>NC_041741.1:45754074-46057105 GCF_004115215.2 Ornithorhynchus anatinus
AATGCAACGGAGTGTGAAGAGGTGCAAATGAACGCCGCCGGGGTGGGGTGGGGGACGCCTAGGTGCTTAGGTTGGGGGAAGACTCAAGTGTTTAAGCGATGCAGTGTCAGGGGAAGAAGTGGGGCAAGTCAGGGAGGGCTTCTTGGAGGTGTGATTTCTCCTCAGCCCCTACCTCTCCCTGGCGGGAGCTGCCCCTTCCCCATGCCCAATTTGGGGGTTCTGCGGGGGGCAGTGGGAGATTCTGGCTACTGATGATGGAGAAACGGGGGGGGGGGGGGGTCCGGGCACCTTAGACAAGACGTGACCCCCTCCTCCCCGCCGGCCGCCTCTTCTCCCCCGGAGTCCCCCCTCGGGGCAGCGTGACGTAGAGAAGCTATGTGGAAAGAGCACGGGCTTTGGAGTCAGGGTCATGAGTTCGAATCCCAGCCCTGCCACTTGTCAGCTGTGTGACTGTGGGCAAGTCACTTCACTTCTCTGTGCCTCAGTTCCCTCATCTGTAAAATGGGGATTAAGACTGTGAGCCCCACATGGGACAACCTGATTCCCCTGTGTCTACCCCAGCGCTTAGAACAGTGCTCGGCACATAGTAAGCGCTTAACAAATGCCACCATTATTATTTTTATTACATGGCTTAGTGGAAAGAGCCCGGGCTTGGGAGTCAGAAGTCGTGGGTTCTAATCCCGGCTCTGCCACTCATCGGCTGTGTGACCTTTTCTGTGCCTCAATTACCTCATCTGGAAAATGGGGATTAAGACTGTGAGCCCCACGTGGGGCAACTTGATTAGCTTGTATCTACGTCGGCGCTTAGAACAGTGCTTGGCACATAGTAAGTGCTTTAACAAATATCACGGTGATTATTATTATTCCGCGTCCCTCTCGTCCCCGGCCGGGGCGAGGCTCACCGACGACGGACTTGGCGACCTTCCCCTTCGCGGTGGGCTGCTTCGGCTTGGACGCCGCCTTCCTCCTCGACCTCCTCCTCTGTGGAGGCTGCAGTCCCGAGGCCTTGGTCGAGCCCTGGCAGTTGTTCCCGGCGCCTGGGGGGACGCGGCGCTCTGCAAACACCAGAAGGAAAGGACGGTCAAGGCCCTGCAGACACCGCTCATTCATTCAATTGTATTTATTGAGTGCTTACTGTGTGCAGAGCACTGGACTAAGCGCTTGGAAAGTACAATTCGGCAACAAACACATGGGCTCACAGTCTAAGGACTATAATAATAATGATAATGTCATCATAATAAAATATATATATATTATATTGAAATATAATAATAATGATGATGATGGCATTTGTTAAGTGCTTCCTATGTGCTAAGCACTAAGCGCTGGATAATAATGATGGCATTTGTTAAGCGCTTCCTATGTTCAGTCATTCATTCAATCGTATTTACTGAGCGCTTACTGTGTGCAGAGCACTGTATTAAGCGCTTGGAATGTACAATTCGGCAACAGATGGAGACAATCCCTTGCCAAGCACTGTTCTAAGCGCTGGGGTAGATCCATGGTAATCAGGTTGTCCCACGTGGGGCTCACAGTCTTTATCCCCTTTTCCAGATGACGGAACTGAGGCACAGAGAAGTGAAGTGGCTTGTCCAAGGTCACGCAGCAGACAAGTGGCGGAGCCGGGATTAGAACCCACGTCCTCTGACTCCCAAGCCTGGGCTCTTTCCACTAAGCCATGCTGCTTTGCATTCATTCAATGGTATTTATTGAGCACTTGGTGAGTGCAGAGCACTGGACTAGGCATTTGGAGAGTATAATTCGGCAATAGAGAGAATTCCTGCCCGCACCGGGCTTACAGTCGAGGGGGCGGGGGAAGAGAAACATCAAAACAAGTAAAGGGAAATCACTATAAATAAAGAGAATTATAGACACGGACACATCCAAACAAGGAAGCAGGTCAGCGTGGCTCAGCGGAAAGAGCCCGGGCTTGGGAGTCAGAGGTCACGGGTTCGAATCCCGACTCCGCCGCTTGTCAGCTGTGTGACTTGGGGCAAGCCACTTCACTCCTTTGGGCCTCAGTTCCCTCACCTGTCAAATGGGGATGAAGCCTGGGAGCCCCCCGGGGACCAACCTGATGCCCTTGTATCTCCCCAGCGCTTAGAAGAGTGCTTGGCACAGAGTTAAGCGCTTGACAAATGCCGCCATCATTATTATTAGACACAAGTGGTGTGTGTGTAGCGGGGGGGAGAGCAAAAGGGAGGGAGCGGAGGGGATGGGGAAGCAGAAGAAAAGGGGGGCTGAGTCTGGGGAGGCCTCCTGGAGGAGGTGAACCTTCAATAGGGTAATAATAATAGTAATGGCATTTGTTAAGCGTCTACTATGTGCCAAGCACTGTTCTAAGCGCTGGAGGGGATAATAATAATAATAATGTTGGTATTTGTTAAGCGCTTACTATGTGCCGAGCACTGTTCTAAGCGCTGGGGTAGACACAGGGGACTCAGGTGGGGCTCCCAGTCTTCATCCCCATTTTACAGATGAGGTGACTGCGGCACCGAGAAGTGAAGTGACTTGCCCGAAGTCACCCAGCTGACAAATGGCCGAGCCGGGATTTGAACCCACGACCTCTGACTCCTAAGCCCGTGCTCTCTCCACTGAGCCACGCTGCTTCTCTATCCAAGGTGATCAGGTGGGCCCCCCCCGGGGGGGCTGAGTCTTCATCCCCATTTTGCAGATGAGGTCACCGAGGTCCAGAGAAGGGAAGTGACTGGCCCACAGTCCCCCAGCTGACGAGGGATTGGAACCCATGACCTCTGACTCCCCAGCCCGGGCTCTCTCCACTGAGCCAAAGCTGCTGAGAGGGATTGCCCCGCTGCCGGTCCTGCCCCCGCTGCCCATCCCGCTCCCGGTCTCACCCGCCGGGCTGCCCAGGAGCTCCAGGCCCTTGCGCAGCAGCGAGGCCGACATCTTCGCACCCCTTCGGCTCTCTTCGGCCCTCTTCGGCTCCTTCCGGCTCCTTCCGGCTCTTTCCGTCCTCCCGCCCCCCCCCCGCCCCACGTGACCACTTCGGCTCCTTCCGCCGCTTCCGCCTCGTGCTCGCCACAAAACCGCCCGGCCGGGAGCGCGAGACGGGCTCAGAAGAGTTCCGGGTAGGCCGTCTAAAGCGCATGCGCGGAGGAGCCTGGGCCTGGAGGTGATGCAGGGCTCTGCCCTGCTTTCCTCCTAACGGTGGTATTTGTTAAGCGCTTACTAGGTGCAAAGCACTGTTCTGAGCGCTGGGGGAGATACAGGGTCATCAGGTGGTCCCACGTGGGGCTCACAGTTTTCATCCCCATTTTGCAGATGAGGTCACTGAGGCACAGAGAAGTAATAATAATGATAATGTTGGTATTAGTTAAGTGCTTACTAGGTGCAGAGCACTGTTCTGAGCGCTGGGGGAGATACAGGGTCGTCAGGTTGTCCCACGTGGGGCTCACAGTCTTCAGCCCCGTTTTCCAGATGAGGTCACTGAGGCACAGAGAAGTAATAATACGAATAACGGTATGTGTTAAGCACTTACTATGTGCAGAGCACTGTTGTAAGCGCTGGGGTGGATACAGGGTCATCAGTTTGTCCCACGTGGGACTTAGTCTTCATCATTTTCCAGATGAGGGAACTGAGGCCCAGAGAAGTGAAGTGACTTGCCCACAGTCACACAGCTGACAAGTGGCGGAGCTGGAATTAGAACCCATGACCTCTGACTCCCAAGCCTGGGCCTTTTCCACTGAGTCGCTAATGTCTCTGCCCCCATCTAGGCTCCAAGTTCGTTATGGATAGGGAATGGATCTGCTAATTCTGTTGTCATGGCAAAGTGAAGCAGCGTGGCTCAGTGGAAAGAGCCCGGGCTCCTTCCACTGAGCCACACTGCTTCTATACAGTTTGTAGCTACCCCAGTGCTTAGTACAGTGCCTGGCCCATAGTAAATGCTTAATAGATGCCATAATTATTATTATTTTATGGTACTCTGCCCATAGTAAGTGTTCACTAAATACCGTTGAGTGATTGATTGCTCCTCTGTCCCAGGCAGGTGGAGTTGGGAGTGGCCTAGTGGGAAGGCGGCCATGTTCTGGGAGCTCCATTCAGTAGTATTTATTGAGCGCTTACTATGTGCAGAGCACTGTACTAAGCTCTTGGAACATACAAATCGAGCCAGACCTGGGTGAGACAAGTGACTGAAGGCTCATATTTTGCTGCATCTTACAGAAGGTAGTCCTAAAATATTATTCTAGTGCTCAGATTTTTCTGATACGTTGATTCTCTCGAGTGAAACATTTTAACTTTTTTCAGGACCCTGCATGTTTGACACAGTGTTTTTGGGAAAAAGGGGTATAGGGATTATAACATTTTAAAACACTAATTGTATGTGATTGTAAGTTCGCTGTGGGCCCGGAGACATGTCTGCTAATCCCTTTACGCTCTCCCAAGCCCTTAGTACATTAAGGGCTAACACTAAGTACACTAAGCGCTTAGTACACCAACCCCTTAGAGAAGCAGCGTGGCTCAGTGGAAAGAGCCCGGGGTTGGGAGTCAGAGGTCATGGGTTTGAATTCCGACTCTGCCACTTGTCAGCTGTGTGACTGCGAGCAGGTCACTTCACTTCTCTGTGCCTCAGTTACCTCATCTGTAAAATGGGATTAAGACTGTGAGCCTCACGTGGGACAACCTGATGACCCTGTATCTCCCCCAGCGCTTAGCACAGTGCTCTGCACATAGTAAGTGCTTAACAAATACCAACATTATTATTATTATTACTACATTGCTCGGCATTCCATAAGTGTTCAGTAAGTATCACTAAATTAATATCCTTGCCCTTCTCAGGAGCCTTTCACATTTCCTCTGGTTCCTTGTCTGTGAGATTAAGCACCTCAAATCTATTTCCGGTGACAGTGTACGGATCCGCAAGCGGGACGGTGAAAAAACAGGATAGAAAGAACATCGATATTTTTGGACAGGTGGTGTTGGAGAAGGCTTTCGTGAATACCAGCGACTGCCCGAAAACCAAACAAATGGCTTTTGGAGCAAATTAAAGCAGAGTGGTCTTTGGAAGGCCAAATGACTCGACTTGGATTAGCGTATTTTGGGCACACAATCAGGCGGACTAATTCTCAGGAGAAGACGCTAATGCTAGGAAAAATCCAGGCGAAACGCGCAAGAGGCAGACCGGCGGCTAGATGGCTAGAGACCAGAAGGAGAACCGTTAGAAAGGTTGCGGATCACGACGGAGGACGGGATGCTCTGGAGAAAGCAGATCCAAGGGGTCGTGATGAATCGGAAGTGACCCGACGGCACATAATAATAATAGTAATAATAATAATATCATCAGCCTTCCCTTCAAAGTGACTCGACGGCACATAATAATGATAATAACAATAATATCATCAGCCTTCCCTTCAAAGTGACTCGATGGCACATAATGATGATGATGATAATAATAATAATATCATCAGCCTTCCCTTCAAGGGGATTGGGTGCTGGGCATTGTTTGAGGTGTAAAGGTGTCTTCTTATTTCAGGGCTAGGCTTCTCAGACTGTTTTAATTAGACTGGTTTGGGGCTCGGTTTTATTTTATTTCATTTTAGAGGGGAGCAGGGCCCGGGGGCGGATCTCTTCAACGCCACTAGGTGTCGCCACAGGGCAAGCAGCCCATTCCCGGCCCCGGCTGGCGCTCACTCAGTCGTCAGTCGATCCTATTTATTGAACCCTTATTCATTCATTCAGTCAGTCATTCAGTCAGTCAGTCAGTCATTCATATATATCGAGCGCTTACTGCGTGCAGACCACTGTACTTTTAATGTTGGTATTTGTTAAGCGCTTACTATGTGCAGAGCACTGTTCTAAACGCTGGGGTAGACACAGGGGAATCAGGTGGTCCCACGTGGGGCTCACAGCGCCTGGAAAGTACAATTCGGCCACAGAGACGATCCCTACTGAGGGCAGAATACTGTACTAAGCGCTTGGGTGAGTACACTCTACCAATGATGATGGCATTTGTTAAGCGCTTACTATGTGCAAAGCACTGTTCTAAGCGCTGGGGGGATACAAGGTTGTCCCACGTGGGGCTCTCAGTCTTAATCCCCACTTTACAGAGGAGGTCACTGAGGCACAGAGAAGTCAAGTGACTTGCCCAAAGACACACAGCTGATAAATGGAGGAGCAGGGATTAGAACCCTTGACCTCTGACTCCCAAGCCCGAGCTTTTTGCACTGAGAGCCATGCTGTTTCCCAAAATGTTGGTATTTGTTAAGTGCTTACTATGTGCAAAGCACTGTTCTAAGCACTGGGGGGGATACAGAGTCATCAGGTTGTCCCATGTGGGGCTCACAGTCTTAATCCCCATTTTACAGATGAGGTCACTGAGGCACAGAGAAGTGACGTGACTTGCCCACAGTCACACAGCTGACAAGTGGCGGAGCCGGGATTCAAACCCATGACCTCTGACTCCCAAGCTCGGGCTCTTTCCACTGAACCACTTTACCAATACAGCAGACACATTCCCGGCCCATGTAATGTACATGATTAGAATTAGGAGGTTTGTTGAGCGCTTAGTACAGGTCGTGAGTAGGTTGGATCAAATGGGGTTGGACACAGCCCCCATCCCAGGTGGGGCTCCCAGTCTCGTCACCCATTTTACAGATGAGGTGACCGAGGTCCAGAGAAGTGAAGTGAGTTGTCCAAAGTCACACAGCGGACAAGTGGCGGAGCCGGGATTAGAACCCATGACCTCCTGACTCCCGGACCCGGGCTCTATCCGCTACGTCACACTGTTTCTGTGGGGCCGGGAGGGAGGTCTTGAGAAAGGCCCCCATCTCACAAAAGTAAGCCAAGGAAATTCAGTCGGAAGGATGGGCAGTAGAGAAGCAGCGTGGCTCGGTGGAAAGAGCCCCGGCTTGGGAGTCAGAGGTCATGGGTTCGAATCCTGCCTCTGCCACTTGTCAGCTGTGTGACTGTGGTCAAGTCACTTAACTTCTCTGTGCCTCAGTTCCCTCATCTGTAAAATGAGAATTAAGACTGTGAGCCTCACGTAGGACAACCTGATGACCCTGTATCTACCCCAGCGCTTAGAACAGTGCTCTGCACATAGTAAGCGCTTAACAAATACCAACATTATTACTATTATTATTATTAATAAGAGCCAGGTCCCCATCTGTGCCCTGCGTGTGCCAGCCGGACACCTACCGGCCCAGGTTGCCCCAGGACTGGGCCACCACCAAGGACTCCAGCCGTGCCACCGGAAGCTCCCGGGGGCTGAAGTTCATCTGGGTGAGTCCACACAGCCTGCGGGGACACCCCGGCCCCCCACTTTCCCTCTCTCCTTCCTCTCCGGGCCAGCTCCGTAGGAAATAAACCTCTCTCTCCATCTTCATTCTAAAGTCTGGGTGAGAATTTCCCTCCCTCTGCCTTTTTTCTCTTTAATAGTATTTGCTAAGCACTTACTCTGTACCGGGCACCGTACTAAACACCGAGGTAGATACGAGCCAGTCAAGTTAGACACGGTCGACGTCCCACCGGGGGCCCACGGTCCTAATCCCCATTTTACGGATGAGGTAACCGAGGCCCAGAGAAATGAAGTGACTTGCCCAAGGTCGCACAGCTGGAGAGACCTCCTCACCCTCCCTCTCGAGCCCATTCCGCTCTGCCCACCCTGAAGTCCGTCCTTAGGTAGGTCTAATCGAGCACCCCCTCTTGCTGTGATTCAACGGGATTTTTTCCCCTGGGGACATCGGAGGAGAACACGTTAAAACCTCCCACAGGAAGCGGCAGTTGGGGGCAACTGGGAGCCAGGAAGGGTTGGGGGAGGAGAGGCGGGAGACGGCGCTGAGGGGAGTCTGGCCGGGGAGGACAGGCTGGCCTCGCTCTTGCTGGAATCTGTGGGCTGGCGATGAAGCCAAGCGGCAAACAGCAGCTGTGTATCTAACAGTAAATCACAGATGGACCCAAACACCCATTTTGATTCTGCCCCGAGGAAGCCCCCATCCCCACTTCCCCCGCGTCCCCACTGAAAGGGGCGGGAGCCTCGGAGGCTGAGGGCAGGGAAGTGGGGTACGGCAGCGGGTGGGGTCATCACTTGCAGCTCAGATGACATTTGTAACCCCCACCCCCCACCAGCTCCATCTTCTCTTGTTCTCTCTGCTCATCTCTCTCCACATCTCCATCACGCAGTGCTCTCTTTCCCCGGCCCTCCTTCCCTTAGCTAAGGGGATAGAGCACAGGTCTGGGAGACTGAAGGTCATGGGTTCTAATCCCAGCTCGTCACTTGTCTGCAGTGTGATCTTGGCCAAGTCACTTTATTTCTCTGTGCCTCGGTTACCTCATCTGCAAAATGAGGCTGTGAGTCCCCCCCAAATACCGTAATTATTATTACCCCACCGTACTCCCAGGCTCAGAGGATTATTCCTCGTTCCTCTTTGTCCTCTTCTCTTTACACGCCTTTCCATCTTTTTTTTCCTTCCCTTTCTCTATCTCTTCATGCCTCTGTCCCTCAATTTTATGGTTTCTGTAAAGTGCTTACTATGTGCCAGGCACTGTTCTAAGCACTGAGGTTGATACAAGCTAATCAGGATGGACCCTGGACCTGACCCCACAGAGAGCTCCCTGTTTTCCAGATAAAGTAACTGAGGCCCAGAGAAGTGAAGTGACTCACTCAAGGTCATGCAGAGGACTTGCGGCAGAGCAGGGATTAGAACCCAGGTCCTCTGACTCCCAGGCCCGCACGCTTTCCATTAGGCCAATCTGCTTCTGCAATGTCTTTATCCTTCTGTCTTTCAGACCCACCCCCTGGAAGTCCCACTCCCTGCCTCACTTTGGGTCTTCAAATACGGTGGCCAGATCTCCTCACGCTAATAATAATAATAATTATGGTATTTGCTAAGTGCTTACTACGTGCCGAGCACTGTTCTGAGCGCTGGATTCTGCCCCAGTCCCACCCCTCCGTGACCTCGTCTTCAGTGGGAAGACCGTGAAAACCTCCCTCGCCCTCCCGGTAACCGTGTACTCTACCGCACTTCCCGAGCATCTCCTGGTGGCCCGGCTCGGCATCCGTTAATCCCCAAGTCTACCTCCAGTAATTATAATAATATATTGTGGTACTTGTGAATCAATGACGTTTATTCAGTCATTCAATCGTCTCTGTTGAGTGCTTACTCTGTGCAGAGCATTCTACTGAGGGCTTGGGAGAGTATAATACAATAGAATTAGTAGCAATGTTCTGTGCCCGCAGTGAGCTTCGATCACAGTTGTATTTACTGAGCACTTAGTATGTGTAGAGCATTGTATTAAGCGCTTGGGAGATTACAATACGACAGAGTTGGTAGATATGTTCCGTGCCCACAGTGAGCTTCAGTCAATCCGTCAATCATATTTATTGAGCACTTACTATGTGCAGAGAACTGTACTTCAGTGCTAAGCACTGTGAAGGTATAAGATAATCGGGTCAGACGCAGTCCCTGTCTCCCAGTCAGGGCTGGCAGTCTAAGAGGGAGGGAGAGTAGGTGTCGAATCCCCATTTTGCAGATGAGAAGATGGAGGCACCGAGAAGTGAGGTGTTTCGCCCGTGGTCATCCAGCAGGCAGGTCGACAGAGCTGGGATGGGAGAAGCAGCGTGGCCTAGTGGAAAGAGCACGGGTCTGGGAGTCAGAGGACCTGGTTTCTAATTCCGGCTCAACCACCCGTCCGCCGTGAGTTCTTGGACTAGTCATTTAACTTCTCTGGGCCTCAATTCCCTCATCTGTAAAATGGGGTTGAAGACTGTGAGCCCCATGTGGGACAGGGACTGTCCCAATCACCTTGTGTCTACCCCAGTGCTTAGTACAGTGCCTGGCCCATGATAAGTGCTTAGCAAATGCCATTATTATTATTTATTATTAACAAATACCATTAAAAATGGTCCTCTAGGAGCCAGAGGCTACCAGGCCCATACTCTTCCTACTAGGCCACACTGCCTTCAAGAGTCCTGGGCCCCGGAACCGTTGGCTGGGGCTGATTATTCAGCAGGGCCCCCTGGGCAGGGGGCAGATGCCAAGTGCCCTCCCTCTTTCCTTAGCGGGGAAAGCAGAGCTGCTAATGTTCACGCCGCCATTAAGATACCTGTAGAATCCTTCCCTTTCTCGCTGCCCCGAGGCCTCTGGCCTGGACCCAGAAGCAAGAGGTCACGCAGGGGTCTGCTTCTCTCCCCCGACCCCCCACCCTGGGGGGCTCTCTGCTGCCAGCTAGGCCCAGGGGACAGGTGAGTCTGAACCACAGGCCCATCCTGCCCTCTCCTCCTTCCCTCTCCCCACCCCCAGCTTCAAGAGGAGGGGCCGACGGGGTGGACCCAGGTGCCCAGCTACTCTTTCTGCCCCTTCTATGCCTGCCCCTTCACCGTTTCTGTCTCTTCACGGTTTCTGCCCCTTCGCCTTCTGCCCCATCGCGGCTTCCTCTGTTCCCGGCATCCTTCTGCTTTCCAGTCCCAAAACCCAAATGAAATTTCCAAGTGGCTCCCAGCTCCCCTCCGTGTTTCTCCCTGTTTATTTTTCTCTGCCTTTTAAACACATTTTAATTTATCCCTAAGCCCACCCCCCAACCACCCTCACTTCACCCCTCTTTCTCTCTCGCTCTTCTCCCTGTCTATTCACTCCTGCCTGCTTGGAATTGTGTCCACACAATGGATTTCTCTCCATTTTCGCTTTCCTGTTTTATACAGAACAGATTCTCCCTCTCATTTGAGAAATAAATGGAGATGTCTTGGGAAAATTTCCCATCTCCACTCCTCCTGGCCTCTCTAAACTATCCCACCTGTACTCACGGCCCAGGCAATCAGCAGGCAATGAGTTTTCTTGATCAAAATAATATAGAGGAGGGCGGGGGGACGAGCGGCAGCTGAGCTGTGGTCTGGAGGGAGTGTGAGTCAGCGGCGGGTCAGGAATGCAGACCGCCCCTCCACTGCCAGGAGAAGCTGGAACGCTCCGTCAGGCCAATATTGCCTCCGAGCCCACAGTGGCTCACAGATGCTCTTGCAACCTCTTGCTGTCTGCTCTCTCTCCCCCTCCATCTCTCTCTCTCTCTCCATCTCTATCTCTCTTCTTTCCATCTCCCCCCTCTCTCCATCTCTCTCTTCTTTCCGTCTCCCCCTTGGCTTCTTTTCATCTCCCCCCTCTCTCCATCTCTCTTCTTTCCATCTCCCTCTTTCTCCATCTCTCTCTTCTTTCCATCTCTATCTCTTTTCTTTCCATCTCTCCCCCTCCATCTCTCTTCTTTCCATCTTTCCCCTTCTTTCCATTTCCCCCTTCTTTCCATCTCCCCTCCATCTCTCTTTTCTTTCCATCCCCCCATCTCTCTCTTCTTTCCATCTCCCCCCTTTCTCCTTTCCATCTCTCCTTCTCTTTTCTTTCCATCTCCCTCTCTCTCTCTCCCTCTCTGTCTTCCCATCTCTATCTCTTTTCTTTCCATCACCCCCTCTCTCCATCTCTCTTCTTTCCATCTTCCCCCCTTCTTTCCATTTCCCCTTCTTTCCATCTCCCCCCCTCCATCTCCAGCCCGTCAAACGGCAGGGACCGTCTCTATCTGTTGCCGACTTGTTCATCCCAAGCGCTTAGTACAGTGCTCTGCACATAGTAAGCGCTCAATAAATACTATTGAATGAATGAATGAATCTTTTCTTTCCCTCTCCCCCCCCCCATCTCTCTCTCTTCTTTCCATCTTTCATTCATTCAGTAGTATTTATTGAGCGCTTACTATGTGCAGAGCACTGGACTAAGCACTTGGAATGGACAATTCGGCAATAGATAGAGACAATCCCTGCCCAATGACGGGCTCAGTCTAAATGGGGGAGACAGACAGCAAAGCAAAACAGAACAAAACAAGACAACATCATCAAGGTAAATAGAATCAAGGAGATATACACCCCATTAACAAAATAAATAGGGTAATTAATGTATACAAATGAGCACATTGCTGAGGGGAGGGGAAGGGGAAAAGCAGAGGGTGGGGGAGAAGGGAAGGGGAGGGGTAGCAAAGGGGGGCTCAGTTTGGAAAGGCCTTCTGGAGGGCTACTCCCCCTTCTCTCCATCTCTCTCTTCTTTCCATCTCCCCCCTCTTTCCATCTCTCCTCCTCCATCTCCATATCTTTCCAACTCTCTCTTCTTTCCATCTCTCTTCATCTTCATCTCTCTCATCTCCACCTCTCTCCAACTCCTTCTTGTCTCTCCATCTCTCTCCACCTCCCTCTCTCTCATCTCATCTCCCTTTCTCCATCTCCATCTCTCTTGCACGTGCGTGCACCAACACACGTTCGCACTCTCTGCATTGTGAGCCCTAACAGAGAGGCAGTTCCAGATTCATCCTCCCTTCCCAACCCCACAGCGCCTACGTCCATATCTGTCTCTTCTTTAATTATATTGATGTCTGTCTCCCCCTTTAGATTGTGAGCTCACTGTGGGCAGGGAAAACGTCTAGTATTCTGCTTTATCGCACTCCACCCAGTGCTTAGTACAGTGGGCTACATACAGTAAGTGCTCAATAAATATGATTGACTGGTCGTTGGGGGTCCCAAGGTACGCCCTCTCCCCGGCCAGGGGACTCGGTCTCCCCCTTGGCCTTTCCCAGCTGCATTCTCTAGGGTGAGGGAAAGGCCCCGAGTCCCTGGGGTGGGGATACAGGTGGAATCTGGGCCTGGGGTTCCAGGGGAATTTGGGCTCTGCAGGAGCCCAGCGATCCTGGAAGGGAGGGGTGGGGGGGCTCCGGTGTCTGGAATGCCCTGGCCGCTTCCCCCTCCCCTCCTCACCCTGGGGAAACTGACCTCATACCCAGTCCCTGACGATCTTGGGTGGGTGGGAGGGATTGCTGACTTTGGGAGTGTCGCTGTCTGTGTGTCTGTGAGCGGATGAGCGTTAGCGTTTATGTACGGGTGAGTGTGTGTGTTTGTGTAGAGGGAAGGAGAGGTGAGGAGCGGGCACTGAGGTGGCGGGAACAGAAGGTCATCTCAGAGGGACTTCCGGCACCGATGGGGCAGGGCAGGGCAGGGCAAGGGGGTGTGTGCCCACCGGGAAGTGTGGGGGCTTCCTGGCATTGCCCCGGGGGGCATCGAGGGGCGCCTGGGGGATGTGTTGGGTGGTGGGTGCTGGTGTGCAGGCAGGAGGGAGGGAAGGGAAGGGGAGAGTGAGTGAGTGTGTGTGTGTGTGTGTGTGTGTGTGTTTGCTTGTTACCTTTCGGAAAAGGCAGAGGCCTTTTATCTTGGCATTCTAATTGTGTCCCCATTAAAATGCAAATTCGGGCCTGTGCTCTGGAATAGGCAGCAGCATCGCCATGGCAACTGGAGTTTGAGGGGAGGGACCAGCGGGTCTCCTTAGAATCCCGACCAGCCTGGTCCGGGCGAGAAGCCACCTGGCTCCCTCCTGGGGCCCCGGGAATGGGAGCCTCCCTCTGCAGGGCCGGGAGCCAGCAGCCCCCCGCCGGGGCCCGGGCCCCCCCATGAACCTCCCTCTCTCCTTTCCATCCATCCCGCAGCCCCAAGAGTGGACCCGGCAGGCGGCTCACAGGTACTTCTTAAGTGCTTACTATGTGCCAAGCACTGTTCTAGGCTTTGGGGCTCGTACGTCTCAATCGGGTTGGACACCGTCCCTGTCCCACGTGGGTTGTCCAGCACACTGGACGAAGCACTTGGGAGACCACAAGAGAGTGGCCTTCAGGCAATCAGTCAGTGGTATTTATTGAGCATCTACTATGTGCAGAACCCTGTACTGAGAGCTTGGGAGAGTACAGCACAACAGGATTAGCCGGACTGTGAGCCCATTCGTCGTCGGGTAGAGATCGTCTCTATTTGTTGCCGAATTATACTTTCCAAGCGCTTAGTACAGTGCTCTGCACACAGTAAGCGCTCAATACGTACGACCGAATGAATGAACGGAAACGTTTTCTGCCCATAAGGAGCTTACAGTCGAGAGAGGTGGATTTCTCCCTCCCTCCTTTCTTTCCTTCCTCTTCCTTTTGTGTTTTAGGCAGTACTTAAGTGCTTACTGTGTGCCAGACACTGTATTGAGCCCTCGGGTAGCTATGAACTAATCAGGTTGGACACAGTCCACGACCCACGTGGGGCTCACGGTCTTTATCCCCGTTTTACAAATGAGGGAACTGAGGCACAGAGAAGTGAAGTGACTTGCCCGAGATCACACAGCAGGCAAGTGGCTGAGCTGGGATTAGAACCCAGGTCCTTCTGCCTCCCGGGCTCATGCTCTATCCCGCTAGACCATGCTGTTGTTTTTTAAATTGGTATTAAAGCTCTTACTATGTGCCAGGCACTAAACTAAGCGCTGGGGGAGATACAAGATAATCAGGTACCGCCTTTTCTCCTTCCCATGGCATCATGGCTAGAGCACAGGCTTGGGAGTCAGAAAGTCATGGGTTCTAATGCCGGCTTTGCCACTTGTCTGTTGTGTGACCTTGGACAAGTCACTTCACTGTGCCTCAGTTACCTCATCTGTAAAATGAGGGTTGAGACTGTGAGCCCCACATGGGACAGGGACTGTGTCCAACTCAATTTGCTTGTATCCACGCCGCCGGTTAGTAGAGCGCCTGGCACATGGTAAGCGCTTAACAAATACCATCTTTCTTTTTCCTTTCTCCTCCCTCCCTCCTGCTCTTCCTCCCTCCCTCCCATGTTCCCACACTGTTTCTCTCACCCTCAGCAGCCGAGGGAAGTTTCCAATTTCCCACACATTATCCAGCTGACACTCTGTTTACTCGGGTGATGGGGCTGGCGGCTCCCGGGACGACCCTCTGTCTGGAGTCATCGCTTCGGCTCCCGACTCGGCCCTCCTCCTCCCCGAGTCTGAGCTCGAGCTTGTGACACATAATCTTCTCCCGGTCCCACCTGTCCTTTGCGGAGGGCGCGTCTTCCTGCCGGGCTTTAGTTTTCCGATTTCCAAGTCGCCTTTATTTGAAAGGGTCAGGTTGAAGTAAGAGAAGTCTTTACCCTTTGTGTGCCCAAGACCAGGGGACCATTAGAGCTGCATGGGCTGAGTGTTGGAGCCTTTGGGATGGAGAATCTGAGTGAGCCTAACCTAGCTTTCCTGCGTGATCTCAGGAAAGTCACCCACCCTCTCTGATCCTCCCTTTCCCCTCAACAGAAAAACAATCAATGGTATTTATTGAGTCCTTACTTGGGAAGCAGTCTGTCATAGTGGTTAGACCATGAACCTAGGTTCTAATCCCCGCTCTGCCACTGGTCTGCTGTGTGACCTTGAGCAAGTCACTTCAGTTCCCTCATCTGTAAAATGGGGATTGAGACTGGAAACCCCATGCAGGACCGGGACTGTGTCCAACCCGATTTGCTCGTATCTACCCCTGCGCTTAATACAGTGCCCGGCACCCAGGAAGCACTTAACAAAGACCACAGTTATTATTGTTATTACTTCGCTTCTCAGTGCCTCAGTTCCCTCATCTGTAAAATGGGGATGAAGGCTGCAAGCCCCATGGGGCACAGTGATTAGCTTTTATCCACCCCAGCTGTATTTTTTGAGCACTTATTGTGTGCAGAGCACTGTACTAAGCACTTGAAAGAGTACAATGTAGCAGTAAAGCAGAGTTGGTACTCTTATTCCCTACCCACAACAATTTTACGGTCTAGAGGGGGGAGTTAAAAATCTAGTTTTGTTAATTTAATTACATTGGAGGCGACGTACAAATGGAGAAAACCAGAAAAAAACGCCAACACCCCTGAAAATTAGGGAGAAGCATGACTCAGCTCAAACAGTGTCCTCTCCCAAGTGCTTAATACAAGTGCTTTTATTAATAATAATAATAATAATAATAATAATAAGGTTGGTATTTGTTAAGCGCTTACTATGTGCAGAGCACTGTTCTAAGTGCTGGGGTAGATGCAGGGTCATCAGGTTGTCCCATGGGAAGCTCACAGTCTTCATCCCCATTTTACAGATGAGGTAACTGAGGCACAGAGAAGCGAAGTGACTGGCCCACAGTCACACAGCTGACAGGTGGCAGAGCCGGGATTCAAACTCATGACCTCCGGCTCCCAAGCCCCTGCTCTTTCATACAGTATGAATGAATGATGGTATTTGTTAGGCTCTTCCTATGTGCCAGGCACTGTACTAAACGCAGGGGTAGGTGGATGATAATCGGGTCGGACACCGTCCACGTCCCACACGGGGCTCACACTCTTAATCCCCATTTTACAGATGAGGTAACTGAAGCACATGATGTTGCTTTGCCCAAGATCTCACAGCAGACAAGTGGCAGGGCAGGGATTAGAACCCAGGTCCTTCCGACTCCCAGGCCTGGGCTCCTTCCACGAGGTCACGCTGCTTTTCGTTCCCCCTCTACCCTCCTCTCTCAGGATGGATGTGGATTAGTTGGAAACTCCCGATGCTACACCGGAGTCCTTGGTCACCAACCAATATCTCTGCCGCAAGAAAGCTGAAGAGTACAGGGCCCCTCTCGATCCATCAGTGGTATTTATCGAGCGCTTACTGTGTGCTAAGCTGCCTGGGAGAGTACACTACAACAGAGTTGGTAATAATAATGTTGGTATTTGTTAAGCGCTTACTATGTGCAGAGCACTGTTCTAAATGCCGGGGGAGATACGGGGTAATCAGGTGGTCCCACGTGAGGCTCACAGTTAATCCCCATTTTACAGATGAGGTGACTGAGGCACAGAGAAATGAAGTGACTTGCCCACAGTCACACAGCTGACAAGTGGCCGAGCCGGGATTCGAACGCATGACCTCTGACTCCCAAGCCCGGGCTTTTTCCACTGAGCCACACTGCTTCTCACTCGAGTTTACTGCGCGGAAGGCGGCAGTCGTAAACCACTTCTGGATTTCTACCAAGAAAACCCTACGGATCCACTACCAGAACGATTGCAGATGGAGGGCGGGGCGTTCTGGGAGAGACGCGTCCGTGGTGTCGCTGTGGGTCGGAAACGACTCGACGGCATAAGACGAGACAAGACAGGGGTAACGCAAAACCCGATTGGAAGAAGGCAGGCTGGGAGGAAGGGGAGAAGAAAATAAAACCCCGGGAAATAATTTGTAGGCGTTTCACTGAACGGTTTTTATGACACATACATTCTGACTGCTTACCGTCATCGACGAGTGGCCCTCTCTGGGGAGACTGGATTTTATCGCCGACAGGACCGAAAGGCAGATATCAATCAACCAATCGATCGTATTTACGCGGGGTTTATTGTGTGCAGCGCTCTGTACTAAGCGCTTGGGAGAGTATAATGCCACAGAGTCAGTAGACACGTTCCCTGCCCCGACGAGCTGGTGTTTTGGCATCCTTTTAAGGGACAGCCAGAACCAAGAAGCCAGAACTTTTATGGGACAATCTTAATAAAGAAATGGGGGGAGTTTTCAGTTGTATCACCTTCACCTGGGATTCAGGGTGGGAGGGGTCAGGGCCTTCTGAAGAAAAGGATAATATATGGAGAAAGTTGGTGAAGGCGATGTAAGCAGAGGACGCTTGAAGAGCCCAAACCGGAGGGCCTGCCTGGGGCCGGTGGAGAAAGGGGAAGGAAATGATCGCAAGTCCAGGGGACCACAGGGGAGCCTGCGGAAATGAAGTCGAAGAGTCCTGGAACCTTTTAAGGACAAGAACTTGTCAGAGAGAAGAGAGTTTGGGAGCAATGGCTTATCAGTGGAGGGAAATAAGAAGTGGAGGAGAAGCAGTGTGGCCTGGTGGCTAGAGTACGGGCCCGAGAGTCTCCGAAGGACCTGGGTTCCGGTCCCAGATCCGCCAGTTGTCTGCTGCGTGACCTTGGGCAAGTCACTTCTCTGGCCTCTGTTACCTCATCTGTAAAATGAGGATGAAGACTGTGAGCCCCATGAGGGGTAGGGACCGTGTCCAGTCCAATTTGCTCATATCCACTCCAGTGCTTAGAACAGTGCCCAGCCCAGTAAGCCCTTAGCAGTTACCACGATTATTATTATTATTTGGGGACAGATCATAGCCAGGGCACATGAAGAAAGGGAGAAAATATGCCGGATCCCACTGAGAGTTGGAGTTGCCCCGAGTAAGAGCGTTCTGGGTAGGATGGAGGATTCAGGAGTCAAGGGGCAGAAGGGGGAGATGGGCTATAATAACGGTAATTGTGGTTAAGTACTTACTATATGTCAGACACTGTTCTAAGAGCTGGATATAGAAGAGTGAGGAGAGGAGGGGTTCAATTTTACATTCAATTCTTCCCTATCCTTCACTCCTCCATCCTCCTTCCCCTCCTTCTCTCACCTCTTTCTCCTCCCATCCTTTCCCTTCTCCTCTCCTTCCCCTCTTCCATCTCTCCTTCTGCTCTTCCATGCTCTCCCTTCTCCCCCTTTCCCTCCTGCTCCCTGGCTCCGCCGCCCATCCCTCCCACCCTCAGCTCCCTGCCCCCCCAACTCCCCCACTCCCCCGCCATCCGACCTCATCCGTCACACCTGTGTCAGCCGCTGTGGGCCAGAGCACCTGGGCCCCTCTCCATCCCCGACAGATCGACCGGCCCCGGTGTGACAGGGAGTCAGGACTCATCGTCTCTGCAGGAAACTTGGAAAATAAACTGGCGTGTGAATCCCAGGTGCAGAGAGGAGTTGCTTGTCACAGGCAATTCAGGCCCGGCGCTGCTGACCAATTTATTTCATTCCTCTGGGCTCAGGCATCATGGCTTCTCGCTTCTCCTCTGCCCTCTTACTCCTGGCCCGCCAGGAAAGGGGTTCTAAGACCCCGTCAGTCAGTCGGTCGTATTTATCGAGCGCTTACGTGTGCAGAGCGCTGTAATGAGCGCTTGGGAGAGTACAATATAACAATACAACAGACGCATTCCCTGCCCACAGCTAGCTTACAGTCTAGAGGGACCCAGGAAGGAAGGAAGGAGGCAAAGGGCCAGGATGGAGGGAGGCATCATTCTTTCTGTGGCCCCGGAGGCTTTTCTCTAAGGAGTTTCCTTCCTCCTGAGAGCCGGGGGCCCATGGGGAAAGTGTGTACGTGTATTTGCTGTATTGTACTTTCCCAAGTGCTTAGTACAGGGCTCTGCACACCATAAACACTCAGTAAAGAAGATTTAATGAATGAAAGTGAGTGTTTGTGTCTCTGTCTCAGAGGGAATCCAGGCTCCCGGCCCAGGCTCTGGCTGAGGCCCAGCCCAGAGCGTAGCCCCCCGCCCGCCCAGCCCAGCCCCCTCAAAGGGCTCAGGTGAGCCCCCGGTCAGGTGCTGGCCGTATACAGAGGGCCGCCGCCGCTCCGTCCTCGGTGTTCCCAATGAAGCATGAAAGTTTAAACATCTTTACTAATTCATGTTGGTCCGCCGCAGCTTTGATACATTCATTATTACCATTAAAAATCACTTACTACGAGGCTAATTGGTTTTCCATTACTTCTGTGAATTCTGATGAACCCCTTCAGGGGACAGTCTGCCCAACAGCTCGCTGAATGAATACGCGCCCGCCGCGCCCAAGACCTGGGCAGTCTGCTCCACCGTTGCCAGCTTTCTCCTTGGGCAAGCCTGTGCTTAAAGCAAAGGGACCACCCACCCCCGCCGGGAAGGAAATCATCTGCATAAGGCGCATCCATCTACTCAGGAATGGATAGAGGCTGGGTTGGACCTGTCGGTCTCTCTTAGCTCCCCTTGCCTTTTTATCCTCTCTCTGCCTCGGTCTCTCTCTGTTCACCTTTCCGGTTCAGCAGAGACCACCTCACCAAGCCCGGATGAAAAGGAAGAGGGGATTTTTACGGTATTCGTCAAGTACCTCCTGCGGGCCAAGACTCGCGCTAAGCCTTGGGGTAGACGTAGCCAGTCCTTTCCAGTTCTTAGTACGCAGTTTGGTCAGTGGGCCATTAGAGCACTAGAGACCATCCTTCTGGCGGTACTGGACGGAACGCAGCGTGGCGTCGGCTCACTCACGCTGACCAAGGCGCACGTTCTCGGGGGTGAGTTTTCTAGGGTTTGCCGGGCACGTAACCCCTTCTCAGGGGAATTGAGCTTACGATGTCAATCGGTCAGACGCAGTCCCTCTACTACGCGGGGCTCACGACCTAAGAGGGAGGGACAGTAGGCATCTAGTCCCGATTTTACAGATGAGGAAATAGGCCCGGAGAGGTTAAGTAATCGGCCCAAGGTCACGCAGCAGGCCAGTGGCGGAGAAAATCTTATGCAAATCTGTGTCAAAGAGTCCACGGGGGTCTTTATTTTTTATTTATTTTCTGTTAAGCGATAAGATGAGGGTTCCTAGGGAGACTAGCTTTCATTGGCTGATATTAATGTCTGTTTCTCCCTCTAGCTTGTAAACTCACTGTGAGGGAATATGTCTGTTATATTTTATATTGTATCTCCCCAGGGCTTAGTACGGTGCTCTGCACCCAGTAAGCGCTCAGTACATACGATTGACTGACATCTCTATCCCGGAAGCTGACAGCCCTGAAAGTGCAGCCCCGAGCTTTTGCCCTCTGGCCTGGATGCCCGGCGCCAGCCCCCAAGCCCAGGGCTCGGGAGGATTTGGAGCCGTTTGGCCCGAGGCTAGTGACTCTGCAGAGGACATCGTGTTAGGGAGGCCGGGACGAGACTTCTGGTGGCCCTGGAGAAGTGGGGGTTTTGACTCCCGGGGCTGAATGCCGCTGCTACGGCTGGACACTCCTCCCGCCTGGCCCGGCGTCGAGCCGGCGTTGGACATCTCCTCGAGGTCCAGCCGGGATGGCCGGCAGGACTCGGGAAGGGCAGGATGACTCTTCTTATTTCTCCTCTCGGCCCACCGGTCCAACCCTCCCAACCTCATCCCTCGCCTTCGCCGCCGTGTCCGCTAGACCCATGTGGGCCCGTCAGTCGATCCCGTTTTTTGAGCGCTTACTCAATAATCATGGTATTTGGTAAGCGCGATGTGCCAGACGCCCTACTAAGCTCTGGGGTAGATACACGGTAATCAGCGTGGTGTCGGCTCACTCAAGCTGACGAGGCACGCGTTCGTGAGGGTGAGTTTTCTAGGGTTTGCTAGCACTAACCCTTCTCAGGGGAATCGAGCTTACGATGTCTTCCGATCGGACTCAGTCCCTCTTCCACAGGGGCTCACGGTCAAAGAGGGAGGGAGCCACTCGGTCCAGTGGGCAGGTGGATTCATTTATTTATTGATATTAACGTCTGTCTCCCCCTCTAGACTGTAAGCCCTCTGTGGGCAGGGAATGTGTCTGTTTATTGTTACATGGTACTCTCCCCAGCACTTAGTACAGTGCTCTGCACACGATAAGAGCTCAATAAATGCAACTGAACGAGTGAATGAGCCCATATTGAGACCCCGCTATTCATTCCTCACATGGCCCTGTCTCCTCCCTATTTCGCCGATGATCCTGGGAGCTCAGCGTCAGATTTTGACTGCCTGGGGCAGACAAATTCCTTCGGTGGGAGGGGATCCTCGGCTTCAGCCGTCTCCGCTCACCCCCACCATTTGTCTCCCTCTGATTCCCCAAAATGGACTCTCTGACAACCAGCCCGTCTCTGGGCCCGTGGAGTACCAGTCAACCCCTGTGCCCCGATTAATAACAATTATGGTACTTGTTACTATGGGTCAAGCACTGTTCTAAGCGCTGGGGGAGATAGAAGAGAAATAGGTTGGACACAGTCCCTGTCCCCCATGGGGCTCCCAGTCTGAGGAGGGAGACGGGTATCGAATCCCCATTTTACGGACGAGGAAACAGAGGCACGGAGCGGTCAAAGGACTTACCCAAGTTCACACAGCAGGCAAGTGAGAAGCAGCGTGGCCTAGTGGATAGAGCACCGGTCTGGGAGTCAGAAGGACCTGGGTTCTAATTCTGTCTCAGCCACTTGTCTGCTGTGTGACCTGGGCAAGTCACTTCACTTCTGTGGGCCTCAGGGACCTCATCTGTAAAATGGGGATTAAGACTGTGAGCCCCATGTGGGACAGGGACTGTGTCCAACCTGATTAGCTTGTTTCCACCCCAGTGCTTAGAAAAGTGCCTGACACGCAGCAAGTGCTTAACAATAACCATTATTATTATTATTGTTATTAAGTGACAGAGCCAGGATTAGAGCCCAGGTCCTCCGACCCCCCGACCTGTCCTCTTTTCACTGAGCTACCCTGCTTCTCCAGTTGGCTCTGGTTTTCTCCTGTGCCCTCCCTGGTGGTTTGGTCCCTGCCCTCTCTGCTCTCTGTTGCCGGGTGGATGGGTGGCTCTCGGCACCGTCTTTCCCTGCGGAGAAGTTCGCCGGTCCTCGCCAGTCCCCGGTCCTGGTGGTCCGCGGCGACCCGTGCCGGCCCCGATCAGCCCCGACTCTGCGTTTCCCGGCTCCGTGGGCCTCTCATCAGGTGCTCTGAGGCGAGGCCCCTGGGGCAGCGAAGTCTGATTTCTGCTTCTTTCATTTCCCAAAGGGACTGGCAATCCACGTTCTCTCTTCCATCCCATTAATTCCCATCCCCGCCCCCGCCGCTCCGGCACTTGGCTTCCTCCTCTCCATCGGGGATCGGCCTAATTTGTGAGCTGCCCCTACTCCTCCTTCACCCGCTCTCTCTCTCCTTCCCCCCTGCAGACCCGGAGGAGCTCGCCAGACTCCCCTGGCCCTGCCTAGTCCCCTCCATCCGAGGAGCTCCCCGGGTTCGGTGGGGGTGCCGTCGATGTCGTCTCGGCCTTCGCCTCATCCCCGCGGCAACCCTGCGTGCCGCCCGTTATCCTCCTTTCGTTGAAGTACAGAGAAGGGGAGCGACCCCCCTCAGGACACACAGCCGGGTCTGGGAGGGTATGGGGGGGAAGGGAAGGAGCTGAGGCCCGTCTGGGGTTGTCCGATGGCCGGAGGTCACTAACGGCTCCCCTCGTGGGGCGGGGGCGCTCGCCCTGACTTCGTAGGCCTCTTCTCCCTGACCTCAGCCATTTCCATGGCAACGGGATGCTCCGCTCTCCTCCCGTCACGGTGTCTGTTCTGGCCCAGCGGCTGCTGCCCCGTCTTCTCGCCCGAGGTATGTCTGCCCCCAGACCCTGCCTTTTTGGTCTTCCCGACGGTCGGTTCCTGCCGGCCTCCCCAGCCCTTGGGCCGTGCCCGACCCGGCATCTTCCGGCCGCTCCCACGGCTCTTGGGCCTGGAAGAGCCCCCACAGACACCGCCCCCTGCCTTCCCGGACCTCTCTCCCCTCCGGCTTCTGCCTCCCTCTTACTTTCCAAGCACCGTACTGAAGTGTGGTATAGATACGAGTTAATTAGGTCATACACGGTCCCCATTCTACAAGTGGCTCACAATCAAAGGGGGAGGGAGAACAGGTATTGAATCCCCATTTTGCAGATGAGGAAACTAAGGCCCAGAGAAGTTTAATGACTTACCCAAGGTCACCCAGCAGACAAATGGCAGAGTCGGGATTAGAACCCAGGTCCTCTGACTCCCAGGCCCGGGCTCTTTCCATTAGGACACGCTGCTTCCATGCTCTACCTTCCCGATCTGCGAAAGGGGAAGAGAGTCAGACCTTTTCTGCTCTCTTCATCTTTTTCCTCCCTCCCTCCCTCCCGCCTGCCGCCGATTTGTTGACGCTTGAGTTCCGCAGAGACTAGAATGAATTAAAGATGTAATTAAATTAGGAATGATTTATTATTTAAATAGAACATTGATCAACTTCCAGGTGAGGCAACTTAAGGGAATAGAAAAGCAGCATGGTTTAGTGGATAGAGCACGGGCCCTGGAGTCAGGAGGTCCTGGGTTCTAGTTCCGGCTCCGCCGCTTTGTGACCTTGGGCTTATTTCTTTGCTCCCCGGAGTGAGATTCCTCCAAATTTTTGATTCCTTGTTGCCTGCCTCTGGAGCCTTTTGACTTACCACCTGACATGGCTACGTTCTTGGTCTCTCTCGGCCTCTCGATCTCTCTTGGTCTCTTTCAGTCTCTTGCTCTCTCAGCCACTCTCTCTAGGTCTCTCCGGATCTCTCTCTATGTCTCTCTCTAGGTGTCTCCGTCTCTCACACACACATGCACAGCTCCATTTGTCATCATCAGAATTGATGGTTCACCTATTTTATGCACACCACAACATTTACAGGGCTGAGGAATGTATAAAAGAAGGGAAAGATGCCATTCTTGCCCTGGAAGAGGTTACAATCTAATTAGCTACGCATATTCTCAATCACGTGTTCGGCTCCCCAAAAAATGGCTTTCCGCTCGCAGATGCATACACACTCACACACACACACACACCCCTGCTCTTTCCCCCACACTGACACTCACACACTGTCGGGTTTGTAAAGTGTGCTTTGTTTGGTTTCTGACTTTCTGATAAATTGTCACTTCTTAGAGATCATTGATTAACCTTTGTTTCAAAAAAAGCAGTTAGGGTGTCATATTGATGTGACATTTCTTGCCTAAAAATAAAAGGTTCACAAAGCATCTGGCATATGTGAGAATTCAGGATCTGAATAAATCGCTACCGTTTTTCACAAAGAGCTCGAGCGCTCTCCACAAATGAAAATATGTTTTTAAAAACCGATCCAATCCTGGCGATTGCTACGGGATGTGTTCGGAGCAGGATGTTGCTGGGCTTCGTTTTAAGGAGCCAGTTCAAGCTAGGATTAAAAACGTTTTCATTGTTGCGTGGCTTATGTGGGACTGGGACTATGTCCGTTCTGATGATCTTGTATCTTCCCCCGGCGCTTAGTACAGTGCCTGGCACATGGCACAGATACCGCCCTCCACCCACCAGAAAATAGGGGCGACTATCACCAGCGAGGGGGTGTCTATATATGCCAACCACAGCAGAACTTTTATTGAGGATCGCTGGCTTCAGGGCTTGGGAGTAAAGAGACTGGATTTTTCCTGAGTCCAGATAGAAGGAGAGATGCCTTTTTTTAATAGTGTTTGTTAAGTGCTCACTGTGTTCCAGGCACTGTAATAAACCCTGGTGTAGATACAAAATCATCAAATTTGTCACGGTCCCTGGCCTACATGGGGATCACAGCCTTAATCCCCATTTTACAGATGAGGTAACTGAGGCACAGAGAAGCGAAATGATCTGACCAAGGTCACACAGCAGACAAGGGTTGAAGCAAGGATTAGAGCTCAGGACCTCTGACTCCCAGGCCCCGGGATCTTTCCACTAGACCGCATGACTTCATCCCCTCTCCACAAGACCCTTCTCCATTTCCACATGCACCCTTCGCTTTCTCCCATGCTGCTGCTAGCCAGCGCAGGTGAGTTTTGACGTTTAGGAGATTGCCTTCCACTCGCCAAGGTAGCAATGGAATGGACAGGCCTCTGCTTGACCCTCCCTCCCGTAGCCGAGACCGGTAGAATACCGGCAACTCTCCGGGTGCCATCTCGAGAGGGTAAACGCTGGGTAGATCCAAGCTAATCGGTCCCTGTCCCACATGGGCTTGCGGTCTTAATCCCCCTTTTACGGATGAGGTGAGCGAGGCCCGGAGAAGGGAAATGACTTGAAGTTCTAAGTGGGAGAGCTGGGACTAGAACCCAGGTCCTTCTGCCTCCCAGGCCCGTGCTCCATCTCCTAGGTCGTGCCTGGCGACCGGGCCCTTCTGCTTCCCGCCTCGGGGGATTGCCGTCAGGGCGAGACGGAGGGGAGAGAGAGGAAGCTGGGACTGGGTTGTTGGGGATGGGGGGTGGGGAGAGCTGGGGGGGTGGGAGGCAGGAGGAATAAAATGCCTAGTGAAGCTGTCGGACCCGAAGAGAAGCCTCTGCCAGCCTGTATATTTAGCTCCGCGCGGTATATAAACAGAAATGTGGAGCAGATTCAGCCGCTCTCCCTCTACCCCGTGAGTCATCGCTCTGAGGAGCTAAAGTTAGGCTGGCATCCCAGACTGCATTTGCTCTCTCTGGTCTCTCAGTAGTCTCCCTATGTCTCTCTGTCTCTCTCCCCCTCCCTCGCGTCCCCCTCGTCCCCCTCCTGGTGTTTGGAAGGTGGCGGGACAAAGCGGAGGACCGTTTTGCGAGAAGCGGGGCGGGGTGGGTGCGGCCGAGGTGCCCTCGGGCTCCTTGGGCATCAGGAGAGGAGAGGCAGCGTGGCCTAGTGGGTAGAGCGCCGGCCTGGGAGTCAGAAGATCATGGGTTCCGGTCCCGGGTCCGCCATTTGTCTGCTGCGTGACCTTGGGCAGGTTATTTCACTTCGCTGGGCCTCGCTCGTCTCATCTGTAAAATGGGGATTGAGATTGCGAGCCCCATGCGGGACTGGGCCTGTGTCCAAACCGATTTATCATCGTTGGGTAGGGATTGTCTCTATTTGTCGCCGAACTGTACTTTCCAAGCACTTAGTACAGTGCTCTGCGCACAGTAAGGGCTCGATAAATATGATCGAAGGAAGGAATGAATGAATTTATCTGTATCCACCGTGATGCTTAATACAGTGCCTGGCACATAGTAAACACTTAAATACCACAATTATTATTATTACACATCTGTAATTTATTTATTTATATTGAGGTCTGTCTCCCCCTCTGGACCATAAGCTCACTGTGGACAGGTAATGTGTCTGTTATATTGTTATATTGAACTCTCCCGAGCGCTCAGTACAGTGTTCTGCACAGAGTGAGCTCTCAGTAAATGTGACTGGCTGACCGAGGGGAGGGGCAGCCGGCCCTCAGGGCCTGGCACTCGGAGTTGGCGCCGCTTGGGCGGTGGCGGGCACGGGCCCAAGGGTCGGTCCCGCTGTGGGGTTGGGGAGAAGGTGATGCGGGGATGTCCAGTAGAGGCTTGCCCTCTCTTGCCAGCCACCCCGGCCCCCGGACCTCTGGCTGGAGCTTTTGGGGGCCGATCCTGCCACGGCCCGGAGTTTCCACCTGCTTGGAAATTGGAGGCTTTTTTCCAACAGTGAGGGCCCTCTGGGGTTCATCCGGCCGGGAGAGCAGCCACGGGACCGAGTGGAAGAAGCGTGGGGCCGGGGGCTGGGAGACCTGGGTTCTAATCCCGGCTCCGCCACTTGTCTGCGGGGAGACCTCGGGTGAGTCGCTTACCATCTCCGTGCCTCAGTTTCTTCTTCTGTAAAATGGGGATTCAATTCTACCCCCTTCCTATGTAAGAGCCCTTTCCTATGTACATTCCAAGCGCTTAGTACAGTGCTCTGCACATAGTAAGCGCTCAATAAATACTATTGAATGAATGAATAAGACTGTGAGCCCCGTGTGGGACAGGGACTGTGTCCCACCTATCTGGTCGCTACCTCAGTGCTCAGAACAGTGCTTGACAGATAGGAAGCACTTAGCAAGTACAATTATTAGAGAATTATTATTAGAAAAGCAGTGTGGCTTAGTGGAAAGAGCCCGGGCTTGGGAGTCAGAGGACGTGGTTTCTAATCCCGGCTCTGCCGCTTGTCTGCTGCGTGACTTGGGGCAAATCACTTCACTTTTCTGTTCCTCAGTTACCTCATCTGTAAAATGGGGATCAAAACTGTGAGCAACCTGATTACCCTGTAGCTACCCCGGCGCTTAAAAGAGTGCTTGACACACAGTAAGCGCTTTACAAATACCATTATTACTTATTATTATTATTATTACATTCTGGGCCTCAATTTCCTCAATATCTGTTTCAATATCTGTTTTCCCTCTTATGCAGACTGTGAGCCCCACATGGGCCAGAAACTGTCCAACCTATCTTGTATCTACCCCAGTGCTTAGAGCACTGCTTAACACATAGTAAGCACTTAACAAGTACTATTATTATTAATAATAATACTACTTCCTGGGCCTCCATTTTATCATCTGTAAAATGGAGAGTCAATGCCTTTCTCCCCTATAGTCTTTGAGCTCCGCGTGGGAAAGAGACTGTTTGATCCGATTACTTCGTATCTACCCCAGTGCTTAGAACAGTGCTTGGCATATAATAAGCACTTAATAAGTATTATTATTACTTCCTGGGCCTCCATTTCCTCAGCTGTAAAATGGGAGATTCAATACCTGTTCTCCCTCCCTCTTAGACAGTGAGCTCCATGTGGGACAGGGACCATTTGATCTGCTTTCCTTGTATCTTCCCCTGTCCATTACACAGAGCTTGGCACATAGTAAACACCTAATGAATACTATTATTATTACTACTATTATATGCCTGGCATTGGAGGGGTTGAGTCCTGGAATGTGGGATTTGGAAAGGAAGCAGCCCCAGCATAATGAGAAAACCGAACTGGGTGTACCTTTAATTTTCCAAATTGCTTTTATTTTCCCAAGTACTTTCACATGCTATTTCTCATTTTTGCCCTCGAAACATCTTTGTGAGGTAGGAAGAGGCAGGTATTAATATTCTCATTTTACAGATGAGGAAACCGAGGCCCAGGAGTTTAACGACTTATCCAAAGTTACCCAGCAGACCAGAGACAGAGCTGAGATTATGATAATAATAATGATAATGGTATTTGTTAAGTGCTTACTATGTGCCAAACACTATTCTAAGTGCTGGGATAGATACAAGGTAATCAGGTTGTCCTACGTGGGACTCGCAATCTTGATCCCCATTTAACAGATGAGATAACTGAGGCACAGAGAAGTGAAGTGACTTGTCCAAAGTCACACAGCTGACAAGCGGCAGAGCCGGGATTAGAACCTATGCCCTCTGTCTCTCAAGCCCGTGCTCTTTCCAGTCAGACACCGTGATCTTAAGCCTCGGGCTCCTTCCCACACACCGCAGACAGATGGAGGGAGGCCAGAAGGCTAAGAACCTGGGAGCCTGGGGGCCTGGATTCAAATCCTGATTCCATCGTGGGCAATCACGGAGCTGCCCTGTGTCTCAGTTTTCCTCTCAGTGCTTTGGTAGGAGGGCCATCTCTTTCTCACTCTCTCTCACTCTCTTTTTATGGTATTTCTTAAGCACTTATTTTGTGCCAGGCACCATCCTAAGCATTGAGGTAGATACAAGCTAATCAGGTTGGGCACAGTCCATGTCCCACATGGAGCTCATAGTCTCAATTCCCATTTCTTTGTGTAACTGAGGCACAAAGAAATCAAGTGATTCTCCCAAGGTCACAGCAGACAAGTGCTGGAGTGAGGATTAGAACCCAGGGCCTCCCAGACCCATGCTGTTTTCACTGGGCCACGCTGCTTCTCGACGGAAGCCGCTGACGATCGTAGCTCCTTCCAGGGCTAGCGGTTCAAACCTCAAGTGCTAACTGGGCTCGGGGCGCTGAATTGGACGTTTGGGGAGCAAAGAGAGGTAAGACACAATCCCTGCCCTCGAGGAGCTTTTACAGTCTAATGGGGTAGACGTAATTGAAGGCCCTACGGTAGTTAAGGCAGAGAACAGATTGACATGATGAACCCAGGTGAATAAATCAACCAGGAAGAAATAACCAGACGAGTACTCAGGTGCCCAGGTGGCTGTCGGGTTGGCATGCCCGGGAAGGTGTAGGTGTGAATCTGGGCATTTCTGACCAAGGGGATCGGAGTCAAACAAAACTGCCGGTTGGGGTCCGGTTCAGCCATCTGAGCGGCAGATGGGTCAGGAGTTCATCAGCCTGGGAGAATGGAGAAGCAGTGTGGCCTAATGGATAGAGCACAGGCAGGGAAGTCAGGAGGGCTTGGGTTCTAACCTCAGCTTCACCACTTGTCTGTCAGGTGATCTTGGGCAAGTCGCTTCACTTCTCTGGGCCTCAGTGACCTCATCTGTAAATGGGGCTTAAGACTGTGAGCCCACGTGCGACAGGGAATGTGTCCAACCTGATTAACATATCTACCACAGCGTTTAGTACGATGCCTCGCACGTGGTAAATACTTAAATAACATTAAAAAAACCCCAAAGTGTCAGGGCCAGGTCTCCCTAACTCAGCCGGGCCACACTTTCTCCTCATCCCCCACTCCCTGCTCCTTCTGTCGGACAACGGGTTTGGGCCACTGGGCTGTGAATGGAGCCATTCACCCTCCCTTCTCCGGATGCCCGTGCCGACAATCCCTGCTTTACCGTAATCCAATGCCTCTCTTTGCCCTATGGACTGCCAGCGTCAAGATCCACCCACCCCTGCAGACGGCTTCTCCAAGCAGAGGAAGGGCGGGTAGGGGCACCCCACAGACCGTCGGTCTTTGGCAGGGAGGGAGAGCAGGTGAGCCTTAGAGAGTCTTGGTTTGGCTTCCTTCCTCCCTCCCTCCCCCCCCATCATCTCGCCTCTCTCAGAGCTACTACAATAGCCAATAATTGTCTCTTCCAAGTGAAATCAATAGCCACCATGGAAGCGTGTTTGCAGGAGGGATTCCAGCGCTCGCTCGCACTCTATGTGCCGGACTATGGGCATCTGCTTTTGTGAGGGAGTGCGGTCGGCTTCGGGGGATGAAAGGCCCGACCCCGGCTTTATTATTCCTCTCAGAAGCAGAGAGGAGGCCTGCAGCAAGGGCTCGGGGAGGCCTCCCCTGGCTGCAGACAGTTGGGCCAGGGTCCGGTCAACCCCTGACCGCTCGGGCCCCCATTCAGCCGAGAGCCGGCGGCCCTTCTCGGCCGGCTCGGCTCCGGGGGTGCTCACGACGGGGTTTCTCTGCCTTCCCGAGGGAGTGTCAGGGTCAGGGTGCGCTGCTCCGACCCGTCCGGATCGGCAGTGTTTGGTCCCAGTGGGCCAAGCCTCAGAGCCCCACACCCGCTGCCGGGGGCTCCGCCTCACTCAGCCACCACCCTGTACCCTTCCACCCCTGGAGCCCGTTGGCACCCTGTGCCTCCTCCCCTCATCCTGGGATCTGTCACCGGGGCCTTCGACGGAGCCCTGGTTGTGAGACCGGGCCAGTGGCCGGTCGCGACCATCCTTTGAGGGCGGGGATCGCGTCTACCAACTCCGTTGTCCTCACCCGAACGCTCAGGTCTGTGCTCTGCGCCGAATAAGCACTCAAGAGATGCCATTGATTGATTGCCAGGTCTCTTGTCGGTTTGTGGCCCATTTCTCCCCACCAAGGAAGAGGCGGAGAGGGGTCAGCTGCTCTACCCCTAGAACTCAAAGCAGCCATGGGCCCCTCCATTCCCAGGTTGCCAGGGTTACCGGAAAGCCCGCACCTTTCCCGTCTGAGCCTTCTCGTTGGCCAACTTCCCCCCACCCTGCCAATCCGCGGGGGGTTCTCGGGGTGTTGCTGGAGTTCAGGTAGGTATCTGCCTGTGGGGGGGACAAGGGGAGGGACAGAAACAGCCTGAATTAACCACCCCAAGAAAGACCTCAGGAAGAACTTCCTGCTAGGCAGAGTGACAGAGGTGACTGAACAGGCGGCCTATCAGTCGACGACTCTTTCCCTCCCTTTATCCCTCCCATGCTCTCTCAATGCTCCCCGATGTCACATGTTCACTCCACAAGCTCTCTCTGTCCCTCTTGCGTTAGCCACGGCTGGATGGGGCAAACAAAATGGCAGGAGGAGAAATGGTCGAGGTTTCCTGGCCGCCCTAAGGGTCTTTTACCTGTTAGGGAGTGAGTGAGCAGGGAGTGCTGGAGGCCCCCAGAGCCTGGGGCCTGGGACAGTTGTCCTCATTTTCCCCTGGACTCCTCTATCCCATGGGGCTGCCATTGCCTGAAGCATCATGGCTTAGTGGCAAGAGCCCAGGCTTGGTAGTAGGAGGACGTGGGTTCTAATTCCGGCTCCGCCACTTGTCTGCTGTGTGACCTTGAGCAAGTCACTTCACTTCTCTGGGCCTCAGTTCCCTCATCTGTCAAATGGGGATGAAGCCTAGGAGCCCCACGTGGGACCATCTGCTTACCTTGTATCCACCCCAGGATTTAGAAGAGTACTTGGCACATAGTAAGGGCTTAAAAAATATCATTATTATTATTATTATTATCTGGTGGGGGAACCGACCAGCAAGCACGCATGCTCGCACGCTCACACACACACACAAACACATACACATGCATGTTCTCACCCAAACACCCACACAAACACTCCACATGCTCTCACACCTTCTCATATACTCTCTCTCTCTCTCTTTCTTCTCCCTCACCCCCCTTCAGCACTTGTCAGGAATCTAAATGGGAGAAGGAGAAGCAAAACTGACCTCACTGGGGTCTGTGGCTGAGCCTGGGGCCTGGGGTACACCCTGAGCCTGGGCCTGGGCGGTGGGGGGGGGCAGTCTCACTGACCCAGCTCCAGGGGTGGCCCGGGCTAATTAGCATCTGTGACGAATGCACGCTTGCCCAGTGCTTGGCAAATATCAGGCCCAGTGTAAATAGCAGAGATGCATAATGAGCCCCCAGACTGGACTGCCAAGCAAGTCTTTCCCGTCGGTCAGGGCGGCCCCCGAGGAAAATCCCAGAACCCGGTGGGCTCCGGGGCTTCAACTGGGGCTCTGGAGCTCCAGTCCAGCCCATCTAATAATAATGATGACGATGATGATAATGATGATGGTTGCATTTGTTAAACGTTTGTTATGGGCTAAGCTCTGGGGTAGATACAAGGTAATCGGGTCGGACGCGGTCCTTGTCCCAATCAGGGCTCACAGTCTAAGAGGCAGGCGCACCAGATATTTCATCCCCCTGAGGCCCAGAGAGGTTAAAAGACTTGCCCAAGTCCCTCAGCAGGCAATCGGCAGAATTGGAATCAGCCCAAGTCCGGGCTCTTTCCGTTAGGCCACGCTGCTTCCCAGGCTAGGATTACTGGAGTTGGTCTACAGCAAATATACCAAACCCTCTCCCGACCTCCAGATTTCCTCGATAAGTGGAACTGGGATGATTTATCTTGGAGAGGAGGTGGCTGAAGGACATTGAGCTCAAGGGGTGGAAAAGGGAGCCCTCAGAGCAGATTTCTTCATCACCAGAAGCTCTATCTTGGATCTGTACCACCTTCCACCATCCTACCCTCCAACACATGCTTGCACACGCACGCACACACACACACTGTCAGCTTCTTGAAGATTTTGAGCTCCTTCTGTACACTGTTTTGCACTCCTCGGGGGGCTCAGTGTTGACTATCAAACGACGACCTCCTGCTGCAGCACGAAGGATTTCGTTTTGCATCAAGAGGACTAGGCCACGCTGCTTCTCTGATGTCACAACTTTATCCAGGTAGACATACGTTGTTGGAAGGAACATTCCCTAATGCCCTTAAGGCTTTCTAGCCGAAGTGAAGAGTCAAAGCCCACGTTCTGGAAGAATTAAGAATCGATGGACTTACACGACTTGGTTTTTTTTAAAATGATATTTACTGAGAGCTTACTGTGTGTCAAACACTGTTTTAAGTGCTGGGGATACATCTTATCCCCATGCATGGGGCTCACAGTCTAAGTGTGGAGGGAGAACAGGAGAACTGAGGCACAGAGTAGTTAAGTGACTTGCCCAAGGTCACAGAGCAAGTATTTGGCAGAGCCAGGATTAAAACCCAGGTTCTCTGACTCCCAGGCCCATGTGCTCTTTCCACTAGACGCTGCTGCTTCCCATGACTTTTTTCACTCATTCACTTATTTCCCTTATTCATTTGTTACAAACATGTCCACCAAGTCTGTATATTGGACTTTCCCAAGTGCTTAGAACAGTGCTCTGCGCACAGTAACGGCTCAATAAATACCATTAATTAATCAGAGTGACTTATTTATTCATCTCATCTTTGCACACTCCTGCCACTCTCCATTGTAGCTTGGTTCCCCCTCTCATGTTCCCCCACTGGTAAATGTTTGCGTGGCTGGATCCTCTTCTAGATGATGGACTCGTTCATTCATTCATTCAATCGTATTTATTGAGCGCTTACTGTGTGCAGAGCACTGTACTAAGCGCTTGGAAAGTGCAATTCAGCAATAAAGAGAGACAATCCTTGCCCACACTGGGCTCACAGTCTATAAGTTGAGAATGGGGACCGAGCCTTTGGCTTCTGCCCCAAATCTGCCCCCAGTGGGTACCCACTAAATTCGATTGATTGTTTGTTTGATTGATTGATTGACCGATCTGGAGATTTATGCCGCTTCCCAGGCCCCACCTTCTCCCTAAGCCCTGGCCTGGCCCCGTCCACTCCTGCCTCATGGCTCAGCAATGTGGCTGCGAACCTGGACGTGATTATTTCTTTTTTTTTAAAAAAAAATGGTATTTGTTAAGCCCTTACTGTGTTCCAGGTACTCTACTAAGCGCCGAGGTAGATACACGATAATCAAATTGGACACAGTCCCCGTCCCACATGGGCTCACAATCTTCATCCCTATTTTACAGATGAGGTAATTGAGGCCAAGAGAAGTGGAGTGACTTGTCCAGGGTCATACAGCACACGGGTGGCGGAGCTGGTTATAGAACCCAGGTTCTTTCGAGTCCCATGTATTCTGACTTCACTGTGATCTGGGGGCTTTCGGGTGATGATGACGACTTTGGTATTTGTTAAGGGTTCATTTACTATGTGTCGAGCACCGTTCTAAGCTCTGGGGTTGAAACAGTGGCCTAGTGGCAAGAGCATGGGCTCGGGAGTCAGAGGACCCGGGTTCTAAACCCAGCCCCACCACTTGTCTTGTGCTTGACCATGAGCAATCACTTCACTTTTCTGTGTCTCAGCTACCTCATCAGTAAAATGGATATTAAGACTGTGAGCCCCATGTGGGCCATGAATGTGTCCAACCTGATTAGCTTATATCTACTCCCATTGCTTAGAAAAATGCCTGGCACATAGTAAGCACTTAACGAATACCCTTAAAAAAAATGGGTTGATTGCATGCCCCTGTGGTTCATGCTTATAATTGTGGTATTTGTTAAGTGCTGACTGGTAGATTCAAGATAATCCTGTCAGACACAGTCCCTGACCAGTATGGAGCACACACTCCAGGTAAGGAGAACAGATGAAGTAACCGAAGCACGGAGAAGTAAAGTGACTTGCCCAAGGTCAAGCACCAGACAAGTGGCGGAGCTGGGACTAGAACCCAGGTTCTCTGACTCCCAGGCCCACGCTCTTTCCATTAGGACACCCTGCTTCTCGGACTCTTCTGTGTCCAGCTCTTCTCTCCTGGGCCAGACTAAGGATCCCAGTGAAATGGTTTACAATCCACCTGATGGTAAACTCCATAAGGGCAGATGGCACGTAGTACGCACTTAACAAACACCATTATTATTATTATTATTATAATCTCCGTTACCTCTACTGTATTTTTCCCAGGGGAGAGTACAGTGCTCCTCCCAGAGTAAGGGCTCAATCAGTACGGTTGATTAATCGATCCTTTCGGTCTCCTTTCTCCCTCGTGGGTCGAATCACTCACTTAGGTTTGAGAATCACTTAGGGTGAGCGGGGTGGGTGTGGGTGGGGAAGAGTCAGTCAGTTAATCGTATTTATTGAGCACTTACTATATGCAGAGCATTGTACTAAGCACTTGGGAGAGGACAATGTAACAACGTAGCAGATATATTCCCTACTCACAATGAGCAGAGTAGTGGAGAAGTAGTATTTATTAAGCACTTATTGTGTGCCTAGCACTGGGAAATAGCGTGGCCTAGCGGAGAGAGCACAGACCTGGAAGTCTAATTCCGACTGTGTGGCCTTGGCAAGTCACTTCACTTCTCTGTGCCTCGGTTACCTCATCTCTAAAATGGGGATTATGACTGGGAGCCCCCTGTGGGACATGGACTGTGTCCAACCTAATTAACTTGTATCTACCCCAGGGCTTAGCACAGTGCCTGGCACAGAGAAAGGGCTTAACAAATTCCCTAAAAAAAAGTGGTAACTAGGCACGAGGACCCTGTCCCTCAAGGGGCTCAATCTAGGAGTATATCACAATCCCCCTGGGCAGTGGGTCATGGGCTATGGGATGACCCTTACGACTGGTAGCCTGAGCCTGAGTTGGGTAGACCTGAGGCAGGGGTTTGTCTGTTTTTAGGGTATCGGAAAAGTGCTTTCTACATGCCAGGCGCTGTACTAAGCACTGGGGTAGATTACAAGCTAATCAGGTCAGACACAGTCCACCATCTCACGGGGAGCTTAGTCTTAATCCTCATTTTACAGATGAAGAAACAGAAGTTCAAAGAAGCGAAGTGACTTGCCCAAGGTCACACAGCAGACAAGCGGGAGAGCTGGGATAGAACCCAGGTCCTTCTGACTCCCAGTCTCGTGCTCTATCTACTAGGCAACGCTGCTGGGTGGGGGCTGAAGGGATGAACTCTAGGGTGACTCTGCACCCCAAACCTTACCTCCGGGATGACTGCCGTCAGCAGAGTTTAAGTTTGAGCCAAAGTGGTAAGGAAGGGGGGAGGGAGATGACACCAGAGGGAGGAGGGAGAGAGAGACTGGGGTCAAGACCTCCTCAAGACCCTCGGGTGGTTGCCCTTCCACCTCCACGTCAAACAGAAACTCCTCACCATCGGCTTCAAATCACTCCATCACCTTTTCCCCCCTCCTACCTCATCTTGCTACTCTCCTACTACGACCCAGCCCACGCACTTTGCTCCTCTAATGCCAACCTTCTCACTGTACCTCGATCTCGTCCATCTCGCCGCCGACCTCTCGTCCGCGTCCTGCCTCTGGCCTGGAACGCCCTCCCTCCTCGTATCCGACAGACAATTTCTCTCCCCTCCTTTAGAGCCTTATCGAAGGACCATCTCCTCTGAGAGGCCTTCCCTGACTAAGCCCTCCTTCCCTTTTCTCCCACACCTTTCTGCGTCACCCTGACTTGCCCCCTTTATTCAACCCCACTCTCGGTCCCGTGACACTTATGCCCAGATCCGTACTTCATTTATTTACAATAATGTCGGTCTCCCCCTCTAGACTGTAAGCTCACTGTGGGCAGGGAACGTGTCTTTTACTGTTGTATTCTCCCAAGCTTGTAGTAGAGTGCTCTGCACCCAGTAAGTGCTCAATAAATACGATTGATTGATTGATTGGGGACTGAATCTCCCACCTCCCCTGGGGAGCGGAGGGGATTTTTGCCCCTGTGCAGATGCTTCTAAAATCGCTCCCTTAAAGGCTGGCAAGTGTAGATTTCCCCTGAAGACATTTGGTGTCAGTATAAGGATAGCAATTCTCTCTGAGCCCATCCAGCTCTCTCCCACCCTGCCTGCTCCATCAGCCTGCGGTGGGCACACACAGAGACCACACTCATTTCTCCTTCTCTCTTTCCCATAACAGAGTAGCTTCAATTCCCTCCCACCAATCTGCCCCTCCACAGGCTGTCTTTATCAAAGACCCCCACCCCCCATCCCCAACCACCTTCCTCTCCACCCACCTCCATCCCCTTCACCAAAAAATAGCCTCCCCTGGCCACCCAGCTCTCCCCGAGGACGGGGTCACCGTCCTAACTCCTGAGTCTGGAGAGTCGGGGGGCTCCAGTCTCAGCAGGATCAATCTCCGTTCCAATGTGGCTTCTCTGGTAAAACCTCTTCGTTCTCCTCACGGGCGTGAGCCTTGCAGCTATGGATCTTACCCAACCCTCCGCCTCTCGCCTGCGGTCCCTCTGCTCGCTGCCTCTCAGCTGATCCTGCTTTTGGGGGGAGAGGGAGCGGACCGTGGGGGGCGGGGGGAAGGGGAAGAGGGAGATCTTTTTCTTCCGACGGGGAATTCGGGGCATTTTTAACTTCTCTGACCTGGACTTTCCTCCTCCCCCGTCCCCCCCCCACTTGGAGATTTCTCTTCCATGCAAAGGTAGGTGGGTCACACATACCTGGCTGGGGAAATTGCCTGCTTTTTGCTGTTGTTGTTGTTAATGTTATTGTTTTAAGGGAGATATAGAACCCCCCGCTTCCCATATTTCTCTTCCCCTCCACACTTTCCATTTCTCCTCATCCCCTAGTTACTCTCCCCCTCATTCCATTTTAGGAAAGAGCCTTGGCTTTAGGAGGAAGCAAGATGAAACTTTAGTCTTTCTGGTCTAGAAAGTTGTGTGTGTGTGTGTGTGTGTTGTGTGTGTGTGTGTGTGTGCCTGCTTCTATTTATTCAACAAGTAAAGCTAATTTGCTAGGGTTGCCGGGTTCCAGGGACGCGCAAGCAGCGCTACAGAGAATCCGATCATCAGACCCACAACCCATTTATTTATATATTTTCCTCCCCGTTAAATGACGTTCTGAGAAAATCAAAGAGAATCCGGGGCTGATCATGGGCGGGCGGGGTGGGGGGGCGGTGGAGGAGACAGAGGGGAATCCATTCGGAGGAGCGGAGAAGCGATGAGAGGATCCACTGGTACCCATTTAACTTTTGTTAAGGCAGTTAAGGGTTAAGGGGGGGCGAGGGGGGTGAGGGTGGGATGGGGAGAGGGGCTCTACCCATCCATTGCAGCTTCCTATTTTGCTAGAAAGAACCAGCCTGCTGGGTTGTCGTTGTTTTAAGATTTTAAAATCTCTCCTGGTTTCATTATGTAATGATCGCGCTTTATTACTGTTGCCGTTGCGTGTGCGGACCCTGGGGCTGTCGTGTGTGTGTGTTTGGGTATGTGTGCGTGTATGTTCCCTGAGAGGGGTGGTGGGGGGAAAGAGCTGGTGGGGGTGGGGGGAGAAGGGGAGCAAAGTCGCTCTACAAATAAAATGATTATGATTGCGTGCGTGAGTGAGTGTGTGTGTGTAAGGAGACTGCTTAGCAGACAGAATCCCAGCCCAGAGGAGAGGCAAGGATATTGGAGGGCAGTGTCAGTCAGCAGGGAGCTGGCCTGCCTTCCCTCCTCCCTCCGACCCCCTCCCCAGCCCCCCGACTCCCAACCTCGGTTCGGGGTAGGTGGGAGGATGCCGTCCCGGGAGGCCCACCCGACTCCTTACAGCCGGGCTCGGGGGAAGCCCGGCCTGGTGACTTGTCGAGGGTTGGGGGCTGCGGGAAGGAGTGGGCCTCTGGGGGATCGGTTCTCTGTGAGCCCCGTGTGGGACAACCTGATGACCCCGTATCTACCCCCGCGCTTAGAACGGTAAGCGCTTAACGAATACCAGCGATATTATTATTCTGTGGTCCTGGGCCACTTTCCCTTAGCTTGGCCCATGTGGACTCCTGTCACGCCGCTCGAGCTTTTATTCGCACCGGGTTTCTGGGGGTCCCCGGGAGGGGGCCGTGGGGTTCCGGACGGAGACCCGCCCGGCTGACGCCTCGTCTCCGAGAGACGGTTGGCCCCATCTCCCCTCCGCCGGCTCCCCTGGACCCCTCCGCCCCCCCCCGGACGGGGCTGGGAGCGATGCCCCAAATCTCCCACACCAAATGGAAAAACACTCTCCCTCAGAACCCATCCTCGGCCCTGATTTCCTTCACTCCAGAAACTTTACCTTTTCAGAAGGCAAGAGGAAGGAGAGAGAGGTTTTTCCAGGGGTCTGTCTGATGTCTCCCCCGCACTTTCCTCTGCTCTCTGCCCGCCTCTCCCCCACCCTCCGTCCTCTTCCAGGTTCCTCTCTCTGCTTGTGTCGGGGGCCGCTGGTGGCTGGCCAGAGTGTGGGGTGTGTGTGTATGTGTGTGTGTGTGTGTGTGTGTGTGTGTGTGTTTGGGGGGAAGCGTTTGTTAAAATTCTACTCATTGTTTCTGGGGACAAAGATCAAAGATGAAACTGACCAGTGGTAGGATTATAATCCTCCCCTTGACTCCCCTATAAGGAAGGCCCCGGCTTTTAGAGGAATGGGCTGGAGGCCTTTTGGTAGAGATGTTCTCACCCTCCCATGCCCCTGCATCCCCCGACCCGGCCCCACCTGTCCCCTGTGGAGTGAAGGGGTAGAGGTGATGGAAGGCAGGGGTAGTGGATGTGAAAGTGAATAATTATAATACTAATAATTATGGTATTTGTTAAGCGCCTATTTATGTGCCAAGCACTGTTCTAAGTGCTGGGGTAGCTACAAGGTAATCGGGATGTCCCACGTGAAGCTCACAGGCTCCATCCCCATTTTACAGTTGAGGTCACTGAGGCATGAGCCAGGGGATGGAGGGGAGGGTTTCCTAGGGTTCAGTGGATGCCCATGGAGTCGGACCTCCCCTCCCGCCCCGAGGGGTCGCAGGGTCCCGGGTCGAGGCCGCCCCCGACCCTGATTTGGCCCGGGGAGGGGAGAGGAGAAGAGCAGAGGCTCTGTGGGCTTTCGGCTCCCCTGCCCCCATTCTCTTCCTGGGAGGCCCAGCTGGGTGGGCTTGCCCTTGTTGAGAAGATAGGCGTGAGTGACAAGCAGGGTCTAGAGAGGCGGTTCAGAGGTTGCCTGGGTGGGTTCCCGGCCAGGGCCGCCTTAAGCATGTGACAGAAGGGGCCGCCACCCCAGGAACCCATCTGTGGGGGATGCATTGTGGCCTCCCGTTCAGCCCCTCTCTTCTCCGCTCTGCCCCCCTGGTGTCTGCTGCAAAGCAGTAGCACCCGGGAGGTGGGAGGCAGGAGCCACGGATGTGGGACTCCCCTCCCGGGCCCACGGGGGACCGTCTTGGGCGGGTGTCGCCTGAGGCCTCGGGCCTGGGATCATCAGGTCACTGGTGTTCTCACCCTGATATTCTGGTCAGCCCTCCTTCCCGCTGTCAAATCCCTCCTCCCTACCCTGCTCAACCCCAACCCCCCCGGGATCCCCCTCTTTCCTAGCCTCCGCTTCCCAGATATCACCCCTCGATGACCGACGCAGCCCGTGCCCCCGGGGGGCTCTCGGTCTCCGCCAGTCGCACCCGACTGGCCCCGGCCTCGGCCCGGGATCCGGCCTGGCTCCTTCAGATGGTGCAGTGGCTTTGCAGCGGGGGCAGGGCTGGGAGGTGCAGAGGCCCGGGGGACTTCCCACTTGCCTTACTCGCCCTTGGGACCGGGACTTGGGGGGCAGCGGGGGTGGCGGGGCGGGCTCCGGAAGGGATGGGGTGGAGGGGCCTGCAGAGAGGCCTCACCTGCTCCAACTCCTCTCCTCTTCCTCTGCCAGTTGCCTTTGTTCAGTTCTCTCCAGGAGCAGTTACAGAAACTGCAATCAAATGCAGATACAGAAACCCATCAAATGCACACAATTAAATCTTCCCAGCTCCCAGCCCCCGGTTCCGGCCGCGTTCCGGGCGTATGGCGCGCTAGGTCTTCCGAGGACTTGCCGGGAGCGGGTCGGTCTCTGACGGGGGAGGGGGCCGGGTCCCAGGGACCCCGGCTGGAACTCGGTGGCTCTGGAGGACCCCCCCGCCAGACCTCTGCCCTCTCCTTCCACTGGGGTCATCGCCCCTCGCTGAGAAACCCCAAGAGGAGCTGAGCCCAGACTGCAGAAGAAGGGGAGGCGGGAGGAAGGTGTGACTGTAGCGGAGGGGGAAGGAGGAAGAGCAGGGGTCTTTCCGGGACCCTCCAGGCCTCTCCCCATTCCCCTCCAGCCACTCTGGGAGTGGGGTGTCGCTTAATGAGTCCATCGATGGGACTTACTGAGCACTCAAGGGGCACAGAGCACCGTCCCGAGAGCTCGGGAGAGTGCGATACGATAAGAGTCGGGAGACCCTCTGGCCCTCGTGGGCTTTCCCACTTTGGACATGTCTAATGGCAGCCCCGGCTTTTGCAGCGGACCACCGGTGAGTCAATCGGTGGTATTTATTGAGCACTCACCGCGTGCGGAGCACTAAGCACTTGGAAGAGAACAGTACAATAGAGTCACTAGGCACGATCCGTGCCCACGAGAGGGCTGCAGCCCTTCGGAGAGGAGAGAGACCAGGTCGGGGCCGCTCCGGAGACCTGCTGCTCATCGGGGGACTGTTGGGCCCCGGTGGGGGCTGGAGGGGAGCCCTGCCAACACTCTGCCTCTTCCCCTGCCTTCCTGTTTCCCCGTGACTCTACGGTCTCCCTCCTATTTAGACCGTGAGCCCCGTGTGGGACACGGACTGTGTCGGACCTGATTATCTTTTATGGACCCCAGGGAAGCTTTAGACCCCCTTCCCGGAACCGGATCCCAGGTCAGGTGTGAGAGCTGTCTTGCCCTTTCCCCGCTTCCTCCTGCCGCTCTCTCCTCGTCCTCATTTTCCCTCTCTTCTTTCGCCTTCCCCTCTTCTCTTCCTCTTCGGCCTCCACTTCCCTCGTGTCCTCCTCCTCGTATTTGCCTTAGGCTTCTCTCCAAGGAGCTCCAAGAACTTGAAGAGACTCCAAAATTTATTTATTTTCTTTTTTTTTTGGTTTGTTTTAATTGGTACCAGTTAAGAGCTTATGTGCCTGGCATGGTACGAAGCGCTGGCGAAGATACGAAATAATTGGGTTGGACACAGTCCCTGTCCCACTTGGGGCTCGCGGTCAGATTCTGATATTTGATATATGTTATTTGCCCCACCCTCAACCGCTTATGTACATATCTTTAAGGATATACTATAAGTGCTTAGTACAGTGCTCTGCACACAGTAAGAATGAATGAATACTGTAAATTACTTACTCATATTCATGTCTGTCTCTCCCTCTAGATTGTAAGCTCGTTATGGGTGGGGAACATTCATTCAGTCATTCAATTGTATTTATTGAGCAGTTACCGTATGCAGAACACTGTGCTAAGCGCTTAAAAAGTACAATTTGGCAACAAATAGAGACAATCCCTACCCAATAATGGGCTCACAGTCTAGAAGCAGGGAGACAGACAACAAAACAAAACAAGTAGACAGTCACGTGGCTCAGTGGAAAGAGCACGGGCTTTGGAGTCAGAGGTCATGAGTTCGAATCCCAGCTCTGCCACTTGTCAGCTGTGTGACTGTGGGCGAGTCACTTCACTTCTCTGTGCCTCAGTTACCTCATCTGGAAAATGGGGATTAAGACTGTGAGCCCCACGTGGGACAACCTGATTCCCCTGTGTCTACCCCAGCGCTTAGAACAGTGCTCTGCACATAGTAAGCGTTAACAAATACCAACATTAGACAGGCATCAACATTTCTGCTAATTCTGTTGTATTGTACTCTCCCTAATACTTAGTATTGTACTCTGCACATAGTAAGTGCTCAGTAAATAGCATTGATTGAAATGCCATTGATTGATTAATTCCCATTTTGCAGATAAGGGAACTGAGGCACAGAGAAGTTGTCACTTGCCCGAGGTCACACAGCGGACCTGGGGTGGAGCCGGGATTAGAACCTGGTCCTTTGCCTCCCAGGCCCAGGTTCTTTCCACTAAACCGCGCTGCTTCTCCATTTTCCATCTGCACAACCCCTCCAGGGGCCAGGATTGAATCTCCCCATTGTGCAGGTGGGAAAATGGAAACCTCTGTTTCCTCATCTGCAAAATGGAGAGTCAATTCCCGGTCTCTCTCCTGTTTAGTCCGTGAGCCCCACGTGGGACCGGGACTGTGTTCGACCTGCTGATCTTCTATCCACCCCAGCGCTCAGCCCAGTGCTCGGCCCAGAATACACAAGGATGATGATGATGGTGCCCATGATGGTGATTATTGGTTTTTGGCTAGGGTTCCCTCAGGGTGCAGCCAGCTGGAGCTGGGGACGACTTCTGCAGAGAAAGCGCACACTGAGATCCAGGCTTCTCATTCCTCGGCCTAACCTCTGCTCCTCGGAGAGGATCCGGGAAGACGGGTCTTGGCTAAAGCCGGCACTGACCCTTTCCTCGAGCGTGCGTACAGGACTTCTTTCTGAGGAAGCACACCAGCAAGGGAGAGCGGGAGAGTATCCTGGCTCTGCCACTTGCCTACTTGCCGCGTGGCCTGGGGCAAGTCACTTATCCTCTCTGGGCCTCGCTTTCCTCATCTGTAAAGCGTGGATTCGGTGCTTGTTCTCCCTCCTACTTGGGGGCCCCATGTCAGAAAGGGACTGTGTCTGACCTGATTATCGGTGCTTAGGACAGCGCTTGGCACAGAATAAGCACTGAAGAAATACCTCAGTTATCGTCATGGTGGGTGCTTAGTAAGTGTCAACAATCAACTCCTAAACTAGGAAATGGTTTGGGGAGCGAGGAGTTTTGTTTAATGAACCGTTTCTCCTCTACCCACTCCTAGCAGCTGAAAAGAGTCCCCCACTTCCAGTCTTTCAGACCCACGATGCCGGGACATCTTTCTTTCCTTTTGGTCTCCCACGGGTTTGGACCCAGAAGTCAACAGTTCTGGGTTCAATTTTTGGTGGGAAAAATCCTGCTTTTTTTACAATATTTGGAAAGCGCTTAATATGTGTCAAGCATTGTCATAAGCGCTGGGGGAGAGACAAGTTAATCAGGCCGGACACAGTCCCACCCTCATGGTCAAAGTAGGAGGGACAGCAGGTATTGAATCCCCATTTTACAGTTGAGGTAACTGAGGCACAGAGAAGTTAAGTGACTGGGCCAAGGTCATGGGACAGGCAAGTGGCAAAGCTAGGATTAGAACCCAGGTCCTCTGGCTCCCAGGCCGGTTTTTTACCCACTAGACCATGCTGCTTCAATCCCCCCAGGCTCCCACTGCATTTTATATTTCACGCACACATCTGTTGATACGTTAGTCATCAATATCACTCAATATCGAATGACTCCGAATGGACTATTAAGCACGGCCCCAGACGTGGAATAAATTTCTTCCCTCCAAGTGCTCGCTTTCTAAAGAGAATCGATCAGCTCACCAATCAATGGCATTTACAGTCCCAGGGCTTAGGACAGTGCTTGACACATGGTAAGCGCTTAACAGATACCATCATCATCATTTACCGAGCTGTTGCTGCGGGCAGAACGCAGTCCTGAGTACTCGGGAAGGGACAATAGGCACAGCCCCTGCCCGCAAGGAACTTAGAATCTAGCCGGGAAGGCAAAGATTAAAATAAATTACAGGTACGGGAAGCAACTAAGGATACGGACGTCGGTGCTGTGGGGCCGAGACGGTATGTTCCTTGTGGACAGGGAACCTGACTTCCGAATCTGTTGTACTGTCCTCTCCCGAGGGCTCAGTTCAGTGTTTTGCATGCGGTAAGTGCTCAGGAAATACCACTGATTGATTGCCCGAGTACCTAAGGGGTTAGGAAACACCGGCTCGAGTGCATAGCGGGGGAGGAAAATAGGGTGGGGTGATGAGGCCTTAGTCAGGGAAGGCTTCCTGGAAGAGGAATGATTTCGATAGGCCCCTGGTGATGGGAAAGAGGGTTGGTCTGTCGGATAGGAGGTAGAGAAGAGAGTTTGGGTGTGTGTTCGTCCCCCACACCCGCACGCACACACATAGAGGCACACCCTCCTGACTCTAAAGAATCGTCAGTGAAATAGAAACACTCCGACACGCGCGCGTGAAGGCGTGTGAATCAGACAAGTCGGCGGGGTCTTTGGAGGCAATGTGCTTGGACCTCTAGGGAGAGCTTTCCGTCTGTAGGTCCCTGGGGATGTCTATCCCCGAGGTGGCGAACGCCACCGTCTCGGAGGTCAGGGCGGGATCCCGGAGGTTGTCGCGGTCTGAGCCCCAACCTGCCTGCTCACCTAGTCGGGATCCTGCCAGCTCTCTGACTCTTTGATTATTAGAGATAATTATAACAAATACAAAACACTGTAATGAAGTACTGCAACTGACGCTCGTGTGGGTGCTGCTTAATAAATACTTTCTGGTGATGATGATAATGATATGTATGGTTAGCAGCTCCCACAGGCATAAATTCGGCTGCACACACACACACAAACACAGGCCCGCGCGCACACACATCACCACCGACGTGCCGACCGCACTCTGGTGGGCCCACGGGCATCCAAACTGTGCAGGTGGGCAGATGTTGGGGGATAGTCACCCTTTAGAGGGAAGTGGGCGAATCCCTCCGCGAAGCAAAACCCCTATTCACACACGACCGTTCCCCGCGGGCACGCACGCAAGCCAAGACACGTGTGCACACCGAGCCAGTGAACATACGTGTCTGTGTTTTCACATCAGCTCGGAGATATACTTTGGGCACCCAGGCACATACGTACTCTGAAAAAACAGGTGTGTCTTGGTTTTCGTGATGATGTGGACACACTCACACACTCTCTCTCCGTCTCTTTCTTTCCACCCAGCTGATGTGAGATTGTTTCCGCAGGTCACTGCATTCTGCCTGCTTATAAATATCTCCCTGCTGATTCAAGCAGAGTTATTCTTTGCATTCCCTCCCACGAAGCCGTTGTCTAGAGTGGCTGTCATGCTCCTCCCCAGAGGTGGCTGTGTTACCGGGGAAAGCGAGCGACCCTGGTGAGGGGTTTCTGGGGAGACTTTGAGGATGGGAAGAAGATGTTGGGGGGATGTCTCACAGAGCATCTGGGCTTTCTAGGGGGGCCGGGTGGGGTGGGAAAATGGAAATGGCCGTTTCCCTCTTTTCCCGAATTCGTCGTACCGATAGGGTGTCCCCCCCCCCCCCCGGGGCCCCCCACCTTCTCAAGCCTCGGCTCTGGGCTTCGGCACGTCTGACGCGAACGGTTTATACTAATAAGGAAGGAAGGAACATCAGCGCTGTGTGGGCTGGAGGGGATTAGGGAGCCGAAACCAGGGACGGTCGAGAGGCGCAGGCAGGCAGAGAGCGAGTGGAGACGGGATCTCACGCCAACCCCTCCGGGCTGGCGTGGGCCTCGCCGCCCGCTCCTACCACGCTCCCCAGCCCACCAGCCCAGGCCGGTGTGGACCCGTGGACGCTCACGTGCCCGGGGCAAGCGTTGGAGATGGACTCCGTCGCCTACCCCCCCCCCCCGCCCCAGCTCGGGCTGGACTCTGAGGGGGCAGTCCCGTGAAGGGGGAAGGTCCTGGGAAAGGATTTGGGGTGAGGCTTCTGACCTCCACCGTTGCCTGGTCAGTAGAGGGGGCGGGGGAAGGGCCAAGGTTGGGCTGGGCAGCTGAGCGACGTTGGAAGTGGGAGAGAAGGCCTCCTCTGGCCTTCTTGGGCTGGGGCCGGGCCCACAGGACCTGACCACGGGCCAGGATCCCCCACCCCCACAACCCTTCAATCTGCGGGCAGGTGCTGCCAGTTCTTGCGGAGAGGCGATGGAGCTTGGCTGTTTCCATTCAAGCCAGCGGCTTCCGTGGTGCAGCGGGGTGGAGGGAGGAGGGGGAGTGAGTGACTGGGGGGAGCGGGAACAGTTGCATCGTCCCAGCTTCGAGAGGCAATGTCTCATCAGTGAGGTCTCAGCTTTTCATTGCACGCAGGGCCAGGGAGGAGCCGTGGTGCGAGGCCTGGACGAGTGGTGCCGTCGTCCTCATCGGGAAGCTGTCCGGGGTGGCCCTCCCCTTCCCTCCGTCCCTTTCCTTCCTTCCCCTCCCTCCGGCCCAGGGCGGTCCCCCACCTTTCTTAGGGTGCAAATTCTTCCCCCTCCCTTCCAGTTGCAGCCCCTTCCCCAATCCCAGCCTCTTCACCAGCCGAGCGAGCAAGCACTTGCCCTTTTGGCCTTCTCGCTACCCAACCATAATCCCTCATTGCTCCTAAGAGCGAGCCAGACCTTCGCCTCGGGGGCCCTGGGAAGGGGGGGGGGCAGGCCTGAGGGGAGTGAGGCCCCAGATGAGAGGAAACCCCAAGGTGGAGTGCTCGGAGAAAGGAGAGACCCAGAGAACCCTGAGTTTGCCTGGGGGCCGAGGTGGTGAGGAGGGGGCGGCAAACCGGAGCAGAAGTGGGGGTTAATAAGCAAGTAGTCCCCTCTGCAGGAGGTAGGAGAGCGGGTAGGTACCGTGAGGCCTGGGCAGGCCGTCCAGGCCCACGGTGGCACGAGGGGAGGTTAGATGAGGCTGCTCTTCTCAGCTGTCTTGAGGTCTGATCTGCCTCCCAGAAATGTCCTGTTTCTCTGTGGGCAGGTAATGTGTCCGTTTATTGTCGTATTCTCCCAAGCACTTAGTACAGGGGAAGCAGCGTGGCTCGGTGGAAAGAGCCTGGGCTTCGGAGTCAGAGGTCATGGGTTCGACTCCCGGCTCTGCCACTTGTCAGCTGTGTGACTGTGGGCAAGTCACTTCACTTCTCTGTGCCTCAGTTACCTCATCTGTAAAATGGGGATTAACTGTGAGCCTCACGTGGGATGACCTGATTACCCTGTATCTTCCTCAGCGCTTAGAACAGTGCTCTGCACATAGTAAGCACTTAACAAATACCAAATACAGTGCTCTGCACACAGTGAGCGCTCAATAAATACAATCGAATGAATGAGGAAGATCACAGAACGGGGAAGCAGCCGCCCCTGGGCTTTCCCCGCCTGCAGCCCCCAGACCCCGACGTGCGGCGGGCCCAGCACCTGAGCTCCATCTGAATCTGAGCATCAATTCCATGCCCTGCCTTACCCCCTCCCTCTTGTTCCCCGTTTCCCCTCTCCTCCTTTCCTCCCCACTTCCTTCTCTTCCTCCTCCTCCCCCCACCGCCGCGTCCCCTCTGGACTGTCCATACTCTGGGAAGGGGCAATCACGGACAGGGGTAAGGTGACAGTTCCTGGTATCCAGTCCGGAGTCCCGGTATCCAGTGAAGAAGCGGAAGGGGGCGGGTGAATGAGTGTGTGAGTGTTCATTCATTCATTCAATCGTATTTATGAGCACTGGGCTGAGTGCTCGTTGATGTATTTTGATGGGGGCCGAAGGGTAGGTGAATGCATCTTCGGGCAGGACTCCTGACGGAGCTGATTCCTCTGAGGGAATCACTCACTCCCACTTTGGGTCTGGCGGGGAGGGCGCCCGGCCGGAGGGTCTGTGGCCCTGATGGAGGCTTGAGAGGTCGTTGTGGAGCAACGAATGCTCGGGGGGCAGGATGGGGAACGTCGGGGTAGGAGCGAGGGGCTGTGGGGGCTGCAAGGAGTTCCCGGGCCTCTCCTTCAGAGGAGAAGCGGGATGGGCAGCGGCACCAGAAGCAGCATGGTCTAGGGGATAAAAAAACACAGACTTGGGAGTCAGAGGATCTGGGTTCTAATCCCCGCTCTGCCACCTGCCTGCCGTGTGGCCGTGGGCAAGTCACTCTGCCTCCTCGGCGCTTCAGTTTCCTCAACTACAAAATGGGAATTCAATCCCCGTTCTCCCTTCTACATAGACTGTGAGCCCCACGTCGGGCAGGGACTGTATTCGGCCTGACTCGTTTGTATCTGTGCCAGAGCTGAGAAGAGTGCTTGACATAGAGTAAGCGCTTAAAACTTCACCACAGCCTGCCAGTCTGGTGGCACGCAGGGCGGTCACACACAACTTTTGTTTCTCCCACCCAAGGCTGCCCGGCTCGCAATTAGGGCTTCAGATCCGCCGGTCGATTCTGGGGCGGCGTAGCACGTACTGTGATCTCCCCCATTGGCCTGGGGACCCGGGGGACCCCAAGAGCCATCTGTGGAGGCTCTTTCCTCCCCCTCCACCCCCTGGGCTGCCCAGGCCACCCAAGAAAGCCCCGAATGGCACAACCGGGACTTTGGCCACCATGTTTAATGCCGGACTAGTTAACTCTAATGCAAGAGTGATGTCCAGGGCCAAACTACAACCATCTCTGGCCAAAGGCCAGGGACCGAAGGGAGTGGTGGAGGAAAGTACAACATCCTCCTCCTGCCCTCTGCCTCCTTCATCCCCCAGTGCTGTGTTTTCCACGTTTTCCTCTGGCTTGGGAGTCAGAGGTCATGGGTTCAAATCCCAGCTCCGCCACTTGTCAGCTGTGTGACTGTGGGCAAGTCACTTAACTTCTCTGGGCCTCAGTGACCTCATCTGTAAAATGGGGATTAAGACTGTGAGCCTCACGTGGGACAACCTGATTACCCTGTATCTACCCCAGCGCTTAGAACAGTGCTCTGCACATAGTAAGCGCTTAACAAATACCAACATTATTAAATATAGCGATATTCTGCCTGCTTAATCTATATGGCAGCGAAATAGTCGGCTACAGGTAGCAGCTTGCTTGAAGCCCCTTTTTCCTTAGTGCAATTTAAATTTGGTCAATTAATACTTGCTACATAAATAATCAATTCTATCGCCTAAGTTAGTCATTAAAACCAAGAGGACTGAATACCTAGATATTTGGTGATGAGGACGGGAGATTGTGTGAAATAAACAGTGTTTTGCTTTCGGACATTCAGTTTAAGGGGCAGAAAACAACTACCCTCTAAGTGCCCTTGGACTTCCTCGGGTCTTCCTGCTCCTCGTTTCTTTTGTTCTGCTGCCATCACGGATGAGCCACGGAAACGGGGGTGCCAGAGAAGAGGACAGACGATAGGCATAGCATGGTTAATTGAAATCCTCAGAAAATCCCGCATCTTCATTTAAGCCCAGAGTTTCTCAGAGTGTACACAAAGGCTATTCCGGGAGCGTTGTGGGAAAATCCAAGGGAAACGCAGGGATCTGAGCGGCTGAGAAGAAAAGTTTTGCTGACGATGGAGGCGAGGTGGGGGCGAGAGCAGGGGTCTTTAGCGATCCCTGCTCTTTTTTAGAGGGATCTCTGCTCCACTGCCCAACAACATGACCTTGTCCAGAGAGCACCGGCTGGGAGTCAGAAGGATCTGGGTTCTAATTCTGGCTTTATTAAGCACTTGGGAGGCCACAATATAGTAGGGCTGGTAGGCAGGATCCCCGCCCTCAAGGATGACCGAGTGAGACAGACTTTCAAATAAATTACAGAAAGGGGACGCAGCAGAGTGCGAAGATAGGGACGTTGGTGTCCTGTGGATGAGGTGGGCTGAATATTAAGGTCTTAAGGGGGTACAGACCCTGCAGTGATGCACAAGGGAAGATGAAATGAGTGGCGTAGAGAAGCAGCCTGGTATGGTGGAAAGAGCACGGGCTTGGGAGTCAGAAGGTCATGGGTTCTAATTCCGGCTCTGCCACTCGTCTGCTGTATGACCTTGGACAAGTCACTTCCCTTTCCTCTGCCTCAATTACCTCATCTGTAAAATGGGGATTGAGACTCTGAGCCTCACGTGGGACAGGGACCGTGTCCAACCTGAGTTGCTTGTACCCACTCCAGTGCTTAGTACGGTGTCCGGCACAAAGTAAGCGCATAACTAATAACACGATTATTACTATTATTATTGTTATTATTATTAAGGCCTCTCAGAAGAGATGTGATTTTAGTCGGGCTTTGAAGATGGGGCAAGTGGTGGTCTGTCCGAGATGAAGAGGGAAGGAGTTCCAGGCAAGAGGGAGGGTGTTGACAGTGAGAGAGGTGAGATGGAGGTGCAATTAGTAGGTTGGTTTAGCGGAGCAAAGCATGAGGGCTGGATTGAAGTGGGAGAGGAGGGCGGTTAGGTAGGAGGGCGAGAGCTGATTGAGTGTCTTAAATTTGGTCAGTTAACACTTGCTGTATAAATAATAAATTCTGTCAACTTAGCTAGTCATTAAAACCAATAGGACCAATTTCCTAGGTATTTGGGGATGAAAACTAGGGAGTTTGTGTGAAATTACAGCTTTTTGCTTTCAGACATTCAATTTAATGGGGCAGAGAGCAACTACCCTCCAAGTGCTTAACACAGTTGCTCCAGTGCTTAGATCGGTGCTTGGCACATAGTAAGCGCTTAACAAATACCGTAATTATTAAGTACCCTTGGACTTTCGCAGGTTGATGGTGAGGTGTTTTTGTTAGATGCGGAGTTGGTTGGGCGGCCGACCATCGGAGGTTTTGGAGGAGCGGGGAGACGGGTGCAGAAGGATTCGTTTAGAAAAACGGTCCTGGCAGCAGAGTGACGTACGTACGGGCTGGATGTGGGAGAGGCTGGAGGCAGGGAGGCTGATGCTGGAGTGGAGGCGGGATTCAGGCAGTCAGTCGTATTTATTGAGCCCATACTGTGTGCAGAGCACTGTACTAAGTGCGGGGAGAGTACAATATAACAGACATATTCCCTGGCCACAGGAGAGCTGACACCTATCAAGGAAAAGCTGAGTGAGGGATAGAGGTCTTTTAATGAGCCGCCCAGATCCCGCCTTCCGAATCCTCTGTGTCCCCCATCTCCAGGGTCCATCGTCTTAAGGGCTTTCTCTCCCCACTCCCGTTTGGCTCTGGGGATGCAGACCTGGAAGTCAGCAGTTCCGAGACCTTTTCCCGGAAGCATGGAAGGACTAGCCAGGCCCTGAGTAGCTCGGTATCCCCGGATAATAATAATAACGATTATGGTATTTGTTAAGTGCTTACTATGCTTACTGAGGCCCAGATGAGTGATCGTGACTTGCCCAAGGTCACACGGCAGACATGTGGCAGAGCTGGGATTAAAACCCACGTCCTCTGACTCCCAGACCCGGGCTCTTTCCACTAGGCCACGCTGCTTCCCCTGCGGGCCTGTCTAGACACCAAACTCCCTCGCCATTCCTGAAGATCACCCATCCCTCTCCCCTGCACCGGCCCCTCTCCTCCGACCGGGTCAGGGGGCAGTGCCTGTGTCAGGGGAGGGACTGCTTCCTTGGGAAGAGAGGCCCGTTGTGGGCAGGGAATGTGCTTACTGACTCTGTTACACTGTACTCTCCCAAGCACCTAATACAGTGCTCCGCACACAGTACGTGCTCAATAAATGCTACCTGTTGATTGAATGAAGCGGTGAAGGTGGCCTGGGAATGCAGTTTGGAACCAGTAACCCCGGAGACGCCTCGAATCCCAAGCTAGCATCTATTGCAGCCCTCCCGCTCACTCTTAGTCTGACCCCCGAGCCCCTCCAGCCATGGAAGAAGCAGCAGGATGGCAAATTAGCCTCAGTTCCAGGGCATTCACAACCCCGTCGCTTAACATACTAGACACTTCCCCTCCTTTGTGCATTTTTCCAAATCCCAGTTCAGGGGACAACTCCCCAATTAGTGTGCAGCAGAAGCCTGACTGACAGGCAGAAGGGATTCTTTGTATTGGTCGCCTTCAGTGGCCCAGAAGAAACGTCTGAACGCATCAGCGGGACGGTGTGACTGACGGGGGGATTCAGGCGTCCACTCAGGAGATGGAAGAATTTGAGTTGCATCTTCGATCCCTTCCCCTACCTCCTCCCCTTCCCCCACCACCGGCGGAGGGTTGGGGGGGGGTCTCAAGGCCGGGGGCTCCAATCTGAGGGTGGAGGGGCACCGGCGGGCTTCGACATCTCCGGTGTCCGCAGTCTGGCCAGAAGATTGAGGTTCTAAGCCTCACATCCTCCCAGAAACAATTGGCAGGGTGGGAGTGACATCTTCTCAGCTCCTTCAAGTGCCCCCTCCCTAGCTGGAGCCTGGGGTCAACTAAACCCTGGAACTAAAGTTCTGTCATCATCATCATCATCATCATCATCATCGATATTTATTGAGTGCTTACTATTTGCAGAGCGCTGTACTAAGCACTTCGGAGAGTACAACAGAGTTGGCAGGGACGTTCTACTCTCCAAAGCCCTCCTCTCAGCCAATCGAGTGTATTTATTGCGGGCTTACCGTGTGCAGATTGATTTGCTGAGCACTGTATGTACTAAGCACTGTACTGAGCGCTTGGGAGAGTACAATACAACGGAATTAGCAGACATGTTCCCTGCCCATAATAAGCCTACAATCTACAGGGGAAACAGACATTAATATGAATAAATGAGTAATTTATAGTATATAATTTAAGGATATGTACATAAGTGCTGTGGGGTTGGGGGAGGGGAGAATATCAGGTGACCAAAGGTCTCGGGTTGAGGTGCACAGGTGACGTAGAATCGAGAGCGAGCCGGGGAGAAGATGGCTTAATGGGGGAAGGCCTCTTGGAGGAGAGGGTGGGCAGCAGATGCTGGCTTTTTTTTTTTTGCTTTTAATGGTTCTTGTTAAGTGCTTCCTATGTTCCAGGTGCCGTGCTAAGGGCTGGGGTAGATACAAGTGAATCAGGGCAGACACAGTCCCTATCTCACATGGGGCTCAGAGTCTAAGTAGGAATTAATCTCCATTTTGCAGATGAGGTGACTGAGGTACAGAGAAGTTAAAAGATTTGCCCAAGGTTACACAGCAGTCAAGTGGCAGAGCTAGGATTAAAGCTCAGATGCTCTGACGCCCAGGCCCTGGCTCTTTCCACTAGGCTGTGCAGCATTTTTTTTTTTTTGGCATTTGTTAAGCACGTACTATGTGCCAAGTTCTGCACTAAGTGCTGGGAGAGATATAAGATAATCAGGTCAAACCTAATCCCCCATCCAACGTGGGACTCGCGGTGGGAAGTCGGAAGGAGAACAGGTCTTGAGCTCCCATTATTTCAGATGAGAAAACTCGGGCACAGAGAAGTTAAGTGATTTGCCCAAGGCCACCCAGCAGGCAAGTGGCGGGCCGGGATTATTCATTCATTCAGTAGTATTTACTGAGCGCTTACTATGTGCAGAGTACTGTATTAAGCGCTTGGAATGAACAAGTCGGCAACAGATAGAGACGGTCCCTGCCCTTTGACGGGCTTGCAGTCTAATCGGGGGAGACAGATTAGAACCCAGCTCCCTTGACTGCCAGGCCCCCGCTCTCGCCACTGAGAGAGCTAGGCAGCATGGCCTAGTGGCGAGAGCAGGAGCTTGGGAGTCAGAGGACATGGGCTCTAATCCCGGCCCCACCACTTGTCTGCTCTGTGACCTTCGGCAAGTCACTTCCCTTCTCTGTGCCTCAGTTCCCTCGTCGGTAAAATGGGAATTAAGACTGTGAGCCCCACGTGGGACAACCTGATTACCTTGTCTCTACCCCAGCTCTTAGAACAGCGCTCGGCACATAGTAAGCGCTTAACAAATACCATCATCATTATCATTATGTGGGACAGGGACTGTGTCCAACCTGATTACCTCGTATCTACCTCGGAGCTAAGGACGGTGCTTGGCACATAGTAAGCTCTTAACAGACATATTATTATTATTTTTGTTACTATTATCAGTAGTAGCGTTAGGCCACAGTGCTCGTACGGGCTCCTGCTGCTCTTCGGTAACCCTCCACATCTCTGCTCTCCCTCTCCTCAGGGCTCCTTGCTCAGTGCCAACATGGCCGAACTGGTCTCCCAGCCCTCTTCCTCTTCGGGCTGGGCTCCTGCCGCCCCACCCCCTGCGCCCTCAGCCCCAGGCCCCCCGGACCCCGCTGACCTCGGAGTTACGGACCAGCAGCCTCAGGCGCAGCCCCCGCCGAGCCCGGACCTGAGCGGCGGCGCCCAACCCGTGCCCGACCCGGACGTCCCTCACCCCGACCTGGCTCCGGTGGTGTTCTTCTGCCTCAAACAGACCACCAGCCCCCGCAACTGGTGCATCAAGATGGTGTGTAACCCATATCCTTTGGGGGGCTCCTGGTCCGATCCCCCGGGCCCCTGCCCCGCCGCCCGCCTCTTCAGGTAGGAGATGAGCCTCTCGGACGTCCATCCCGTCGCTCAGTTCTTCTCTCGCGCCGGGGACCGTTTGTGGTGACCGTTGCTCTCGGGGGACCGAAAGGATAATGATGATAATAATAACTGTGGTATTTGTAAAACACAATGTGTCAGACACTCTTCTAAACGCTGGAGTTGATACCAGTTAATCGGGTTGGACACAGTCCTTGTCCCTCATAGGGCTCAGCCTTAGTCCCCCTTTTACAGATGAGTAACTGAGGCCCAGAGAAGTGAAGTGACTTGTTCAAGGTCACACAGCAGACAAGTGGAGGAGCTGGGACTTGAACCCAGGTCCTTCTGACTCCCAGGTCCGGGCTCTCTCTACTAGGCCACGCTGCTGCTTCTCCGGTTTCCGAGGCGGCTGCTGGCAACGGGGAGTGAGAAGAGCAGGGAGAGGTCACGGAGTGGGAAATGGTTTTGGGGGGCCGCAGAACTCTGCGGGATCCCCTTTTGGCCCCCTCCCGTGCCTCTCTCCTGGTTCTTCTGGGGTTGGGGGAGCTAAGTTTGTTCTGGGCAGGGAACGTGTCCACTAATTCTGTTGTTTCGTTCTCGCCCAAGCGCTTAGAACAGTGCTCTGCACATAGTAAGCGCCCAATAAATACTATTGAATGATTGAATACTAAGCCTTCATTAAATACCATCGATCGATTATAAACATCCCACATGGCGAAGGGGACCCGATTGCTTTGTGTCTACCCCAGTGCTTAGCACACGATAAGTGCTTAGGAAATAGCACCATTTTTCTTGCTTTTCTTAGGGGCTCTTGAACTTCCACCCTCTTTTTTATGGTACTAGTTAAGCATTTACTATGCGTCAAGGACTGTTCTAAGTGATGGGGTAGGAAGCAGCGTGGCTCAGGGGAAAGAGTCCGGGCTTGGGAGTCAGAGGTCAGGGGTTCGAATACCGGCTCTGCCACTTGGCAGCTGTGGGACTGTGAGCAAGTCACTTCACTTCTCTGTGCCTCAGTTACCTCATCTGTAAAATGGGGATGAAGACTGGGAGCCTCACGTGGGACAACCTGATGACCCTGTATCTCCCCCAACACTTAGAACAGTGCTCTGCACATAGTAAGCGCTTAACAAATACCAACATTATTATTATTACTATGGGGCAGACAAGATATTCATGTCCTACCTGGGGTTCTCAGTCAATTAGGAGGGAGAACAGGTATCGAATCCCCATTTTGCAGTTGAGGAAACTGAGGCATAGAGAAGTTAAATGACTCGCCCCAGGTCACACTACAGACAAGTGGAGCAGTTGGGATTAGAACCCAGGTCCTCTGACTCCCAGGCCCGTACTCTACCCACTAGGCTTTGCTGCTTCCCTTCTGGAGCTTCCAAAATTTCTGGGGCTGCAGGAAGAGGGGCTTCATTTGAGCTCAGGGCTGGGTTCCATTTCAATCAACCAATCAATCAATCATCTTTACTGAGTGCTTACTATGCGCAGAGCACTGTACTAAGCGTTTTGGAGAGCTTGCAGTCTAGAGAGGGAGAGAGACAATATGAATGAATATTAACGGAAGGGGGGAGGGTGTGGGGCCACGCCCCTTGAGGCACAAGGAGGCTGAGAGCTTTCCCGGGACCGGCAGAAGTCGGCCCCTTCCTGAAGCCGGGAGCACGGTGGGCTTCAGCATGCCTTTATGCAGCTGATGTGGGCTGAGGCTTGTGAAAATGGGAAAAGTCTTGGTTCCTGGAGTTCCTGGACTGCCCTTTCCTTTTTTTCTTTTTTATGGTATTTGTTAAGCACTTACTATGTGCTGGGCACCGTACTAAGCTGTAGGGTAGATATGAGCTAATCAAGTAGCACGCAGTCAGGGTCCCAAACGGGTTCGAGTCAGAGGAAGCTACCTTCCCCGGGGGCCAGGCCTCAACAGATGGGGCGTAAAGGGTGGCAGAATGGCCCAGCGGGTCCGCCTGGGCTGGATTCCGCTCCGGGTCACCCTCTGCCGTCACGTGGCCGGCCCTGGAAGCAACTCGGGGGCCCCGGCGTTACTCGGGAAATGGATCATCCTATGGTTTTCATAAGCTAAAGCGGGGAAGCACCTGGGACTCTCAATAACCGTAGCTCATCCTTTCCTCGGCGTCTTTCATCCCGAAGGGTCCCCGGGCTCGCCGCCATCCGTCTTCGTCCAGTTAACGAGCTGGTTCTCGCCTCTCCCTCGGCCGTCTCGCCCAGGCCGCGGCACAGGGCCGCCGAAGCCGCCTCTCCCGAGCCCTCGGCCCGGGCGCTGGGCACCGGCTGGCCGCTCCTCCCGCCCCCCGGCTAACCTCTCGCTCACCCTAGGGCGTCTACCGGGGTCTTCCCCTGGGCCTCACCAGGAAGGACCTGGGGGATGTCGTGGCCGATCTGTTGCACGTGGGCATCGGCCGATCTGCCCCGCCTCCACTCGGGCGAAGATCCAGTGAGGTCGTTTCTTTGTTTCTCCCTTCTGCTTCTCCCTCCAAACCCCTCTCGCTGACCCGTTGCCGTCCCCCTAGAGGGGAACAACCGAGCAAGAGGAGGCCTGGTTGCGGGGGACCCGGGGGCAGCAAGAGCTTGCCGCTGCCCTGAGTGGGCAGCTGAGGGAGATATCTGGGCTCCCTAAAGCTGCTTCGGCCTGACCTCTGCCCCCCGGTGAGCACCGGGCTTTGCGGGTCGGAGCCGGGAGCGCAGCGCGGGAGAGCAGGTGTTGGAGGGATGTGTGGCGAAAGAGGCCGGGTGGGATTCGGCCCGGCACATCTGTCGGAACGATGGCAGCGAGGCGGCGGTCCTGTCTGGGTCCGGGCGGCGGGACAACAGAAAAAGAGTGGACGCAGGGTCCCTGGAGGAAGGTTCCTCACCTCAGGTGATTTTGGACAGCCCTGGGGACTTCCAGAAAAACGAATAATAATTATGGTATTTGTTAAGTGCTACTAAGTGTCCAGCATTGTTCTAAGCCCTGGAGTAGATACAAGGTAATCGGGTTGCTCAAAGCCCCGACCCACATGGTGCTTAAGTAGGAGGGAGAACAGGTTTTGAATCCCTATTTTAGAGTTGAGGAACTGAGGTCCAGAGAAGTTAGGTGACTTGCCCAAGGTCACACAGCAGGCAAGTGGTAGAGCCAGGATTAGAACCCAGGCCCTATGACTCCCAGACCTGGGGTCTTTTTCACTAGGCCACGTTGCTTCCCCCCATGGCCCCCAAAAAACAGAAGGAGGGTTTGGGTGATTTTAAATATTTCTAGTTCCCAAATGAATCAGGTCTTTTACCCATTTTAACAATGCAGGCATAACCCTGATGCACAGTAACACTAACGATATTTTTAATGCCACTAAAAACTCTCTTCCCGAGATGGCCTAGAGCTGGTCCTGATTGACAGTAGGGAGATGGAGAAGATGACCTCTTGAGGTCCCTCCAGGCTGAGGGTTCTGGGTTTTTTAAAGTTTTGGGCCTCCTTTTTTCTTTCTGTACAGTGGGTATTGTCCTAATTTGACTTTCCGGTCTTTCCCACCTCTCCTGGGTGTGCTCTGCTGACCCTGGGAGGAGAGGCGCTGAAGAAATCTGGGACGTCATCATTATTGGCGTCAGTAGTAGGGGTGAGTTGACTCTCCGCGTGGTAGTTACAGGGAGCTTCAAGAAACAAGCAGAGGGCTTCTTTGGGGTGCCCCCGCAAGGCATTGTGTGACACCTGGGATTTTTGCAGAAGCAGCATGACCTAACGGGAAGAGTCCAGGCCTGGGAGTCATGGGACCTGGGTTCTAATCCTAGCTCCACCACCTGCATGCTGCGTGACTTCGGGCAGATAATTTCTCTGGATCTTAATTTCCTCATCAGCAAATGGGGATTAGATCAGGTACCCGTTCACCCTCTCGCTTAGGCTGCGAGTCCAGTGTAGGACAGGGGAAGTAGGTCTGATCTGATTATTTTGTATCTACCTCAGTGCTTAATACAGTGCTTGGCACAGAGTAAGTACTGTTATTATCATCACTGTTATTATGAGAGGCTCCCAGGCCAGAGGGTCTGGGAGTTGGTGGTCTCCTCTGAAAGATACAAAGGATCTTGGCTTATTGACCCAGAATGGTGAGGGTCTGAACTGGTATATGGGTATGTGGTTTTGGAGAGTGACCCAGAATCCCCGGAACCGGTCCCTCCGGTCAGGGGCACCGGTGTGACGGTTAGGGAGGGTGGGATCGGGGCCGGCACCAGGGTAGTCTCCGACAGTCCTGTGTTGGGGGTCCAGGTGCCCCTTTGCTGACCTGGAAGCAAACGACGCACGGCAGGTTTGGGACCATAACCTATCGGCATCCCAAGTGCTCCGGAAAAGACTCTTTGTGGAAATTGACGATACCGAGAGTGCACGACTGGCGGGGCTGGGGGTCGGGATGGGTGGGGGGAGCGTCTGGCCCCGTCCATGCCCCAGAGCTGTGGCACTTTCCTCCGGGTCCCTGGGAACCCGGGTGCCGCTTCCAAACCGTGGGACTCGGCGGCAAGAGTCAAGGAGGAGGGAGGCTGGCACTGGAGCTCAAAATTCCGGACATAAAGGTGTCCACGGTGCCGGATCTGGACTGGACAAGTTGAAAACCGAACTGTCCGCAGTAAAACTGGATGAAAGCCCCCATGACTCCCAGGCCCCCTAGCTCCCAACCCCCAGCTATCAACATTGAGCCTACTGAGTCAGGGGAGAAGCCAGGAAAGAGTGGGCCTCGAAGAACGGAATCTAACCCCAGGGCCAGATTTCCAAAGAAAAATTGGTGAGCGGTGGTCTTCAGAGGGCGGGGTTCGGTGTTCTTGTTCCCATCTAGACTGTCAGCACCCATCAGTCAATCATAAATGGTATTTATTGAGCCATTTCTGTGAGCAGAGTGCTACCCTAAGAGCTTGGGAGAATACGATATAGCAGAATTAGCAGACACGTTCCCTGCCCGTAATGATTTTGTAATCCAGGGGGACCTTATAGTCTAGAGAGACTAGGAACTCAGCTCCTAAAGGGCCACTTTACCAACTTTCTCGCTCTCTCCCAAGAGTAAGAATTGAATAAATACCATTGATGTCTTTCTGCCTCCCCCTTCTCTGCACCATCATCTCCCAACTCGCTGCTCTGTGACTCCTCCTCTTCTGCCTTCTTCCAGAGGTTTCTCTCCCAAGATGGGAAACCTCACCTCTTCATCACTTCGGGGCCCGGGAGCGGTTGGTGGGTCAGGGGAGGGGTTTTGCCCGCATCAGCCGGCTGTCGGCTGAGAGCCATTTTGGGCGGGTGGGCTCACTGCAACCGAGAGCCCGGACTGGCACCGCTCAGACCGGACCCTCCGGGCTCAGGACTGGACAGCGGTCGCTTTGTACCTTTTTCAGGCTGACAGAATTTCCGTGATGTGCCCTCTGACAATGGGAAGATGGGTCGGGAAGGAAGGAAGAGGGTTCCAACTGGGAGCCTCGTCTAGGTTCTGTCCTTCCTCGTGGGGACTTTAGGCCAGCGGCTTCGCATCCCTGAGGCTCAGTTTCTCCTTCTGTAAAATGGGGATGTCCGAGGGTGGAGAGATCATCACCCTCTTCATCATCATGATTTATTCAGTGCCTGCTGAGTCTTTTTCTTCTTCAAAAAATCTACTCAACCTCTAGTGTCGTGCTTTGTGCAGAAGGTGTCTGATACGTTCTTTTGATTATGAGGCGAACTCCCTCCTGACCAACTGATGGCACCCCACCCCCTGCCTCCCCTCGAGACCGAATTGGATGTGGGTTCTTTTTTTTTTCTTCTCTGTGTGTGTATGTGTGTGAGAGTGCGCGTTTGTGCATGTGTTGGGAAAGGCAGGGTGTCCTCGGTTACAGGAGAAAGGAATTGTCTGTTCTTTGCTGGTTCCTCAGCCCAAGGAAAGCCGGATACATCCAGCAGACTGCTCCTGGGGACTCTTGGTGTCCCCCGCTCCTTCAGCCTGCCACATTTCCTACCCCAGAGTACACGTCCCCCTCCATCTCCCATTGATTTGGACGATCTGGTCCATCCAGGGAAAAAAATTCCCGGATGGCAACAGGGGCTGGAGGAGAAGGGAGAGTGCAGGGCATGCTGGGAGACCATCTGTCCCCAGAGACGATGATATTATTTATGTTTATCTGCGGCAGTTCATCCCGGGGGAGAAACCTGGATCCATTTGGGATACTCTGACAGGCCATTTTTCTCCGCTTTCCCCCAACCCCCTCTTTCCGTTTCCGCTCCATTCCCTACCCTGCCTTTCCCATTCCATCGAAGAAGCGTGGCTTAGTGGAAAGAGCCCGGGCTTGGGAGTCGGAGGTTGTGGGTTCTAATTCCGGCTCTGCCACTTATCAGCTGTGTGACTTTGGGCAAGTCACTTCACTTCTTTGTGACTCAGTTACCTCATCTGGAAAATGGGGATGAAGACTGTGAGCTCCCCGTGGGACAACCTGATTACCTTGTATCTACCCTAGTAGATATTATACCCTATTATACCCTAGAATAATACCCTATTATTATTCTAGGCCTAGGTTGGATGATGTCTATTGTCTCTCTCTCTCTCTCTCTCTCTCTCTCTCCCCGCCTCCACCCCCACCTCCAGCACCTCTACTTTATCTCCATCGCAGTATCTCTATTCAAGCTTTTCTCACTGTAATCGATCGATGGTATCTACTGAGTGCTTTCTGCCTGCAGAGCACTGTACTAAGCACCTGGAAGATTGCAACATAACAATAGACACATTTCCTGCCCTCAACGAGCTTACAGTCTAGAGGGGAAGGATCTTAGAAGTAGGATCACGATAGTCCAGGAGATTCTTAGATATTTTCCCAGTGGATTGTAAGGTAGCCCTCATTTTGGGGACAACAGGGTTTTGACGATTATCACCAAGCTCCACCCCGACTCTACTGCTAATTCCACCTCCTCAGAATAGCTCACTAGTCTTTGCGAAAGACATCACTCATCCTTGAAGTCCTGCCCTCAGAGGTCCAGCTTCTAGAAGCATCCAGACCCCCCTCAGAGACCCCTAACCCCCAGAAGCTCTACCCAGTGTCCTTGCCTGGAGGAAGGCGGTCTGACTCTGCTTAGAAGCCAGAGAGTGTTAGGGTGCTGGTATAGCTAGGCAGGAAGTCGTCGTCCCCCGCCCCCCCAAGAGATGAGAATGGATAGGCAGGAAGGAAGTCAACTCTGTTTCCGTGGAGGCCGGGGTAGGTAAACAAGAAGTCATCCCCAGTCCTGCGGAGACGGGCATGGCTCGGCAGGAAGGAAGGCAGCCTCGGTTCTGTGGGGTCGGGCATGGCTAGGCAAGGAAGGAAGTCAACTTCGTTTCTGTGGAGAAGGGCATGGGTAGGTAGGAAGTCAACCCCGGCCCCAGAGCATGGAGAGATAGGAAGGAAGTCAACCCCACTCCACGGAGAAGGGTGTGGAGAGGCAGAAAGGAAGTCCTCGTTTCTGTGGAGAAGGGCATGGATAGGCAGGAAGTCAATCCCAGTCCCGAGGCGAGGGGTACGGAGAGGAGGGAAGGAAGTCAACCCCACTCCATGGAGACGGGTGTGCCTAGGCAGGAAGTCAACCCCTCTCCCGGTGGGTCAGGGACACGGATAGGTAAGAAAGATGTCAACCCCACTTTTGTGTAGATAGGCACGGATAGGTAGGAAGTTAACTCCACCCCTGTGGAGAGGGGGATGGGTAGGTAGGAAGGCAGTCAACCCCACTCCCGTGGAGACGGGCGTAGATAGGCAAGAAGGAAGTCAACCACGCTTCCCTGGAGGCCGGCGTACGACTTAGAATTTTAAACAGGAATTGGCTTACACCTTTGGCTTATATTGGAACCAGCTTGATCGTCTGTAAAGTTACGTTTGCCTTCTTTATGTTTAAAATTTACATTTATCTCTGCATTTCCTGGCTGCAGAAGAGAGCTGGCACACCAACACCGAAGGCTGCTCGTGGGGTATTTATAGTCAGATCAGACCCAGGAATTACTGGAAATCCTAGGAGAGAGTTCATTCTCCTGGAATTTCCAGCCCCCAGAGCTTTCGCTAAGCCGGGTTTTTGCACCTAAACACACAGTACCGAACTCAGAGGCAAGGAGGATGACGACAGAGAGCACCAGGGGGAGAGAAAGATTGAGAATATTAGAGGGGAAAAAGAAAACGGAAGAGATAATGTTATCCTGCCTATTTAAACGAGCAGCTCATAAGGAAGAACAGCTGTTCACTGTGAGGCGGAGGAGATTATTTCAAGGGAGAGGTGCACTTTGATCAGGTGCTGAAAGACCAAGGAGCCTCTGCTGAGGCTGGAACTCACCGGGAGAGGGAGGGAGAGAGAAAATACATTTTTCACTCAAGCTCTCTCTTTGTTCCCTCTTCCCTCTCTCCCCTCTGCTTTCTCTGTCTCTCAGCTTCTTCTCTCCCTTCCTTCCTTTCTAAACTTCTTAGGCTTAGACTGTGAGCCCCATGTGGGCCAGGGTCTCTGTCCAACCTGATTAACTTTTATCAACTCTGGCACTTAGAACAGTGCTTTTTTTTCTAATGGTTTTTAAGTGCTTACTGGTGCCGGGCACTGTACCAAGATATAAACTAATCAGTTTGGACACAGTCCCTGACCCACATGGGGCTCACAATCTCAATCCCCATTTTACAAGCGAGGCAGATGAGGCCCAGAGAAGTTAAGTGATTTGCCCAAGGTCACCCGGCAGACAAGTGGCGGAGCTGAGATTAATAATAATAATAATGTTGGTATTTGTTAAGCGCTTACTATGTGCAGAGCATTGTTCTAAGTGTTGGGGTAGATACAGGGTAATCAGGTTGTGCCACGTGAGGCTCACAGTTAATCCCCATTTTATAGGTGAGGTAACTGAGGCACAGAGAAGTTAAGGGATTTGCCCACAGTCACACAGCTAAGTAGCAGAGCCGGGATTAGAACTGAGGCCCTTCTGACCCCCAGGTCTGTGCTCTATCCACTGGGGCTATGTAGAGGGCTGGCTTCCAAGAGCAATCACAGAGGCGCCCACCTCAGGGTGCTCCATCAAGAGGGTGGTGGTCTCTGAGAATTTCCAGGCCCCAGTCTCCCTCCACCTCAGCTTCTCGTGCTGAGTTCCGTGGCTCGGAAGCGGCACCCGCGCTTATAGGAATGTGAAAGGGGGCCGTGACGGCTCTGGAACAATTGGAGACCTGGGAAGGTCAGACAACCCTCCTCTTCCCCCTCCCCGCCCCACCAACCTTGGGGAAACACTCCAGGTTCGGGAGCGACGTCTGAAAAATGGTGTGTATGAGGTCATTTCCTTACACTGCCTCAGGCTGGCCAAGTGCCCGAAGCTGGCCCTGGTCCCTGAGAGTATTAATAATAATAATGATAGTATTTGTTAAGCGCTTATTATGTTCCAGGCACTGTACTAAGCGCTGAGATGGATACAAGCAAATCAGGTTGGACGCCGTCCCTGTCCCACATGGGGCTCACGGTCTCAATCCCCATTTTCAGATGAGGCAACCGAGGCCCAGAGAAGTGAAGTGACTCGCCCGAGGTCACGCAGCGGACAAGTGGCAGGGCCGGGAACAGAACCCATGACCTTTTGACTCCCAGGCCCGTGCTCTATCCGTCACGCCATGCCGCCCCAGTTCCGGATGGGCCATGGAGTGCCACAGACAATCCATCGGTGGTATTTATTGAGTGCTTACTGGGTGCAGGGCACTCTACTAAGCCCTTAGGAGAGGACAATCTAACAGAGCGGGATTGGACACATTCTCCGCCCACAAGGAGACGAGGGGGAACCGGGAGCCCCTAAAGCCCCTCGTCCCTTCCAGGCTGGGCACCGAGCCCCCGGGATGGCTGTGGGGGAGGAGGGGACCAATGTCCCCCGCAGACGGACGCCGTGCCCGGAACGTGTGTGAAAAGTCCTCTGGGCAGCCGATCCAGGGCCATGTGCCTCGCCCCCACAGCCACCCCAACAGCGTCTGGCATGAAGAGGAGGCCCGGCTCCCGATGCCAGCAGCCGGGGCCTGGCTCCCTCTGCTGATGCCTCCCCCGTCCCGGGGCCCCCCTCCCCGCGGCGGCCCTTCTCCTCCTCCTCATCTCCCCATCGACCAGCCGGAGCGCCTCCCTCTCACCCAGACCCCGGCCCCGAGGAGCAGCCGAAATGCCATCTCCCGCCCCACCGCTCGTCTCTGACTGTGGAGCGGACCCTTTTCCCACGCCCTCCCTCTGGCCCGGAACTCCCTCCCCCTCCACTCCCTCCACTCTCAAAGCATCGTGAGCTGCCGGGGCCTGGCTGCCGACGAGGAGCAGCGTGGCCGGGGTCTGGGAGTCGGAAGCCCTGGGTTCTAATCTCCGCTCCGTCATTTACCCTCCGTGCGGCCCTGATCACCTCTCCGTGTCTCGGTTCCCTAATCTGCAAAATGGGGAGTCAATATCTGTTCTTCCTCCTTCTTAGACTGGGAGGCCCGTGTGGGACCCGATCATCTTGTATCTACCCCAGCTCTTAGTACAGAGCTTGGCATATAATAAGCGCTTAACAAATACCACTATTATTATTAGTCACATCTCCTCCAAGGGGCCTTCCCCGTTTAAATCTTCTTCTCCCCAGCTCCCTCTGCTTTGAATATGCACGTGGATCTGTACTCTTTGGACCTTTGCCATTCACCCTGCCCTCAGCCCCACAGCACTAGTGGACATAGGCAAAATTTATTCCTTTCTATTAATGTCTGTCTCCCCTTCTAGACTGTAAACTCGTTGTGGGCTGAGACCGGAGCCGACTCCACTGTACTGTACTCTCCCAAGCTCTTAATACAGTGCTCGGCACAGAATAAGCGCTCAATAAATACCATCGATGGTTTAAATACAGCCTAGTGTGGGGTCTCTTCCTCGGTCCCGACACTGCACGTAGGGAGGGGAGGCAGCAGCAGCAAATTCTGCTGCTTGGCAGTAGCTCCCCCTTCCCTTCCCTGCCCCTGGAAGATTTTCTGGTCTGCCCTCCCTTCCTCGACGCTGTACCTCTGTTGCTCTCGTGCCCTCGCTTCTCTCCAGAAATGGACTCGGAGCAGATGGAGGCAGGGGTTCTGGGTCACAAATCTAATAGCACCTTCTCTGGGATGGAGGGGTCCTCTCAACGTCCGCGTGTCCGGGCTAGAGCCGCTGTCGGAGTTTGCCCCGACAGCCAGAGTCCCAGCCAGAGGAGGAGATGCCCCTTCTTCTCTCCAGCCTGTGAGTCTACAGTCTTTCAGCCTGGACCATCATCCCGGACCGTCGTAGGCGTCCTCCCTGCCACGGCCTCCTTGCCTTTCCTCCTCCTTCTCCTCCTCCAGCCCCGACAGGCTGGCGGGATGGAATGGCTCATCCCGTCTGACTTGGCATGTGCTCCTCCCCGCTCCACCATCCAGGGAGCCAGAGAGTGGCAGGTCCCGGTGGACTTCTGAGGGTCCATCTCCTCCCTTTCCACAGGCTGTTCTGGCTGAGAAGGCTTAATTGATTCATTCTGGTATTTGTTAAGCGCTTACTAGGTGCCAGGCACTGTACTAGGCGCAGGTGGGTACAAGCAAATTGGGTTGGACACAGTCCTTATCCCAGGTAGGGCTCACAGTCTCAATCCCCATTTTACAGATGAGATAATTGAGGCACAGAGAAAGGAATTGACTTGCCTAAGTCACACAGCAGACGAGTGTCAGAGCCAGAATTAGAATGATAAAAATAATGATGATGGTATTTGTTAAGCGCTTACTATGTGCCAAGCACTGTTCTAAGCAGTGGAGTAGATACAAGGTAATCGGGTTGTCCCACATGGGGCTCACAGACTTAATCCCCATTTTAATAATGTTTGTATTTGTTTAGCGCTTACTATGTGTAGAGCACTGTTCTAAGCGCTGGGGTGGACACAGGGGAATCAGGTTGTCCCACGTGGGGCTCACAGTCTTCATCCCCATTTGACAGATGAGGGAACTGAGGCACAGAGAAGTTAAGTGACCTGCCCACAGTCACACAGCTGGCAAGTGGCAGAGCCGGGATTCGAACCCATGACCTCTGACTCCAGAGCCCGGGCTCTTTCCACTGAGCCACGCTCCACAGCTGAGGGAACTGAGGCACAGAGAAGTGAAAATTTTCTGTGGTATTTCTTAAGTGCTTCCTATGTGCCGGGCACTGTACTAAGCCCCGGGGCAGATACAAGCAAATCGAGTCCCAGTCCCGGAAAGGGCTCACAGTCTTCATCCCCATTTTGCAGATGAGGTAGCTGAGGCACAGAGAAGTGAAGTGACTTCCCCAAGGCCACACAGCAGACGAGCGGTGGAGCGGAGATTAGAACCCATGACCTTCTGACTCCCAGGCCCGTGTTCTATCCACTATGCCATGCTGCCTTCCGGGGACCCGGGAGGAGAGGAGGAGAGGATGAGCTGAGATCCACGCCTCCCCCAGAGCATGCCTGTGTGGCTTGTGTGTGTATGTCTGTGCATGTGCAGGGAACAGAGGGGTGGTTAGTATGTTCCTTGTGTTGAGGCTTTCCCCCCGGGTAGATCCCCTCTAAAGTCAGGCAGCCAATCATGTTTATTGAGCGCTTACCGTGTGCAGATTACCGTACTAAGCACTTGGGAGAGGGCAATCGAACAATATAACGGACACACATTCCCTGCCCGCATCGAGTTTACAGTCTAGATGGGGCAGTCTAAAGTCGTCACTGATGGGTCTCTGCAGAGTCTTGCCCCTGGGGGCAGTCGGGTTAGGGGCCGGGAGACCAAAGAACAGAGAAGCCCCTCTCTCCCACAGTGGCGACTTCAAAGCGCTTCTCTGCTCTAAACTACATTTCTGTCTCTCTCTGTGTCTCTTTCTTTATTCCCATCTCTTTGTCTCTGCCTCTCTGCTTCAGCTTCTCTCTGTCTCCCTACTACTGTCCTTTTCCGTCTTTGTCTTTATTTTTTTCTGCTCTCTGTCTCTGTCTTTCCGTCCCTCTTGCTGTCATCTTTTCCTGCTCATCTCTCCTCTTTCTCTGTCCATGTCTCTGTCTTTTCCGGCCTTTTCATTTCTTTCTCCATTCTTTTTCAGTCTCTCTCTCTGTCTTTCTCCCTGTCTCTCTCGTTCTCTCTCCACTGATTTTCATCACAGTCTTTGAGCACCGGGGTGGGATCCTCTGGGGGCCTGAGGCCATCTCCCAAGGGTTCACTGCCTCTGCTTTTTGGTGGTCCACGCTCTACTGGGAGTCGGCCAGCTTTCTTTCCTCCCCCCCCCCCCCCCGCCATTTCCCCCTTCTCAGACTCATCTCTTATAGGCCCACCAGCGGGACGCTGGGCCTCCGGGTGGCGGGTCCCATACCCCAGCCTCAGTCCCAAGCTGACCCTCGCTCCCGGCCAGTCCTCTGCCCCCTGCCCGGGCCCCTCCGTGACCCTGCCCGAACCCTCCCCTCCCCCCGACTCTTTCCGACTTCCCCGGGGTTCGGCTGCTTTGCTTGGCCCAGATCCAAAACAGATTATTCAAGGAGGTTTTAAATGACCCGTGGTATTTTATTTTCTCATCTTGGCAGCCCAAACCGCATTCTGTACCTGTCATTCTCCTCTCTGGAAACACTGAACTAGGAGAGTGGGACAGTTGGCTAAACATGCCATTCCCCTCCTCCCTCTCTGCCCCCTCCCCAGTTCTAGCCACCGTTTCAAGGCCGGGGTGGGGGTCGGTGGTGCGAGGACGTTGGTGGGAGGGGAGGGCCGAGGTCCAGGTTCCAATTTCCTCACCACTGATTTAAGTCCTCTCTGGTGGAGAACTTTTGAGGGTCCCAGTGTCTCTGACACACCGCTGCCATTTTCAGCCGAGCGGACGAAGACAAAAGGCGGCGGTGACAGCCGCATAATCTGGTGTCGGATGGTCCGCGTGCACGTCAGCGGGGAGACGCACCGCTCTTCCCTCGGCTCCTCCGAGAGCCCGTCTGGCTGAGGCTCCGAGGGCCTGGTGCACGATGGGAGCTTGAGCAGATGGGAAATGACATCTGGCAGGACCTGGACACAGTATTTTACACAATAGTGTGGGCATTTCCACAAAATTGCCCCCCGCCACCATCCCCGCTTCTTCCAGGCCACAGAGGGCATCTTTCAGGGCTGACCAGTTGGCCTGTGGGACACCACGTCCCCTTTCTCCAAATCTCAGAGAGACGGATGCCCATTGGGCTGATCTCGGGCCTCTGAAATCTCCATTAGCCTGCCGGCCCCTCATCCCTTTCCTCCCGCTTCTCATTGGCACCCAACACCCCCTTCTCGATTTCAGGCAGGCCAATCTACTTCCTGGTGTTTAGGATAAGCTCCTCTCTGGACCATTTTTAAATTTCTTATGGTATCTGTTAAGCATTTACTATATGCCAGGGACGGTACTAAGCGCTAGGGTAGATACATTATTCAGTAGTATTTATTGAGCGCTTACTACGTGCAGAGCACTGTACTAAGCACTTGGAATGTACAGTTTGGCAACGGATACAAGATAATCAGGTTGGACACAATCCCTGTCCCACCTAGGACTCAGTCTTAATACCCCATTGTACACATTGTACAGATGAGGGAATGGAGGCACAGAGAAGTGAAGAGACTTGCCTGAGGTCACACAGCAGACAAGGTGGTGGAGCCCGGGATGAGAACCCAGATCCTGCTGACTCCCGGAGCTGTGACTGCCCCTTACTAGACTCTACATTCCCCTCTTTTAAAGCAGCCTTGCAATTAGGCACCAAGAATGTAGAAATCCTGACGAAAAGCAGTGCCCATCTTCAAAGCCCTGCTTAAATCACATCTTCTCTAGGTCTTCCTTGATTAATTTCAAATCTTTTCTCTTTATAATAATAATAATGTTGGTATTTGTTAAGCACTTACTATGTGCAGACCACTGTTCTAAGCGCCGGGGTAGATATAGGGTAATCAGGTTGTCCCACGTGAGGCTCACAGTTTATCCCCATTTTACAGATGAGGCAACTGAGGCACAGAGAAGTTAAGTGACCTGCCCACAGTCACATAGCTGACAAGTGGCAGATCCGGGAATCAAACCCATGACCTCTGACTCCCAAGCCCGGGCTCTTTCCACTGAGCCACACTGCTTCTCTTTATTCCCCTCCTATTACCACTTCCGCACTTCCGAGCCACCTAAACACCTGGGAACTCACCCCCCACCCCCCTTACTCCTTAGCACTTCTGTACATATGTCTATACTCTACCACTTTTTTCTACCCATAATTTATTTATTTTTAATGTCCGTCTCTCCCTCTAGACTGTAAGCTCCTTGTGGAAAGGGAACGTATCTACCAACTCTGTTTTATTATACTCTCCCAAGCTCTTATTACAGGGCTCTGCACACATTAAGCATTCAATAAATACCATTGATTGATTCTATCTGTAATGTATTTTAGTGTCCGTCTCGCTAGATGCTACACTCCCCAAGGTCAGGGGTCACGGCTACTAATTTTATTTCACTCTCTCAAATGCTTAGTAGGGTGCTCTGCACCGAAGAGGTGCTCAAAAAAACTTCGGATGGACAGAGTGAGCCCAGACATTCCCCGGAATATTCTGCAGAGCAAGCTGATTTCCCGCAGAGCCTTAATAACCCAGTCTCCCTGCAAAGGGCGCCCAACAGGAGACATAAAAAGAGCCGTTTTCCAGCTTTATTTACCTAGCCCCTCTCCCTTTAAAAGATCCATCTAGTTGCATTTTAGGCAGTAAAGGAATAAAGTGAAGATAAATCACCCCTAAAGGCGCTTGCTTCCAGCTTCCCTCCTCCTCTAACAGTGACGTCTTGTTCACAGGCTAATAGTTCTTTCCCGCTCCCTTATTCTGCTTTTCTTCTTCCTTTTCTTTCTCCTCACTCCCTCGTCTCTCTGTCTCTCTCTCTCCCCTTACTCCCTATCTTCTTCTCTCCTTCATTTGCCCACCCCTCATCTCCTTTCCAACCGCCGCAGCACTGATGTACTTAGACTGTGAGTCCCATGTGGGACAGGGACTATGTCCAACCCAATTAACTTGTATCTACCCCAGTGCTTAGAACTGTGCTTGACACATAGTAAGAGCTTTACAAATACCATGATAATAATAATAATATAATAATCTTTATATTCTACTGCCTCCCCCTACCCACAATTTCTTTTAGTGTCCATCCCTCCAATTAGATTGTAAACTCCTTGAGGGGAGGGATAGTGCCTACTAACCTATTGGGGCATAGTCTCCCAAGCGCTTAGTACAATGCTCTTCATACAATAAGCCCTCAATAAATACCACAGGTTTTTTAAAAATGGTATTTGTTAAGCACGTACAATGTTCCAGGCACTGTGCTAAACACCGGGAGAGATACAAGTTAATCAGGTTGAACATATTCCATGATCCACATGGGGCTCACAGTCTTAATCCTCATTTTACAGATGAGGTAACTGAGGCACAGAGGAGTGACTTGCCCAAGGTCACATGGCGGACAAGTGGCGGAGCCGGGATTAGAATCCATTGATTCAAGCAGGCAGTCCTCTCCTCGGTCCTGAATCAGCTGGGGAGGGCAACCCACTGTGAGAAGCCCCTTGGCCTCCCTCCCCCTACTCTTTAACGGGGCCCCCAAAGTCCAGCTTGTCTGGGTGTTACTCACCAAGACTCTTCCGTCCCCAGATAACTCATCCACCCTCCCCATTTTCAGGATCATCAGTGGAAATGCATCACCTCTGGGATGGGCCCTGCAGTGGAGAGGTTTCATAAATGAGCCTCCTGAGCTTTAAGGTGCCTGTCCTCGTCTGCTTTTAGCTTCTTTTCCCTGCCTCGGATCAGCACAAAAAGCAGAGGCTCTGGGCCCGGATGTCTGGGTTCTAATCCCAGCTCCGCCGAATGCCTGTTCTGTCACCCCTCCGCAAGCCCCTTCACTTCTCTGGACCTCATCTGTAAAATGGGCATGCAGTACCTCCCCCTTAGCCTGTGAACCCCGTGCGGCTCACCTGATCGGATTGAATTATATCTACCTCAGCGTTTAGCTCGACACATAATAATAAGCGCTTCACATATTCCACAGTTATTACTATTATTATTCTGGACCAGAGCCTTCTCGGCAGACTTAGGATTCCGAGCAAGGTCACGGTGAAGGGTGAGGGGTGGATCTTGAAAGGTCATTTTGGTGATGACTGACTGCGTGGCCGTCTGGTCTCCCCACTTATTCTGTGTCCTGTAAGGGCACGGCCCACATCTGCTCTTGAACACGGACCTCCTGAGGCCTAAGAGAGGGCTCTAACCCGGGGATGCTCGATAATGACTTGTCGACGGACGGAATGGCTTTCTGGATGGTGACTTGACTGATGGCTCGTAGCCCGTGGCCAGCTGCTGGCACAGTCCATAGAGAGGGGGCCAGCCGGCGACCCCAGACACCTGGTGTTCACGTTTTGGTTCAACCTCTGACCTCTGGTGCAAACCCAGGGCAGCCTGTTCACCTTTCATGTCCTCAATGATGCAAAAAGCAAAGAGGGTTTAATAATTTTGGGTCCTTTGGTTACAAGGGAAAGGCTTTGAGCTTCTTGAACCCCCAAAAGATGGTTCTTTAAATCACCATTAATTGAGCCCAAGGAATGGTTCTGATTTTTTGGAGTAGCCCCAATAATAACAACTGTGATAATTGTTCAGCGCTTACTATGTGCCAGCCACCGTACTAAGCGCTGGGTTAGATAATTGGGTTGGACACAGTCCCTCTCCCACATTGGGCTCACAGTCTCAATCTCCATTTTACAGATGAGGTAACTGAAACACAGGGAAGTGAAGTGACTTGCCTAAGGTCACTCAACAGACAAGTGGTGGAGCCGAGATTAGAACCCAGTCTTCTGACTCCCAGTTCTGTGGTCTATCCACTACACCACGCTGCTGCTGCTGCTGCTTCCTCCTCCTCCTCAGGAGATGCTCCTCAGCTGGCACCCGGAGCATCCACCTGGCCAGGGAGGGGCCGGGCATTCATTCATGTTGGTTCTGGCTAAGTGCTCACCATGTGACAGATGCTGTGCTGATCGCCGGGGCAGATCCAATACAATCAGGTCAGACACAGCCCCCGTCCCGCGTGGGGCTGTGGGACTACCAGAACCGGCCTCTTCTCATCCCACTAAGATTTGGAATTAGGCCTCTCCGGGAAAGGCTGGAAGGGAAATCTGGGCCATTAGGAAGCAATGAAGAACCCGCACAAATAACCGTTCCCCAAAGACTGGCAGGAATGGCGTGGGAAAGCAGAGCGTGGGGTGTTTGTGTGTGTGTGTCTGTGTGTGTGCACGGTCCACTCAGGAAAGCAGAGCATATGCTTGTGCGTACGTGTACGTGCATGCGTGTGCATACCCCTCAGACCTGGCCTCCGGGCTCAATCAAAGGGACTCAGTGGCCCTGACAGAACTGCTTGAACTCATCTTCAGTCAATCAGTCACTCAGTGTGGTATTTATGGAGCGTCTACTGGCTGCGGGACACTGGACTGAGCGCTTAGGAGAGTACCACAGAGTTGGTAGTTACGGTTTCTGCCCACAACGAGCTGACGGACAAGAGAGGTGACAGGTATTAAAATAAATTTCAGATGGAGAAGCGCAAAAGGGCTGTGGGGGTAGGGTGAAAGTCAAAGTGCTTAAGGGGCACACGGCCAAACACACGGGGAAGCAGGAAGGAAGCCGAACAGGGGGAGTGAGGGGTTAGTCGGGGAACGGCTCGTGGAGGAGATGTGATTTTAGGAGGGTTTTGAAAGTGGGGAGTGGTGGTCCGGCGGCTGTGAGGAGGGAGGGAGTTCCAGGCTAGTGGGAGGTTGGGGCTGGAGGAGGGAAGCGGGCGGTTCTCTGGGCCCTGGCGAGAGACTAGAGAAGCTGTGGAGGATAAAGCATCTTCAAAGAAAGGTCTGAGAGCGGAGCTGCTCTGGTCCTATCTCGAAGAGGTCCTGGGGTCTGAGTGCCTGACCCTTGCCCAGCGTAAGTGCTCACTATGTGACAAGCACCGGGGTAGATGCAGTACGATCCGATCGAGAAATAGCATGGCGTAGTGAATAAAGCATAGGTCCGGGACTCAGAAAGACATGGATTTTAATCCTGTTCTGCCGCTTGTCTTCCGTGTGACCTTAGGCAAGTCATTTCACTTCTCTGGGCCTCAGTTACCTCATCTGTAAAAAGGGGATTAAGACTGAGAGCCCCATGTGGGACAGAGACTGGGTCCAACCTGATTTGCCTGTATCCACCCCAGTGTTTACTACAGCGCCTGGCACATAGTAAGCACTTAACAAATACCACAGTTATTATTAGATCAGACACAGTCCCAGCACCCCCTTGAGGGTCACAGTCTAAAAGGAGGGAGAACAGGCATCCGCTCCCCATTTCACAAATGAGAAACCAAGGCACAGAGGAGGGAGAACAGGCATCCTCTCCCCATTTCCCAAATGAGAAACCAAGGCACAGAGAATTCAAGTCACGTCCTAGACAGTTAGTTGGTTATAGGCAGGGAATATGTCTGTTTATTGTTCTATTGTATTCTCCCAAGTTCTGGGTACAGTGCTCTGCACACGGTAAGGGCTCAATACGTACGACTGACTGACTGACTCACTTGCCCGAGGTCGCACAGAAGGCTGGCGGCGGAGGCTGGATTAGAACCCGTGTCTCCAGAGTCCCAGCCTGGGCTCTTTCCACTGGGCCGCGCTGCTCCTCAGACACTGCCCAGTGAGGGGAGGTGTCTCCTGGCTGCAGGGCTGGGGTTGGGGACGGGGCCGCTCTAGAGGAGCCGGAACGGGAAACGGGAAACGCCTCCACTCCGGGGAGCCAGGGCTGCGGCTCCGGATGGGACCCTCTCCCTCTTGGCCGGAGAAAAGCGGAGCTGGTTTGAGGGAGATCGGGTCCTTTGGGTGACGAGGGAGAGGCCAGATGGGGATTGCTTCGTGTCCTTCTGTGCCAGTTTGCACTTTAGAGGACCAGGCCTTCGTCATCGTGATGATAATTATGGGACTGTAGTAAATGCTTATTCTCTGTGCTAAGTGCTGGGAGAGGAACCAGCTAATCACATCCGAACACAGTCCCTGTCCCACCTTGGGCTCACAGTCTCTGAACCCCATTTTTCAGACGAGAAGCAGTATGGCCTAGTGGCTGGAACACTAGGGAGTCAGAAGGACCTGGGTTCTAATCCCGGTCCCGCCACTTATTTGCCGAGTGACCTCGGGCAAGTCATTTCGCTTCTCTGGGCCTCAGTTACCTCATCGGTAAAATGGGGATTAAGACTGTGAGCCCCGTGTGGGACAGGGCTGCGTCCAAACTGATTCTCTTGTATCTCTACCCCAGCATTTGGCACGGTGCCTGGCACCTAGTAAGAGCTTAACAAATTCCATAAAAAAATAAAAAAGGCGAGGAAACTGAGACCCGGAGAGGGTAAGTGGTTTGGCCAAGGGCCCGGAGCAGGCAAGTGGCAGAAATGGGATTAGAAGTGAGGGGCCACACAGGTTGTGGCGTTGTGCCCACTGGTCCCAGGGCTGATCCCCAGCACGCGTCTCCCAAACTAACCCCTCCTGAAAGGAATCCTGGAAAGGACGAGCCCCTTCCCCGCTTCCCCCGGCCTCCCGGGATCTGCAGGGAGATTTAAGCCTAAATTACTCAGCATCCCCAAATTTTGGCCCATTCGCTGCCCCAGTCCACGATCAGTCAGTCATCCAGACACGCAGATAAACACCCAAGACTCAGAGCAAGCCAGAATCCCGGCTCACGTTGCTTGGCTGGAGTCAAGAATTAGTGGATGAAGAAAACTCCAAGGACTTTAGGGATCGGGATTTCACTAAAGCGTTTTCTTCAGAGCTGATGAAATTTTATGAGGTGAGATCACTCAGCTCGACTTGGATCAGAAAACAGTCATCTGGGAGAAGCCTGGCCGGGAGGAGGAGGAGGAGGAAAAGGAGGAGGAAGAGGAGGAGGAAGAGGAGAGTGCGCTCAGGGGAGGGCCACACATGGGAGAGGAGCCTGGTGGAGGAGGCTGGAGGGTAGATACAAGATAATTGGGTGGGACACAGTCCTTGTCCCACACAGGGCTCACAGAGTGCTTAGAACAGTGCTCGGCACTTAGAACAGTGCTTGGCACATAGTAAGTGCTTAACAAATCCCATCGTTATTATGATTGTTATTAATAATCCCCATTTTACAGATGAAGTAACTGAGGCACAGAGTGGTGAAGTGACCTGCCCAAGGTCACACAGCTGACAAGTGGCAGAGCCGGGATCAGAACCCCCGACCGTCTGACTCCCAGGCCTGTGCTCCAATAATATTAATAATAATAATTTGGTATTTGTTAAGCGCTTACTATGTGCCAAGGACCGTTCTAAGCGCTGGGATAGATACAAGGTGATCAGGTTGTCCCGCCTGGGGCTCACAGTTTTAATCCTCATTTTCCAGAAGAGGTAACTGAGGCACAGAGAAGTGAAGTGACTTGTCCAGAGTCACACAGCTGATAAGTCGCAGAGTCGGGAGGCGGAATGGGATTCGGATCCATGATCTCCGACTCCCAAGCCCGGGCTCTTGCCACGAGGCCAAGCTGCTCCACCAAGTAAGAGGAAGAACAGTTCATTCATTCATTCAATCCGATTTGTTGAGAGCTTACTGGGTGCAGAGGACTGTACTAAGCACTTGGGGGAGTACAATAGAAAATAGACACACTCCCCGGCCACAACGAACTTGCAGTCTAGAGGGGGAGGCAGATATGGCTATAAATAAATAAATACATTACAGAAACGTATTTAGGAGTTGAATCCCCATTTTGCAGGCAAGGGAACTGAGGCACAGAGATTGAAAGATTTATCCAAGGTGACACAGCAGGTACGGGGCAGAGCCGGCATTAGAACCCAGGTCCTCTGACTCCCAGGCGCGTGCTCTTTACACTAGGCCAAGCTGCTTCTGTAGGCAGTATGCCACCTGGGTCTCCCTGGTTTAAAGAGATTACTGTCAGAGAAGGAGCATGGCTCAATGGAAAGAGCCCGGGCTTGGAAGTCAGAGCTCCCGGGTTCTAATCCCAGCTCTGCCACTTGTCAGCTGTGTGACTTTAGGCAAGTCACTTCACTTCTTTGGGCCTCAGTTACCTCATCTGTAAAATGGGGATGAAGACTTTGAGCCCCATGGGGAACAACCTGATCACCTTGTATCCCCCCAGTACTTTGCACATAGTAAGCGCTTAACAAATGCCAGCATTATTATTATTAAAGCCCTGGCATTAAGAGATTCAGGGTGCAGGGAAACCCCACCACCCCATGGCTCTTTTTTTCTCTCCCTCTCAGTCCTCCCAGCCTCCCGTCCAAACTCGCCGCTGAGCAATGCGGACAAAATAACTCGGAGGGCCCACTGCAGCCCTTATTAGCGAGACCATCCCACGGTTCCTAAATGCCGAAAAGTCACGTCTCTCCGCCGTCCCCTGAACCGGCTCCCCTCCTCTCCACTGAAAGCTCATTTTGGGCAGGAGATGTCACTCTTTATTGTTGTATTGTACCTTTCCAAGCCCTCAGTACAGTGCTCTGCACACAGTAAGTGCTCAATAATAATAATAATAATAATGTTGGTATTTGTTAAGCGCTTACTATGTGCAGAGCACTGTCCTAAGCGCTCGGGTAGATACAGGGTAATCAGGTTGTCCCACGTGAGGCTCACAGTTAATCCCCATTTTACAGATGAGGTAACTGAGGCACGAAGTGAAGTGACTTGCCCACAGTCACACAGCTGACAAGTGGCGGAGCTGGCACTCGAACCCATGACCTCGGACTCCCAAGCCCGGGCTCTTTCCACTGAGCCACGCTGCTTTTCATCGAATGAATGACCGAGTGAAAGCCCCCAGTCAGATGGCATATAGAAGTGTGGGGAAATGGAGCGGGTTACAGACTTGGAGAATTTGTCCTCGCGTCTTTAAAATAAAGCCCATGGGCTGCAGTGGTTTACGTGGCATTTTCAATGCATTTCAAATGCATTGTTAAGTGTCAAGTATATTTCAACCGCCCTATGGTTTCCTTCTCATTCCCAGCCTGTTTTGCATTTGCAGTTTGCCTGGGTTGGGTACTTTCTGGAAGGTGCAACAGATGTCTGGGAAATTGTCTGATTCCTTCCATCTGGACTGGAATGTTGTTTTTCTCTTAAATAAAAGTCAAAGCTTGGTGGGATGCGCAGAGGCAGCGGGGACGGGCCTGGTTTGGATCTGGAGGCCCAAGTTGCGCTCCATCTGACCTTCTCCTCAGAGAAGACCATCGTCTTCAGCGGTATCGACCGAGCGCTTACTACGTGCAGGCCGAGCGCTCAGTATCGTGCTCTGCACACGGTTAAGCGCTCGATAAATACGATGGATGGATTGATTGACTTTTCCGGCGCTTAGAACAGAGCTTGAGACATAGTAAGCGCTGGTTGTGGTCTAGACTGTGAATTGGTTGTGGGCCGGGACTGTCACTCTTTATTGCTGTATTGTACTTTCCCAAGAGCTTAGTACAGCGCTCTGCACACGGTATGGGCTTAATGAATACGATTGAATGAATAAATGAGTATATTTAAGCCCCTGCTGACTGCAATGCGTAGAGCTCCCCCTCTAGACTGTAAGCTTCTTGCGGGTAGAGAATGTATCTCCCAACTCTGTTATAGCGTGCTCCTCCAAGCGTTTACTAAAGTGCTCCGCGGACCGTAAGCACTCGATAAATGTGATTCACTGAACTCGAATGAAGGGAATTTAAGACATAAGTGATAATCCCTGCCCACACCCCACTTGCAGTCTCATGATGAGCAGGCATCATCAATCAGTCATATTTGTTGAGCACTTTATTATGTACAGAGCACTGTACTAACCACTTGGGAAAGTACCATACAATGTACATCCCCTTGATTCTATTTATTGCTATTGTTTTTGTCCGTCTGTCTCCCCTGATTAGACTGTCAGCCCGTCACTGGGCAGGGATTGTCTCTATCTGTTGCCGAATTGTCCAAGCGCTTAGTACAGTGCTCTGCACATAGTAAGCGCTCAATAAATACTATTGAATGAAAGTACAATACAACAGAATTAGCAGACCCGTTCCCTGCCCGTAATAAGAAAATGGAAAATGAAGAGTCAGGTGTGTCGTGCGGTGATTCTGATCAGTGTGGATGGGGAGAATTGGAGGGGGGGAAAGAGAGGGCAGGGGAGGGAGGGGGGTATTTTAGGAATTGCAGTGGGGCAGATGGGGGTGGGTGGGTGGGCGGGAGTTCCAAGTGGAAGCTCTTTGAAGGCAGGGATTGTCTAATTAGTCTATTGCACTCTCCCAAGCGCTTAGTTCAGGGCTATTTACCCAGCAAGTGCTCAATAAATTCCTTTGATCACACCATGGTCACTTCGAATAATTCAAATCTAAAAAGGCTCCTTTATTCCCCGTCTCCCAGATGACTGGGATAAATGCTCTTCATCTCTGGGCGCCCCTCACGGTTTTAGAATCCCTGCTTCCCCCACAAAATGCAGGGTTTACTCCGCCTAGCAAATGAATGTTCAATAAATACCATCGATCGATGGATGGGGTAGATGTGGGTGTGAGGACCCTCAGGGGAGATGGATTTGATCCTGAGCCGTGGTAGTGACAGAACACTGTAGACGCTGAGAGAACAGGGGTTGGAGCCACGTTTGGGGCCCAGAAAGAGCCCCCTCATTGTCTTTATGGTATTTGTTGGTTGTGTGCCAGACACTGTTCTAACCGTTGGGGTGGATACAAGCTAAACGGCTTGGACACGGTGTCTGTCCCACATGGGACTCACAGTCTCAATCCCCAATTTATAGATGAGGGAACCGAGGCCCAGAGAAGTGAGGTGACTTGACCAAGGTCACGCAGCAGACAAGTGGAGGAGTTGGGATTAGAACACAAGTCCTGACTCCTAGGCCCCAGGCTGTAGCCACTCGGCCACGCTGGTTTGAAGCTGGAGAGGAGCCGCCGGATAAGAAGGAGGCCCTGAAAGAGTGGTTCAAAAGCAAGAAGAAAAATCAGTTAAAGGGGAGATTTGGAAGCTAAGGTTAGGGAGAAGGTGGGGTGTACGTGTGTGGGGTTGCGGGGGGCGGAGAGAGGCAGGAGAGAGGTCAAAATGAGGGACTCTCTACATAACTGGGCAACTGTTACACGGCAGTATAGAAAGAGCAGGGACCTAGGAGTCAGGGGACCTGGATTCTAATCCTGCTCTTCCTCGTTCTGCTGTGTGACATTAGGCAAGTCGCTTTACTTCCCCGTGCTTCAATCACCTCATCCGTAAAATGGGGATTAAGACTGTGAATCCTGTGAGGGACAAGGACTGGGTCCAACCTGGGTCTGGCACAGCAGCGTGGCTCAGTGGAAAGAGTCCGGGCTTGGGAGTCAGCGTCCATGGGTTCGAATCCCGGCTCTGCCACTTGGCAGCTGTGTGACTGTGGGCAAGTCACTTCACTTCTCTGTGCCTCAGTTCCCTCATCTGTAAATTGGGGATTAACTGTGAACCTCACGTGGGACAACCTGATTATCCTGTATCTATCCCAGCGCTTAGAACGGTGCTCTGCACATAGTAAGCGCTTAACAAATACCAACATTATTATTAACAAATACAAGTTTAAAAATAAGGTGCGAAGGCAGGAAGCCAAGACGGCCCGGGGCGGGGTCGTTTACAACTAGTTCAGAGGTATCCGTGAGGGCTACTTTATGTGCCTGGAGGTTTTAGGGAGGGGAGGCCGTTAATTATATTAGCAAAGCACTTGAGCAATTCCCTTAACGGCTGCAAATTGATTACAACGCGGTTGAGATGGGGCTAAAAGGATTAACACGGTTAGGCCGGGACCTCTTCAACACTCTCCCTATCACCTTACCTCTGGAATAAAAATCTTTTGGATGTCTATATCACCTTTCTTCCTAAGTACTCCTAAGTGCTTGCCCATCTATTATGTTTTTTTTAAATCCTGACGTCATTCCCAGGAGATAATGATAATAATGTTGGTATTTATTAAGCGCTTACTATGTGCAGAGCACTGTTCTAAGCGCTGGGGTGGACACAGGGGAATCAGGTTGTCCCACGTGGGGCTCACAGTCTTAATCCCCATTTTACAGATGAGGGAACTGAGGCACAGAGAAGTGAAGTGACTTGCCCACAGTCATACAGCTGCCAAGTGGCAGAGCCAGGATTCGAACTCATGACCTCTGACTCCAAAGCCCATGCTCTTTCCACTGACCCACGCTGCTTCTCAAGATCGGAAGGGGGATTGCCAAACAGCCCCCCCTGATTTGCAGATCTGGAAATAATAATAATAATGTTGGTATCTGTTAAGCGCTTACTATGTGTAGAGCACTGTTCTAAGAGCTGGGGTAGATACAGGGTCATCATTTTGTCCCACGTGAGGCTCACAGTCTTCATTCCCATTTTACAGATGAGGTAACTGAGGCACAAAGAAGTGAAGTGACTTGCCCTCAGTCGCACAGCTGACAAGTGGCAGAGCCGGGATTCGAACCCATGACCTCTGACTCCCAAGCCCATGCTTTTTCCACTCAGCCACAGTGGGAAACTGAGGCGAGGAGCGGTTGAGTGATTTGCTCAGTCACACAGCAGGTGAGCCCCAGAGCTGGAATTTTGTACATAGCCATAAATTATATTAATGTCATTCATTCATTCTGGCGTATTTATTAAGCGCTTACTATGTGCAGAGCACTGGATTAAGTGCTTGGAAAGTACAGTTCAGCAGCAAATATAGACAATCCCTTCCCAACAAGAGGCTCCTAGTCTAGAAGGGGGGAGACAGACAACAAAACAAGTAAACAGCCATCAATAGCATCGATATAAATAAATAGAATAATAGATATAGATACATCATTAATAAAATAAATAGAATAAGAAGTATGTACAGATATACAGTGGCTCATGGCGGGGGCGGGTGTCGGTCCGCAGCCATTTTGGGGCCGGGTCCTGACTAGCTCATTAGCCCCGGAGACCCCAGTGCACACGCTCTAAGCCCCAGGACTACATCACTCATGAGCACTGGTCCAAAACCTTCGCCCTGCTGCGGAGGCTGGAGAAGTCTTGGCTTGGGCTTCTCCCCTGGGCTTGTTTCCCAGGAGCCATTACAGCCCAGATCTTGGGGGGTAGGGAGGGGTTCCAAGACTGCACTGCCTCTTTCCGTCGACTGGTTGGTCAGGGGGAGAGAGGAGGAGGAGAAGAAATCAACCTCTCAATCAGTGGTATTTACTGAGTACTTACTGTGTGCAGAACGTTGTACTAAGTAATAATAACTGTGGCATTCGTTAAGCGCTCATTATGAGCCAGGCAGGGAGGAGAGGACAGAGGGGCAGGGGCTGGGACACTGGAATGAGAAGATGCTGGGGACAGGCAGGCCTGGTAAATAACAATGTTGGTATTTGTTAAGCGCTTCCTATGTACAGAGCACTGTTCTAAGCGCTGGGGTAGAAACAGGGTAATCGGGTTGTCCCACGTGAGGCTCGCACTTAATCCCCATTTTACAGATGAGGTAACTGAGGCACAGAGAAGTTAAGTGATTTGCCCACAGTCACACAGCTGACAAGTGGCCGAGCTGGGATTCGAACCCATGACCTCGGACTCCCAAGCCCGGGCTCTTTCCACTGAGCCACGCTCTCGCAATCTCTCCCCTGGCGTTAGCCATGGAGCGGCTGGTTGCCTGCAGCCTCCCCGACGCTTCCCCAATCCCATTCCGGCCAGGAGGGGATGAGCTGGAGATGGAGCAGCCCAGTCCATCCCAGTCCGGCCCTTCTCATCTCCCCATCCAGGGGTGCCCTCCACCTCCTTCCCTCAGTACCCCCACAGTGGCAGGGCGCCCCCCCCCCCCCCCCAATTCCTTCTGCCCAGCCCAGCATCGTACCCACGGGTTTCTCGATTCTCTCCTCGGGGTGGGAGGAATGATTGAGGAAGAGAAGAAGACGAGGTCCCTTTCTTCAGAGAGACCTTACTGTCTAGTGAGGAAAGCAGGACAAGCACAAAAGTGTAGGTGGGTGTGTGTGTGAACGCGCTTCCCTGTCTGCACGAATGAATTTTTTGTGTGTGTGATATCTAGTGGGAGAAACAGGACAAGCTTAAATGTATGAGTGTGTGTATGTCTATGTGTGTGATCGTTTGTTCTTCCGTACGGGCGCGTTCTAAATATGAACAGACACCCGCCAAACCTGACAGCCCCCTCCCAAGAAACTCGGACAGAAGCTCGGGGTGGCTTGGAGTGAGCTTGGAAGAACTCTCTCAGGAATGCTGGACTCTGGAAGGGCCCCGGGGCAGGGGGAAGGGACAGGGAAAGGAAATTGAGGTCGGATGAGCCAAAAAGGACCTGAGTAATAATAATGTTGGTGTTTAAGCTCTTACTATGTGCAGAGCACAGTTCAAAACGCTGGGGTAGATACAGGGTAATCAGGTTGTCCCACGTGAGGCTCACGGTTAATCCCCATTTTACAGATGAGGTCACTGAGGCACAGAGAAATGAAGTGACTTGCCCACAGTCACACAGCTGACAAGTGGCAGAGCTGGGAGTCGAACTCGTGATCTCTGACTCCAAAGCCCGGGCTCTTTGCACTGAGCCACACACTCCGAGCCCTCCTTTCTCGTCCCCTCCCTGCCTGGCACCCACCCCGCCCTCCCCACCTGGCCATCTTTCCCAAGACCCTTCCCTGGGACCCTGGGCCGCAGCCTCTCCGAGCCACAGATGTGCAAGGGAGAGCGGCAGGTCCCAGCGGCTCTGTCCTTCCGACGTCCAAGGGCTCAAGAGGGGAGGGATGGAATAGGAGCAGAAGAGAAGGAAAGGGGGAGCCCAGAGAAGAGCAGAGAAAGTGAGCACAAGAGCAGAGAGGGAAAACATGAGAAAAAATAATAATAATTATAGTATTTATTAAGTGCTTACTAAGTGCCAGGCACTGTAATCCTGGCTCTGCCCCTTGTCTGCTGTGTGACCTTGGGCAAGCCACTTAACTTCTCTGTGCCTCAGTTACCTCATCTGTAGAATGGGGATTAAAACTGTGAGCCCCACATGGGACAACCTGATTACCCTGTATCTACCCCATTGTTTAGAATAGTGCTTGGTACATAGTAAGTGCTTAACAAATATAATTATTATTATTATTTGGGCTGTACCGGCAGTATTCTAAGTGCTGGGGTAGATACAAGCAAATCAAATTAGTCACAGTCCCTGTCCCACATGGGGCTCACAGTCTCAATCCCCATTTTACAGATGAGGTAATTGAGGCACAGAAAAGTGAAGCGACTTGCCAAGGTCACACAGAAAACAAGTGGTGGAGCCGGGATTAGAACCCATGACATTCTGACTCCCGTACCCGTGCTCTATCCACTATACCATGCTGCTTCCCAGAAGGACACTGGGAGAGGAGGATTGAGAAGTGGGAAGGAGTTGAGAAGGGAGGGGAGGGGATTTAGGAGAGCTCGGGGCAACGAGGCAAGGGGCAAAAGTGGGGAGGGGGCTGGGGCCTGGGGGTGGATAACAGAGCCTTATGATCCAGCGGTATGTCTCAGCCAGCGGAAGCCTGGCAGTGGGCAGTGGCCGTCGGGGGTCTGACAGGGCCGGGGTCGGGACCGGGGACGTGACTGGGGGCGTGGACGGCCCGTGCCGCCTGCTCTCGGAGGAAGCCGGAGGCGCCATCTTGCTCACCGAGGAACAGGCCTTCAAGCCTCCCCTCCTCCCCGCCTCCCCTTCTCCTCTTTTCCCAGATCCGGAAGGCCAGGTAGACCCTGTAGATAGGAATTATGGCCACAACACCTATTCTTCAGGGGAAGACTGGAGTTCCTTTTGGAGAAACCTTCAGGGGAGAGAGGAGAGAAGGATCCCGGTCAGTCCCTGCAGTCTGGGGAAGCCTGGGGGCCTGCTGTGGGAGGGGTCCCAGAGGGTGCCCTGCTTCCCCCGGGACGGGAGAGGTGGGGAGGGGCCGCCGGGGAAAAGGAAGATATGCTCGGTGGGTCACGTTTACCGTCTCACCGTCCAGCATCGGAGGGGAGGGAGGTGGAGGCTGTGAGTCAGGAGAGCGAATGAAATATTTAGAACGCTCCATCCGAGCCACGATGAGGCAGCCCGGCTGCTGAGAGGACAGGAGGCCGACGGGAAGGGTGAGGGGCATCTGGGGTCTTCTCCCCTGCTTTCCCCTTCCCCCTGCCTCCTGTCTCAGGGCCCCGGCCTCCTTCCCCAGAGGATTAGGGTCATGGAGGGAATCTCCCTCTTCTCTGGGAGTCCTTTTCCTCTCTTTCCTCCCATTCCCCCGTGCAAGCCCCTCCCCTCCTTCCCTGTCCTCTCCCCAATCCCTCGGCCACCCCACTTGGTGAGTCTCCCACCACTTCTGCTTTCTTGATTGCTCCGAGGCTCGATCCGGTCTCACCGGAGGCTGTTTTGCGTCTCCCCGCTGTCCAGCCAGAGGGTTTGGAGGGCTTGGTCTCCCAGACCAAGTTACAAGCCTAGACTGTAAGCTCATTACTGGCAGGGAATGTGTCACTTATACTATACTCTCCCAAGGGTTTAGTACAGTGCTCTGCACGCGGTAAGTCCTCAATAAATACGACTGAGTGACCGGAACTCTGACTTCCGGTCCTCCGGTTGAGCATGCCACCCTGACCCCACCTTCCTAGCCCACCCCAACGGACATGGCTCAGACCACAGCCCCCTCACCCTCTCCTTGGAACTTTAATTGGGATCCCAGAGATAATAGCAGTATTTGTAAAGTGCTTTCTATGTGCCAAGCACTGGGCTGATCGCTGAGGTAGTTACAAAATCATCAGTCGGACACAGTCCCACCTGGGGCTCACAGTCTGAAGGGGAAGGGAGAACAGGTATTGAATTCCCATTTCCCAGATGAAAAAACTGAGGCTCAGAGAAGTGAAGTGACTGAACCAAGGTCACCCAGGAGGCGAGTGATGTGTGTGTGTGTGTGTGTGTGTGTGTCTGAGCTCTGGGGAAGGAAGGAAGGAGGGAAGGAGGGAAGGAGGGAAAGAGGGAAGGAAGGAAGGAAGGAAGGAGGGAAGGAAGGAAGGAAGGAAGGAAGGAAGGAAGGAAGGAAGGAAGGAAGGAAGGAAGGAAGGAAGGAAGGAAGGAAGGAAGGAGAGAGAGAGACCCCCCTAACCCCTCCGAGTTCTTCTCCCCAGCCACAGGCAAGGGCCCCTCGAGGCCACTCGCACTGAGGAGGGAGTGAAAGCAGCTGTCTGTGGATCCCCCCGGGTGTCTGGGGTGGGGTGCCAGCAGCCCCTATGTGGGGAGGGGCTGAGGGAGCCACAGGGCAGACTGGGAGACTGGACCGAGCTTAACAATGATCATAATAATTGTGATATTTGTTAAATGCCTATGTGCCAGCACTGGGGTGGACACAACCAAATTGAATCAGATACAGTCCTTGTCCCACGTCTCACTCTTCATCCCCATTTTACAGACGAGGCAAGCGAGGTCCGGAGAAGTGAAGAGCCTTGCCCTCGGTCCCACAGCGGACAAGGGGCAGAGCTGGGATTAGAACCCAGGTCCTTCTGACTCCCGGGGCCGGGCTCTATCCACTAGGCCAAACTGCTTCTCCCAAGTTTAGGACCGGAGGCGTGGGGGGCTAGGACTGGAGCCCCCAAGAGATCAGGGAAGTTCCCACCTCCCAGGCCTGCACTGTGCCGACCCACACCTTGCCCACCTGGCTTCCCGTCCCCGGGCCTGGGGAAGCCGTGGAAAGAGCGCAGCAGAGCCAAGCCATGCAGGTAGCTCCCGTGTCCTCAGAGACCTCTCCCGCCTCCGAGGGCGGCTGCCAGGGCGGGGAGTCCTGAGTTCTGCCCACAGAACCCACAGTGACAATGTGATTCATGCACCACCTCCCCGAAGAGTGTCAGCCGCAATTGGAGGGGATTCGGGGAAGAGAGACAAACATGATTAAGGAGTTGAAGAGGCGATTTACGGGGGAGGAGGAGGAAAGGACTGGAATTCTGGACAGCGACCGAGATGGGGGTCTAGGGTTAGGGTTAGAGGCGGCGAACGGGCACGTGTGGAGGGTGAACAATTAAAAGGTAAAAGGGCTGGTTAGAAGACAGCTCCCCCGCAAGGGACGTGCCAGGAATCATGACAGGAAGTGACAGAATGAGGCGGGAATCCCGACTGAGCGAGACTACAAGGCGGGGGCGGCCATCGGCCAGGAGGAGATGGGGGAGAGCTCGTCTCTACCGCCATGTGGACCCGGGGCGGCAGGGGCAGGCTGGAGGAAATCTACCACTGTGACCCGCAGGGCCGGGGGCGGAGAAGGAAAAGCTTGAGTCCCGGTTTCAGGGGAAAGGGGCGGGGGTCCACCTGGGTCCCTTCCTGCTCTTGTCCTTTCGGACTGCGACGGGGCCCAGGCCACAGTCCTGGGCTCCGGCCCCCGGCGCTGCTTTGCCACCTGCTGGGGGCTGCCAGGGAAGATTGGCACTGTTGCTTGGGGTTCCACGTACTATTTCCGTTTCCCGGAGCGGGGGCAAGGGTCACGGGGTGAGGGAGGGAGGAAGGGACTGAGGTCAGCAGTTTAGAAGATGTTGTCACAGGGCTAGGGTGGGGAGAGGGGTTCTGTGGTCACCTCTAATTGGCTGAGAATCTACTCACCTCTGCCTCCAGCTCCAGTTAGTCGACGGCTCTTGTTCCTGTAGACAAATTCTTACATTTGTTTGCTTTCAGGAGAAATCGATACATCTTTTTAATAAGCCCGAATGCGTTCTCTTTAATCTCATGCCAGCTTTCAATGCAGCAGCCTCCCGCTCACCCCACCGCTCCACTTCTTCCATCCCCATCCCTCTCCCATCTCCCGTCTTCCCTCTGCTCTCTGCCCTCCCTAGGGGTGGGGGGACAGGCGGTCTTCCTTCGATCGCTTCTTCCTCAAGTTCACGGCACAGCTGGACAGTTGTTTTTAATAGTGTTTGTTAAGCGTTTGTGCCATGCACTGTACTAAGCGTTGGGGTCGATCTAAGGGTATCAGATTGGACACAGTCCCTGTCCCGCATAGGGCTCACCATCTTATTCCCATTTTACAGATGAGGTAACTGAGGGCCAGAGAAGTGAAGTGATTTGCCCGAGATCCCATAGCAGGTAAGGGGAGAAGCCGGGATTGGAACACAGGTCCTTTTGACTCCGGGCCCGGGCTCTATCCATCAGGCCACGCTGCTTCTCTTTGGAGAAGTGGGAGGGGAAGGATGAAACTGGGTCTGAGCTGGAGACGTGGTCAGGGCTGGGTCATTATTGTGGGAAGAGCACTGTGGGAGGGCCCAACTGTCCCCTCTTCATGAGATGGAGGCCCTTCTCCGGGTGAGGGCCAGAGCCTCGCCTTGTAGAACCTGCTGCTGCTTCCTCGCGCTGCTCCTCTCCGGAACGGGACGCATCTGGGCTCAAACATCTCATCCCACTCGGGAATGTTGACTGGTCTTCTTGTCTTCGTTTCCCAGCATACCCTCCCTTGCTCAGAGTTGGGCTTCATTTTTTTTTTTAATGGTATTTCTTAAGTGCCGACTGTGTGGCAAGCACTGTTCTAAGCTATGTCAGCTAGGACACAGTGCCTGTCTACTTGGGATCTTAGCCTAAGTATTGAATCCCCATTTTACAGTTGAGGAAACTGAGGCACAGAGAAGTCAAGTGATTTGTCCAAGGTCATACAGGAGGCGAGAAGCAGATACGGTTTAAGAACCCAGGTCCTCTGACTCCTAGGCCTGCGCTCTTTCCACTAGGCCACGCTGCGTCTCATAATATCAAGGAGCAGTCCCTAGTGGGATTCAAACTCACGATTCATTCAGTTATGGTCAAACCTGGGTTATTTGCTAAGGATTTACTGTTTCCCAGACCCACTCCCTGCCCCACACAAGATTCACAGGCAGAGAGGGAGAACAGCCATCAGATCCCCTTTCTACAGATGAGGAAACCGAGACCCAGAGAAGTGAAGTGACTCACACTAAGTCATACATTAGGCAAATGGCCAAGCCGGTATTAGAAATCAGGTCTCCTGACTCCTAGCTCTGTGCTTTCTCCTCTAGGCCAAGCTGCTTCTTTGTGTCCACGTGAACAATTCTTCCGCCTGCCCTGCTTGCCTTCTCCCTACTCACCGCCTGGCAGCTTCCTAGGTCCCTGACTGTCATCCCTCCTCCACACTTGGCCTGCTCAAGCCCCGTTGTAAGACAGAAGTGTTGCTTCTAGGCTGGGGGACGGCTTGTGTTCCGAGACAGCCTAGCTCAGATGCAGCCACTGGAGGTTTTCTTTGAGACCAGAGAGACTCACAGACAAGACAGCCTGAGGAAAATGGAGAGTCAGAGAGATGAGATTCCCCAGACTGAGGGACAGAGGCCCGGACAGGCTGAGGAAAATGGAGAGACAGAGAGATGAGATTCCCTAGACTGAGGTGGAGAGGCCTGGACAGGCTGAGGGAATAAAGAGATCGAGATGAGATCCCCAGGATGAGATAGAGGGGCCCGCATGGGATAAGGAAAATAGAGAGACAGAGAGATGAGCTCTCCAGACTGAGGCAGAAAGGCCCTGACAGGCAGGAGGAAAGGGATGAGTGTATTTAAAATCAATCAATCCATCCATGGTATTTGCTGAGCGCTTACTGTATGCCAGGCGCCATACTAAGCACTTGGGAGAGTACAGTACAACAGAGTTGGTGGACACATTCCCTGCCCACCAAAAACCCCATGTCTAAAGGGGGAGACAGGCATTAATATAAATAATCAGAAACCCCACGAACACTTCCTGGTGTTCTGCTGTTTTTTTCTTGACACTCAGGTCCTGGAAGGTTTCTATCCTGACAAACTCGGGGTCGTGGAAGACTCTCATTATGGTGGTTTGCCTCAACTGAAACCACATATCTGGTTCTTCCGACGACACCATCGATTGATCTGTCATTCTATCTAGACGTGAGCTGTGGGGAGAATGTTCCTTAATTCTCTAATGAGGATCAATCCAAACAAGCTGGTGAAAACACCACCTAGCAGAGAAGCAGCATGGCCTGGTGGAAAGTGTGGGGCTAGGAGTCAGAAGACCTGGGTTCTAATACCAGTCATGCCACTTGTCTGCTATGTGGTCTTGGGCAAGTCGCTTAATTTCTCTGTGCCTCAGTTCCCTCATCTGTAAAATGGAGATAAAGAGTGTGAGCCCCATGTGGGACAGGGAATGCATCCAACCTAATTAGCTTGTGTCTATTGCAGCACTTAGTTCGATGCCTGACAAATAGTAAATGCGTAAAAAGACAAAAAAACCCACCACATTATGGAAGAACTGAAGGTAGCTGCCTAACCTAAAAAGGCACTGACTCCATTCATTCATTCATTCATTCAATAGTATTTATTGAGCACTTACTATGTGCAGAGCACTGTACTAAGCGCTTGGAATGGACAAATGGGCAACAGAGACAGTCCCTGCCCATTGATGGGCTTACAGTCTAATCGACGGGCTTACAGTCTAATCGACTCCATTAGACTCCAAAATGTTGTGGATTCCCCATATGGAACCCCAGGGAATTTTCACTGGAGAATCTCGGCCCTGAGGCCCCGGGCCTGATGGTCCGGCCTTGACGTCTAACCCCGAAAAGGATATCCGAGACCAGTCCCCAAGCCAAGCTCTCCCTCCCCTGCAACCCCTAACCCAATTTCTCTCTGCTCAGGGGAAGATGAATCAGTCAACGGGAGTTGAAAGGCTTTCTGCTCTTCAGAAGAAAGATGTTATGTCAGTTGAGAGAAATATTATTAATGTGTCTAGGGGAGGGGGTTCCACCCCAAACTGGATGTCAATTCAGGTCTCTTTTGCTGCCAGTGGAAGAAAAGCCGAGCATCTCGAGTAGGCTGGCTAAGGGAGGCAACTTCCTGTCAAGAAAGTGGAGATTGAGAGAAATGGACAAATAAACTTTAGACTTGAAGTGTCTCAGATGGGAACAGTGTGTAACGATAACCCATAGAACAGTGCTTAGAGGTGTTTCTTCCTCTGTTTTTTCCAAGTAGTCACCACGAGTCAATGAGGTATTGCTGCTTACTTGCCACTTCCGTTTGCCTTTTATTCATTCATTCAATAGTATTTATTGAGCGCTTACTATGTGCAGAGCACTGTACTAAGCACTTGGAATATACAATTCGGCAACAGATAGAGACAATCCCTGCCCAATGACGGGCTTACCGTCTAATCGGGGGAGACAGATGGACAAAAACAAGACAACTTAAACATGATAAATAGAATCGAGAGGATGTACACCTCATTAATAAAATAAATAGGGTAATAAAAATATATACATCCATATCGGCATCATATAAATTGTTTCCATTGATATCACCCTCGCTGTCAATAACGGCCACGATTCCCTCATCCCTCCTCAAGCCCCTGCCGTGGGTTGCCGAGCCGAGTGGCGGTCTCGTCCCAGAAGGCTCGGCCCTGAAGGGGCGCGGGCATGGGAAGGAATCGGGGCTCGTGGATGCCACGGCCCTCACCCCCACAACGACTGTCCTGACTCCCCACTTCCCTGCATCCCATCGCAGACAGCGTGAGGAGCAGGGGGCCGGGGGACCGTCTGTCCCTGCCCAAACACAAAGGAGAATTCTGTATCCCGGTGAAGGTTATCCATTTCCCGGCCAGGGTCACTTTCGGTGGGCGGGCGAAAGCTGTTCTCTGTGTTTTCCGGACCTGCTCTAAAGGCTCCTGAGACTTTGGACATTTGGGAGTAGGTGGTGGTGGCGGGGTGGGGAGATCACTGTGGGAATGGAATGTGTCTGTGATATTGTTATATCATACTCTCCCAAGCGCTTAGTACAGTGTTTTACACACAGTAAGCTCTCGATAAATACGACGGACTGACTCCAAGGGGGTGAGGGGCCGAAAACTGTAAGGCGGAGTCTGTGCGGGGAGGGGCTTTTGGTCATTGAGCCAGGGGAGGCTACTGGTTCTTAACTAGTGAGCTGACGGGGGGCGGGAGAGAGGGGGTCTCGAGGGGTGCTTGGACAGAAGCCGCCCCAGAGACCTCCCGGGAAGTCAGCTGGGACGGTGGCTCATTGGCTCCTGGCTTGAAGGGCTGGGATGGGATGGGGAAGGAAGTCTCCTTCTCACTGCCGGCCTGGATTTCTTATCCTGCTCTTCCTTCAGACGTGTTCATAGGGCACTTGGTGTAGCAGAGAGGAGAGGAAGAGAGAGAGGAAGAGGAAAAAGAAAGAAAAAGAAAGAGAGTTTGTGTGTATCTTTGCGGATGCGTGTGTGTGATGTGCAGACATGCCTGTCACTGCCCCTCTCTGGTCTGTGCATGTACCTGGCTGACGGAGGGAGAGCGGGTGGCTTGCTGAGATGAGAAAAGGACTGGCTAGTGTTGGGACATGCATTTATGTGCTTCCACGAAGGTTCCACCGTTGTGGACATCCGTCCACTAGATCAGTGACTCCTTACCCTCTTTTTTATGGTATTCGTTAAGTGCTTACTATGTGCCGGGTACTGTACTAAACATCCTTTTGGTGAGCCTTATTATCATCATAATCATTGGTGGTCCAAGTGCTGTAATAAGCACTGGGACAGATAGAAGAGAATCAGACCAGTCCCAGTCCTTCCCTCACAGCATCCACAATCTACGAGGGCGGGAGAGCAGGGATCTTATTCCCACTTTACAGATGAGGAACCTGAGGCTCAGAGAGTTTAAGTGATTGGCCTGAGGTCACCCAGCAGACCAGGGGCAGAGCTGGGATTAGGACCGAGGAGCCTGTCTCAAGCCATTTCCCTTAGAGCAGGACAGGGCAAAATGCAGTTTGGGGGTCACTGGCCTGCCATTTGATTTTATCCCGTGCAGCGAAAGTAAAAATATATCTAATACTGTCTCAGCATCGCACATGCGAATCCTCGGATCGAAATTATTAGCATTTTTATAAGAGTTGTAAATTCATGTGAAAATGACACAAAGCGTTCTTTAAATAATAAATGCCACTGCAGTTTTATTGAGAAGCAGAGCGAACGCCAAATATTTAATGTGCGAGGTCTCCACGGTTTACTCAAACTCCTTATTACACAGCCGCTTTTGCCCTCGAGCCTCTCCTGCTGGCGGCAAGTGCCAACCAGGCTGCCTGCCTCCTCCCCCTGGGTGCCCGGTAGATGGATGGGGCTTTTTGATGATGGAGTGGCAGAAGTTATTTAATCAGTGGTATTTATCGAGCACTTACTGGGTGCAGAGCTAAGCGCATGGGAGAATATAATACGACAGAATGCATAGATGCCATCCCAGCGCACAAGGACTGTAAGCCTGTGTTGGGCAGGGAACGTTTCTACCCACTCGGTTATACCGTACTCTCCCAAGCACTTAGTTCAGAGGGGAATGGGGAAGCAGAAAGATCCTTATAGAGGGACCATCTAGGTCTGGGAAGGAACCACCAAGCCCCTCTTGTCTTAGGCCGTCTACTTGTTTCCGACCCATAGCGACTCCATGGACACGTCTCTCCCTGAACGCCCCACCTCCATCTGCGATCGTTCTGGTTAGTTTATCCATAGTTTTCTTGGCAAAAATGTGGAAGCGGTTTACCTCGCTTCCTTCCGCACAGTCAACCCGAGTCTCCACCCTCGACTCTCTACCCGGCACAGCTGAGTTTTGACGTGTAGCAGATTGTCTTCCACTCGCTAGCCGCTGCCCAACCTAGGAATGGAATGGGTAGGCTTCTGCTGGACCCTCTCTCCCGTAGCCAAGACTGGTAGAGTACTGGAAACCCTCCAGGTACCATCCTGAGAGCGTAAGTCCCTCTTCCCCCCCCTTTAATCAAGCAGTCTGTAAGTCAGTGATATTGACTGAGCGCTTACTCTGGGGGAGTAACTTTATTCGCCACCCCCTCCAAGCCCCACAGCACTTGATAACTTCGGTATTTGTAAAGCGCTTACTATGTGCCAGGCACTGTACTAAGTGCTGAGGGGGATTCAAGCAAATTGGGTTGGACACAAAGCCATCCCACATCAGGCACAGTCTTAATCCCCATTTTACAGGTGAGGAACTGAGGCCATAGAAGTGAAGTGACTTGCCCAAAGTCACGCAGCAGACAAGTGGCAGAGCCTAGATTAGAACCCACGCCCTTCTGACTCCCAGTTCTCTATCAATTAGGCCGTGCTGCTTCTCTAGCGTATCTGTAATGTGTTTATTTTTATTAATGTCCGTCTTCCCCTCTAGACCGTAAGCTCACTGTGGGCAGGGAATGTGTCTGTTACATTGCTATATCGTACTCTCCCAAGTGCTTAGTACAGTGCTCTGCACACAGTAAGAGCTCAATAACTACGATCGACTGACTGCCTAGAGTGGGTGGACAGGACGCTCAGCTTACACTCTAGGGGGATTTACAGAGGAAGGTGAAATACACCAACACTGGGTCAGAGCAGCGGTCAACTCAGCAAAGGGGCACCAAAGAATGCTACCCTCCTTGGCATCCATCCTCATGCTTTAAGATGGATCATCCGTCACGTCTCCCCGCACCTCAAGAGCCTCCAGTGGCTACCGTTACGCCTCCGCATCACGCACCCATTTCTTACCATTAGGTCTAAAGCACTGACCCCTCCTACTTACCTCAGGGAGAGCCCACCCTGGTCCAACCTGCACACTTTTGCTCCCCTAGCACCAGCTTGCTTGCTCACTGGGCCCCTTTCTCGTCTATCTTGCTGCCGACTCCTTTCCCACTTCTTCCCCCTAGTCTGGAACTCCCTACCCCTCCATATATTCAGACTACCTTTCTTCCTACCTTCAAAGGCTTACCGAGGTCACGTCTCTTCCAGCAGGCCTTCCCCGATTGAGACCTCTTTTCCCCGGCTCCCTCTCCCTTCTATGTCGTCTCTGCATTTGGATCTGTGACCTTTGGCCATTTGATGTTGGCCCCACCTTCAACGATGTATTATACATTATTTATATTAATAGTCGCAACCCCCTCTACCCTGTAAAATCGTTGTGGGGGAGAATGTGTCTGTCAATTCTGTTGTATCCTTCTCTCCCAAGCGTAGTGCTCTGCACATAGTAAACGCTCATAACCTCCCTACTCTAGACTGTGAGCTCCTTTTGGGCAGGGAATGTGTGTTATATTGTGTTGTATTCTCCCAAGTGCTTGATACAAGGCCCTGCGTATAGCAAGCACTCAATAAATGCGATTGATTGTGATTAAATGCCATTGATGATGGCGAGGATGATGATGACCCAATTTTTCCCTCTAAAAACACTTCACGGATGTATCTCTTCACCCCTTCTCAAGCCCGCTCACCTCCCCGACTTTCTAATAATCCTCTCACGGATCTCTCGTCCGTGAACTCGCCAGACCCTTCTCGGACCTGTTACCTTTTGGCCCGCCCGGCTTTCTCTGGCCACGGGTTCCACGTGTTTACCCGCCATCTTGGGCAGAAGTATTGCCTTTTGTTCGTTTTAGTCTTGCCGTGTTGACCCCTCAATAGGGGGATCGCCGGGTCCTCGCATCGTGGGATTTGGAGAGCGGCAGTTTCCCATTCTTGATTCTGCAGGCTTCAGCCATGCCCCCGCTCAGCTTTTACTTTCCAGATTGAAGTGTCCTAGAGAACGCTTTGGAACAGTGGCAGACTCCCACTGCCTTCTTGTGTCTTCTCTGGGAAGCAGCTTGGCCCGGTGGAAAGAGACCGGGCCCGAGAGTCAGAGCACCTGGGTTCTAATACCGGCTCTGTCACTTGCCTGCCGCGTCACATCGGGCAAGTAGCTTTACTTTCCTGGGCCTCGGTTTCATCATCTGTAAAATGGGCATTCAGTTCCTGTCCTGCTCCTTCTACTTAGATCGTGAGCATCATGTGGGACAAGGACCTCGTACGAGTTGCTTGTACTGAATTTACTTGAGGACTTTTTAAAAAAAATGGTATTTAGTAAGTGCCTGCAATGTGCTTGGCACTGTACTAAGCGCTGGGGTAGATACAAGCTAATCAGTCCATGTGCCACGTGGGGCTCATGGTCTTCATTCCCATTTTACAAATGAGGCAATTGAGACACAGAGAACTATAAGCTCGTCGAGGGCAGGGAATGGGTCTGTTTATTGTCATATTGTTCTCTCCCAAGCACTTAGTACAGTGCTCTGCACAGAGGAAGCGCTCAATAAATACGATTGAGAGAGAGAAGTGAAGGGACTTGTCCAAGGTCACGCAGCAGATGACAAATAATGATAATAATAGTGATATTTGTAAAGTGCTTACTTTGTGGGACAGATAATCAGGTCCCACATGAGGCTCAGAGTCTAAGTAGAACAAATACCTGAATCTCCATTTTAATGATGAGGGAACTGAAGTCCAGAGAAGTTAAGTAACTTGCCTAAGGTCCCACAGCAGGTAAGTGGAGGAACCGGGTAAGAACCCAGGTCCTCTGACTCCCAGGCCCAAGCTTTTCCCACTAGGCCACACGGCTTCTCATCTAAGCTCTTCACAGATATCATGATGATGATTATTTTTCTCTTTTAAACTGGGAAAAACCTAGAAGAGAGTGCTCTTCCCAACTCACCATTCATTCATTCATTCATTCATTCATTCATTCATTCATTCATTCATTCATTCGTATTTAGTGAGCGCTTACTGTGTGCAGAGCGCTGTACTAAGCCCTTGGGATGTACAATTCGGTAACAGAGACTATCCCCGCCCATGCTGTGCCCAGTTAAGTGCGGTCATTTGACCGGTGCCTCCGCCTCGCCCCCTACCCCACGAGGCAGGGTGGGTACCGCCGATCCCTTCCGTGCCCCATCCCGCCGGGATAGGTCCCCCTACGGCAGCCTGGATCCCATGCAGACGGGTGAGATTGATTGAGACCAGAGTAATTACATCAGGAAGTCCCAGAAGAAATTAAAAGGGATTAAACTTGGAATCGAACTACTCTGTTCCCGGGGAGAGCACACGGGGCCTGCGTTTTTCCACTTACAAAATTCCCAGTGGGTTTGGGGAATTTTCAGTAGGAAAGCTCCCCCTCCTCCCCTCAAGCTCACGCTCCCTTGAGTCTTCCGCTACCCACTGTTCCCTGGTGAATGGCATCGGGGCAGATTTGGCAGGGACGTCTGGAAATCTCATCCTCTCCAAGAAGCCTTTTCTGATCGATCTCGAATCTCTCCAGGTTAGATCCCCCTTTCCTGCCTTTTCAGCCCTCTTAGCTGCTCAGACCCCTGTGTGCACACTCCCTTCCTTTGCACCTCCGTAGCTATCTTACAGAGAAGCAGCACGGCCTAGTGGAAAGAACGGGGGCCTGGGAATCCGTGGACCTGGGTTCCGATCCCGGCTTCGTCACCTGCCTGCTGGGTGACCTCGGGCCTCAGTTTCCTCATCTGTAAAATGGGGATTCAATACCTACCCCCCCCTTCCCCCTTACATTAAGAGCCTCCTGCGGGACAGAGATTGTGTCCGTCGATTATCTCGAATCTACCCCAGTGCTTAATACAACGCTTGGCATGTAGAAAGGGCTTAACAAATGCCACAGTTTTTCTTCTTATTATTGTCTCATTACTTAAGCAGTAACTCATGTACGTATTCCCTTTTCCTTCTTCTGCCTCTCTGTAAATTATTTTTTCAGACTAGGTTGCAAACTCCTCGAGGGTAGGAGTTTCCTTTCCCAAGTGTTTAGTAGAGCACTCTGTACATAGTAGGTGTTCAGTGAATAAAATCTACCAACCAAGACTGTCCCGTCCAAGTTGGCGTGTCTGGTCACCATATTGAATTCTGGGGGTGCCGGAGTTTGGGACAGATTTGTTCGGTGGGTAAATTCAGTTCCGAGGGGAGCCCAGCCTCACTTCCCTTGGCATGATGACCTCACTTCCTGCGTTGTACTAGCATCCTTTTCCGTACCCTAGTGAAGTGTGAATTTAAGCAGTTAAATCAAACGGTTATATTTTCCCAAAGGGAAAATGGCGGCTCGCTCTGTACCGCTTTCAGGCATCTCCTCTTGCTCTCTTTTCCCTCAAGCCATGGTTCTTTGAAATAGTCCTTCTTCCAACCCCAATATGCTCCCCTCCCCCCGAATTCTCCTCCTGAAAGAAATACACACCGACAGTAAACCACCTCTACTAATTGACAGCAATGTGCCACTTAAACAATCAGGGGAAGGCGAAAGAGAGCAAGAGAAAAAAAAAATTAGCCACGTTATTGTTCTTTGAAGAAACAAAAGAATCCAGGGCTTTATTTGAATTTTTTAATCCGTTCTCCATAGAAAAAAGAGAAACAGAAGCACATTAAATTCCACGCTGGGGAAGATACTGGCGTGTTTCTCGCATTCGGTATAATCTATAATTAAGCCCAGAATAGAGCAGAATGCAGGGGGAGAGGGGTGGGGGCATACTTTACTTCCTTACTCCAGAAATAAGTCTCTGGCTTTGTCTTACTGTTTGTCTGCCCGCGTCTTCCGTCTGAGGGTCACATTTTTGGCCTTTTCCATCTCCGTTTCTCTGTCTCTCTGTTTTCCTCTTTTTCCTCTTTCTCTTCACCACACAAGTGGGAGTGAAAGCTAAAGGATGGAGGGGTGGGAGTAAGGGCAAGAGGGAGAGAGGAGGAGAAGAGAGAAAAACAGGAAGAAAGACAGGGAAATGAGGAGTTTGAAAAAGGAAAGAAAGGAATTCTTCATTTCTCTTCTTTGTACTTGGAATTTGTCTCTCTTTCGGGCAATTTCCCTTTCTGACCTTCTCGCTCCTTGTTCCCGCCTCAGTAATAATAATAATTATGGTACTTGTTAAGTGCTTACTATGTGCCAAGCGTTGTCCTGAGCGCTTGGTAGATACAGGTTAAGCAGTTTGGACAGAGTTCCTGTCCCGCACGGAGCTCACGCTCTTAATCCCCATTTTACAGTTGAGGTAACTGAGGCCCAGTGAAGTTAAGTGACTCGCCCAAGGTCATACAGCAGACATGTGGCAGAGCCGGGATTAGAACCCACGTCCCTCTGACTCCCAGGCCCGTTAACTTCTCCCCAGTTTCTTCTCATTCTGCCGCTGCCTTTCCTGTGTCTCTTCCCTCCCGCTAGCCTTTTGGGCAATGCAGAATGATATTAAGCAGAAGGCGGGTCAAAGCCAGCAAGCTTTGTTAAGAAAAGGCCGTGAAAGAAGATGAGAAATTCGGGCCAATTGCCTGCGGAGAGATCAAAAAAACAGTTTATCTTGGCGTGTGGGGGGACGGTGAAGAGTCACAGCCTTTGCTATCAGAACTGGGGAAGATGGACGTTGTTTCCACCCAAGCAAACTAAAACAGGGAGTTGAGGAATTTTCCGGGGAATTTGATCAATGTTGGACAGTCCAGCTGCACCATTTTGACCTTCCCTCCCCACCCCTATTTTTCCAGTCAGTCAGTCAATCATATTTATTGAGCGCTTACTGTGTGCAGAGCACTGTACTAAGCGCTTGAAAGAGGGCAGTAGAACGATAAACAGACTCATTCCCTGCCCACAACAGGCTTCTAGTCTACTTGCAGTATACATGTAATATACAGCATGGATGTACCTCATGCCTGTTATTCCTTGGGGTCTACACACCTGGGTAAACCGAACGGATAGGGTTGGGGGAGATTGTTGGAGATGGGGGGTTGTCTCGGAAGCTCTCAGCTGCATTTGCCATCAAAACCCCTAACTTCTCCCAGGGCAGGACGGATGATTGGCCTGTCCCAGGAAGAAGCAGTGAGGCCCAGCGGACAGAGCACGGGCCCGGGAGCCAGAGGACCTGGGTTCTAAGCCTGACCTCGGGTAACTCAATCAATCCATCGATCCTTACTGAGCCCTTAATGTGTGCATAGCGCTGAACTAAGCGCTTGGGAGAGTACAATGCAGTAGAGTTGATAGTTGGGAGAGGGAATGGGAGAAATGAGGACTTTAACTTCTTTGGGCCTCGGTTTCCTTATCCATAAATTGGGCATTCAATACCTGCTCTCCCTCCTGCTTATCTGATTACCTTGTATCTACCCCAGCATTTAGTACAGAGTTTGGCACATAGTAAGCGCTTAGCAAATGCCACGTTCCTTCTTTTTTATTATTATTAGTGTTGGAAATGATGACCCATACAGGCTTACTCTCTATGTCTGCTTCAGCTCAGGGAAAGCACCTGTGTTTGATTATTATTATTCTGAGGAATGCTGATCAGCTTGGGTTTAAGCTCTAAGTCTACTTCGGTTCAAGGAAAACCCCTTTTTCCAGTGAGCTACTGTGGCCATCTAGTTCTAGAGAAGGGGCGGACCTCCCCGCCGGCCCAGCTGATTTTGAGGAAGGGGAGGATGGCATCCAGTCAGAGGATCCCGCGGAACTGGAATGGGAGCCGGTCATGCTATTTGGATCAATGTCGATGGTATTTATTGAGCATTTACTGTGGGCAGAGCGCTGTACTACTACTACTACTAATGATAATAATGATGGAAATGGTAATAATAATAAACACACAATCTCTCTCATAGGGTGGAGAGACAAGATACATGGGTCAAATAGGGGCTAGTGAGAAGCAGTGATTTTCACTCCCCACTCTCTCTCCATTAATAATAATAATAATAATAATAATGATTATGATGGAATTTTTAAGCACTTCCTATGGGCCAAGCACTGTCTAATCGCTGGGGTAGATACAGGGTAATAGAGAAGCAGCGTGGTTCAGTGGAAAGAGCCTGGGCTTGGGAGTCAGAGGTCATGGGTTCGAATCCAGGCTCTGCCACTCGTCAGCTGTGTGACTTTGGGCTAGTCACTTAACTTCTCGGTGCCTCAGTTACCTCATCTGTAAAATGGGGATTAACTGTGATTACCCTGTATCTACCCCAGCGCTTAGAACAGTGCTCTGCACAGAGTAAGCGCTTAACAAATACCAACGTTAGTATTATTATTATTAAGTCATCCCACGTGGGGCTCACAGTTTTAATCCCCATTTTAAGATGAGGTAACTGAGGCACAGAGAAGTTGAGTGACTTGCCCAAAGTCACACAGCTGATAAGTGGCGGAGCAGGATTAGAACCCACGACCTCCGACTCCCAAGCCCGACCTCTTTCCAGTAAGCCACGCTGCTTCTCTAAGAGCTAAGGTGAATACGGTGCAATACGATAGAGCTGGGAGATATGATCCCTGCCTTCAAGAAGCTTATAAACTAGCAGAGGCGACAGATGTTAAAATAATTTGCAGATTGGGGGAAGCGGCGGAATAAAAGGACATGTTATATAAGTGCCGTCGACGGGGTGGAGTGAGTATCAAAGTGCTTAGGAGGTACAGACTTCAGTGTGCGGACAGCAGAGAATAGGGAGGGGAGGGGAGAGATCAGTCAGAGCAAGCTTCCCCGAACAGATACGATTTTGAAGATGGGGAGAGCGGCGGTCTGTCGGATATGAAGGGGGAGGGAGTGAGCGAGGGGCCGTCGGCGAGAGAGGCGAGATGGAGGCCCAGTGAGTAGGTTGGTGTTGGAGGAGCGAAATGTGAGAGCTGGGTTGTAGTGGGAGATGAGAGAGGAGAGCGAGGAGGGAGGGAGAGAGAGAGAGCTGAGAGAGTGCCTTAGAGCCGGTGATGAGGAGTTTCTGTTTGATGGTCAGTGATTCCCAGAAGAAAATGCCGTACGCTTTGGGTCAAGCTGTCCAGCAGATTCAATGATAATAATAATGATAAGTGCTGGGGTAAATGCAAGTCCCCGTCCCCTATGGGGCTCACAGTCTAAGTAGGAAAAAAGTAGGATTTAATCCCCATTTTACAAGTGGGGTAATAGAGGCACAGAGGAGTGAAGTGACTTGCCCAGGGTCATACAGGAGGCCAGTGGTGGAGCCAGGATTAGAACTCAGGTTTTCTGACTCCCAGGCCTGTGCTCTTTCCATTAGGCCTCATTGCTTCTCTGGCAGGCTCCAGATCCCGGCCAACTTCTCCCGAACCCCCCATGTCTGCTCGAAATGGTCCCGCCACCGGCCGGAGTCAAGTGGCGCCCGAACTCCCTTCCAGGGCCGGGAGACTGCAGGGGAAACGATGGAGAGGGAAATGGAAATGCAAATTCTCCTCCTGAAGTGGAGAAAAAGCCCCATAAATCAGGAGTGACAGGAACACAAAGACACCATCAAGATGCATTTGCACAATCAGGGGATATTTCATGTATCAGAGCAAACGCAGGCCCGGACCGCTCTCCCGAAATAAACCGAATCCATTTTTCCTCATCAGAGGCAGAAGCAGCCGCAGGATTCTCCCCGCTTTGGAGACGGAAGTGGCTGGAGTTAAAAAACTCACCCAAACATGCGACGTTTACAAACCCAGGCGGGGAAGGCACCTGGCTTCCGAGGGGTCACTTTGGGAAGAGGAAACGAATGCACCTGGCGGTGGCGGTGGATTTGGCGGGCGGGAGACCGTTCGTTCATTTATTCATTCATTTACTGAGCCCTTACTGCGAGCCGGGCACTGTACTAAGCGCTTGGGAGAGTACGCTACAACAATGAACGGTCGGGCTTCCGCATGGCTCCCGGGGTCCGGTGCCCGTTGTCTCCAAGCTGGACAACCGGACTGCGGGCCCGTCGGTGAACAGGCCGAGTACCTGCCCTCCGCTCCCGTCCACGGGGTGGGGAGGATGGGACGCCGGGCACCCAGCTCCTCGAGGGGTGGGATGATGGATGTGGCTCCGACGTGGAGGTGGAGGCCCGGGGGTCTGGGGACGGGGGGATCCGGAAGGGCCACTGGGGTGGGGAGCAGTGAAACCACAGGATGTGCCCTGGACTGAGGCAAAGGGTCTTTCTCCAGCCCCCAGGATTCTCTGTTACTCGTCAGCTCCTTGGGGGCCAAGATCAGGTCTTTCTCCCCTTCTCATCCCCCACAGCACCCAGTGGGGCTGACTAAGTCCTCCTTCCCTGGCTAAGCCCTCCTTTCCTCTTCTCCCATTCCCTTCTGTGTCACCCTGACTTGCTCCCTTTATTCATCCCCCCTTTCCCAGTCCCACAGCATTTACGGACGTATCTGTCATTTATTTATTTATAAGAATGGCTGTCTCCCCTCTAGACTGTAAGCTTGTTGTGGGCAGGGAATGCGTCTATTGTTATGCTGTACTCTCCCAAGTGCTTAGTACAGTGGTCTGCGTCAACTAAGTGCTCGGTAAATACGATCGACTGACTGGGAGTGGCCTTTGGTCAGAGCCGCCTGTCCTGCCCTAGACAGACTATCGGCTGACTTCCTGCCTCTCTGTCTGTCTGTCTGACTGACATTCTGGGCCCACTTGGCTCCAGTTTTGGGGGTTTTTTAAATGGTATTTGTTAAGTGCTTTCTTCGTGCCGGGCACCGTACTAAGCAACGCGGTAGATTCAAGATAATCAGGTCGGACATGGTCCCTGTCACACATGGGGTTCATAATCTTAATCCCCATTGTACAGATGAGGTAACCGAGACACAGAGAAGCGAAGTGACTCGTCCGAGGTCACACAACAGACAAGTGGCAGAGACGGGTTTATAATATTCGTATTTGTTAAGCACTTACTATGTGCAGAGCACTGTTCTAAGCGCTGGGGGAGATACAGGGTAATCAGGTCATCCCACGTGAGGCTCATAGTTAATCCCCATTTTCCAGATGAGGTCACTGAGGCCCAGAGAAGTGAAGTGACTTGCCCACAGTCACACAGCCGAGAAGTGGCAGAGCCGGGAGTCGAACCCGTGACCTCTGACTCCGAAGCCCAGGCTCTTTCCACTGAACCAGTCTGCTTAGAACCCAGGGCCTTCTGATTCCCAGGCTTGTGCCCCATGAGATACCTACTTGCACACACGCATTTACAAACTGTGTGTCCTAAACAAGATGTTCCCCAGTGGTTCCTTTCCTTCATTTCTGTCCATGTGGCTCCCTTCAGAGAATCCTCAGAAGACCATTGCAGGGAAGAGCCTAAGAGACGAGCCCAAGAATCCAGAGAGGGGAAGCTCAGTGGGGTGGGAAGGGCAGTTCATAGGCCTGGGGAGATGGCAGGATCTGGGGAAGTAGCATGGCCTAGTGGACAGAGCCTGGGCCTGGGAATCAGAAAGACCTGGGTTCTAATCTCGGCTCTGCCACTCGTCTGCCACGTGACCTTGGGCGAGTCACTTTACTTCTCCGTGCCTCAGTTCCCACATCAGTAAAATGGAAATTAAGAGTGTGGGCCCCCTGTGGGACATGGACTGTTTCTGACCTGATTAACTTTTATCTATCCCAGCTCTTAGAATGGAGCTTGACACATAGTAAGCGCTTAAAACATATAATGATGATGATAATAATAATATGGGTCCGTGGGCAGAGGGTCCAGGGTAGCCTGGAGAGTAATTCCCTGCAGCTGTGAGTCTTAAGCACTTAATACAGTGCTCTTCACACAATAAGCGCTCAGTAAATGCCATTGATTAAGTGACTGATTCATTCATTCAGCCTCCTCACCGCCCGCCTCAAACCCCCATGTTAAAATGCATCTTTCACCATTTTTATTCAATTGTTTCATTTCCTTTTGATTCCAATCTGGAGCTCAGGTGTTCATAGTCTCTCCAGGTTGTTTTATAAATGAAAAGCAGCTCTGAGTCATCTCGGCCATCGCCCCTCTTCCTCACTGCCGTAGGTGCCGTGGGTTAACCTTTAGTGAGCTCTGACTGGCTTCGTCCTTCCAAAAATTCCCCAAAACGACCTCTAAACAGAAGCCTGATAAAATGGAAATCTGAAAAATCCAGAAGAAAATGTCAGCCGGTCAGTCCCCAGCGGTTTCCTGTGCCTTCACAGGGGGCCAGAACTCCAATCTTGGTACCTGGTGATGCCCAGGGCTATACTCATTCATTCATTCAATCCTATTTATTGAGCGCTTACTGTGAGCAAAGCACTGTACTAAATGCTTGGGAGAGCACGATGTAACATCAAACAGACACATTCCTGTCCACAGTGAGCTCAGAGTCTAGAGGGGGAGACAGACATTAATATAAATGAATAGATCAATAAATAAATTACAGATAATAATAATGATGGCATTTGTTAAATGCTTACTATGTGCCGGGCTCTGTACTAAATGCTGGGGTGGATACAAGCGAATCGGGGTGGACACAGTCCCTGTCCCTTGTGGGGCTCACAGTCTCAATCCCCATGATACAGATGGGGGAACTGAGGCACAGAGAAGTGAAATGACTTGCCCGAGGTCACGCAGCAGACGAGCGGCGGAGCCGAGATTAGAACCCACATCCTCTGACTCTCAAGCCCGGGCTCTTGCCACTAGGCCATGCTGCTTCCAAATATACACGTATGTGCTGTGTATATACATCCTCACAGGGTAGAGCACCGGTCTGGATACTCGATGGTGTCCATGGTTCTAGTTGCTGGGGCGGAGCGCCGGGCCGTGTACCTGATTGTGACCGAGGTGCCGCTGGGGCGGCAGAGCAGTGGGTCGAGTGCCTGGTGGTCCTCGGGATTCCACCAGGGGAGGTGGGCAGAGGATGGGGCCGGGCACTTGATGTGAAACAAGGTCTCTGCTCTCTGTGATTTTAGTAGGGAAATCGAGACGGACCCACGGCGATCCAGAAATCAGCCCCTCCAGGAATTACAAGGATGAGTTGAAGGAAGGAGAGAAGTAGTGGAAAGAGCATAAGACGGAAAGTCAGGAGACCTGGGTTCTGCCACTTGCCTGCTGAGTGACCTCGGGCAAATCACCTTTCTAGACTGTCAGCCTGTTGTTGGCTAAGGGATTGTCTCTATTTGTTGTTGAATTGTACTTTCCAAGTGCTTAGTACAGTGCTCTGTATGCAGTAAGTGCTCAATAAATACGACTGACTGACTGAATGAATACATGAATGCAGCTCTATGCCTCCATTTCCTACTCTGTAAGATGGGAATTTGATCCCTGTCCTCCCTATGGCTTAGACGCTGTATCCTGTGTGGGACTGAGACTGGGTCTGTTCTGATTGTAGTGTATCTACTTTAGCGCTTAACCCAGTGCTTGGCACATAATTAGCGTTTACCAATGCCACTATTATCGTTATCAACAACAAAGTTGATGCCAGCAGGTAATAATAATAATGTTGATATTTGTTAAGCACTTACTATGTGCAGAGCACTGTTCTAAGCGCTGGGGTAGATACAGGGTAATCAGGTTGTCCCACGTGAGGCTCACAGTTAATCCCCATTTTACAGATGAGGTACCTGAGGCACAGAGAAGTGAAATGGCTTGCCCACAGTCACACAGCTGACAAGTGGCAGAGCCTGGATTCGAACCCATGACCTCCGACTCCCAAGCCCGGGCTCTTTCCATTGAGCCACGCTGCAAATGGGAGGAACTGATCCGAGAAAGCTTCCTGGAAGAGGTACCTTAAACGGCGATATGTCGGAAGGGAAGGAGGTGGCCTGGTGGACACGAGAAGGGGAGTGATTTTTCCGCACGTGGAGGCAGGACGAGACCCTGAATCATTCAGGTTTCCTTTGTCGTCCTGGATGCTCCGGCCTGACCTCTGTTCTCAGTTTCCTTAGAAATTAAAACCCAAATGTTCTCTTGGGGTCCATCAGCCGTAAAAAGTCCCATCCTTCTCTGTCCTCTCCCTCCCAGTATGGCCTCTGTCCAACCAGAGGTCCGAAATGTACTTTCCAAGTGCTTAGTACGGTGCTCTGCACACAGTAAGCGCTCAATAAATACGATTGAATGAATGAATCAGAGATCTCTGTGAGGCAGGCGGCTTATGAGTCCTTTCGTCCGACCCCCCGGCAACAACAAGTTCTCCCGGTCATATGACCGGTGGTTCCCCCAGGCTGGCCCACAGACCCTCGCCCCCGCCCGGACCCCGAAGTGCAGATGCCGCCGACCCCTCTCTCACGTCCTGCCTCTGGCCTGGAACGCCCTCCCTCTTCAAATCCGACAGGCAATTACTCTCCCCCTCCTCCAAAGCCTTACTGAAGGCCCATCTCCTCCGGGAGGCCTTCCCTGACTAAGCCCACCCTTTCCTCTTCTCCCACTCCCTTCTGTTTTGCCCCGACTTGCTCCCTTTGTTCTCCCCCCTTTCCCTGTCCCAAAGCACATATGTCCATATCTGTCATTTATTTCTTTCTATTCATGTCTGTTTCCCCGCCTCTAGACTGTAAGCTCATTGTGGACAGGGAATGTATCTGTTTATTGTTGTACTGTACTCTTCTAAGAGCTTAATATGGTTGTCTGCACCCAGTAAGCGCTCAATAAATACTATTGAATGAATGAACGAATGCTGCTAGGTTCCCGGGTGGACCTGGCGATCCGGTGGGCTCCCTCCAGCCATCGGTCCCAAACAGATGCCCGTCAGCCTATCAGCAAGGTCACCCCTGGGTCAAGACAACGTTTCTTCCAAGCCCAGACCCGCCTCTGACAGGGGCAACGGGATGCCGCACTCTGGTCTTTCTTGGCGTCCGGCCTCACGGTTTGGGTTGGGCCGTCCGCTCTCCTGAACCTTCCCTCTCCATCCCTAATTTCCCCTCCGGGAGGTAACCCATTCTTGAACCGCTCACCCAGACCCCTCTCAAACTCACTTTTATTTTCTATCTGCAGAGTTTTCTGCGGTAACAAATTCCATATGCTCACCACCCGCTGTCGAAGAACTGTTTTCTTTTGTTTGTTTTCGAGCTACCACCTTCAAGCTGAAATGGGTGTGCCGGCAGCCTGTCCTTCTGGGATCTGGGGAACGACAATGTTGCGATTGCCCCGTTCGTCCCCTCGGGCAACCATGAACTTCAATCCCGTCCCCTCATCCTCCTGCATCTTTCTAATAATATTAATAATAGTATTTGTTAAGCGCTTACTATGTACCAAACACTGGGATACGTACAAAATAATCAGACCAGACACAGTCCACGTGGGGCTCGCAATCTGAGAGGAAGAAACAGGTATTGAATCCCCATTTTACAGGTGAGGAAACTGAGGCCCAGAGAAGTTAAGCGACTTCCATCAGGCCTGGGCCGGGGCTCCTTTCACTAGACCACACTGCTTCTTTTCAGCCTGTCAATCCATCAGTGGTATTTACTGAGCTCTTACTTTGTGCTAAGGGGTTGGGAGAGTACAACGCAGCAGAATTAGCAGACATGCCCTCTGTCCATAACGAGCTTAGAGTCTAGAGGGGGAGACAGATATTATTATGAATAAATAAGTAATTTATCCTATATAATTTATAGGTAAGTACAGAAGTCAAACGCTTAGTACAGTGCTCTGCACAGAGTAAGCTCTCAATAAGTATGATGCAATGAGAAAGTGCTGAGGGGTTGAGTGTGGGGCAAATGTCAAATGTCCAAAGGTCACAGATCCAAGGGCACAGATGATTCAGAAGGGAGAATGAGCCGGGAAAAAGAGGGCTTCAACTGGGAAGGCCTCTGGGAGGAGGTGTGACCTTGATGATGATGGTATTTGTTAAGCGCTTACTGTGTCAAGCACCGTTCTAAGCGCTGGGGTAGATACAAGCTCATCAGGTTGGACAGAGTCCCTGTCCCACATGGGCTCACAATCTAAACCCCAATTTTATAGATGAGGTAACTGAGGCCCAGAGAAGGGACGTGACTAGTCATAAAGCAGACTAGTGGCAGAGTTGGGATTAGAACCCAGGTCCTTCTGAGTCCCAGGCCCGGGCTCTATCCACTAGGCCACGCTGGCTGTGAAGGTGGGGAGTCTACGGGGGTCGCCCCTCCTCCCTGATCTGCTGGGTTGCCCCTCTCTTCCCGGCCTGGTTTGCCCCTTGCCCGAGCAGACCTGCTTCCCCTACCATCTCTCAGGTGCTTAGTACAGTAGTCGACACATAGTAAGTGCTCAATAAATACCATTGATTGATTGATCGATTGATTCCCCTGTGACCAACGGAGTCAATCATTCAGTGGTATTTATTGAGGACTTACTGCCTGCAGAGCACTGTTCTAAGCGCCCGAGAGAGTGCAGTACTACAGGGTTGGTAGACACGTTCCCTGCCCACAACCAGCTTGTAGCCTAGAGAGGGGAGACAGATATTAATGTGAAAAAATAATTTATAATGTACAGTTTATAGATACAGTATTTATTGAGCGCTTAACTGTGAGCAGAGCACGTTCCCTGCCCACAACCAGCTTGTAGTCTAGAGAGGGGAGACAGACATTAATGCGAAGAAATAATTTATAATATATAGTTTATAGTTGCAGTATTTATTGAGTGCTTAACTGTGAGCAGAGCACATTCCCTGCCCACAATTAGCTTGTAGTCTAGGGGGGGAGACAGACATTAATGCGAAGAAATAATTTATAATGCATAGTTTATAGATACAGTATTTATTGAGCACCTAACCGTGAGCAGAGGACCTGGAGCGTCCAACGCAACAGAGTTGGCCATGCATTCCTGAGTCAGTCTATCTTGCCTCTTGGCAACGGCTAGCCCAGCGCCAGCCCAAAGCCTTGAGTTCTTGTAGCCCCTCTGGGCTGAGGTCGATGGTGGAGGCCAGCCCTGGGCTCTCATAACTGTGGTATTCGTTAAGCCCCTACTCTGTACCCTAAGTACTATACTGAGCGCTGGGATGGATACAAGATAAACAGGTTAAGACACAGTCTCCGTCCCACGTGGGATTCCCAGTCTAAGTAAGCAGGAGTAGGATTTAATCCCCATTTTACAGATGAGGGAACCGAGGCTCGGAGAAGTGGCGTAACCTGCCCAAGCTCACCCAGTAAGCAAGTGGTGGAGCTGGAATTTGAACTCAGGTCTTCTGACTGCCAGGCCTGTGCTCTTTCCATTAGACCGCACTGCTTCCCTGGAAAGACTGGGTTGGTTGGGTCACACCCTCTTCTTCCCGCCACTCCTGCCCCTCCCACTCCTCGACGTAACACAGACGGCATCAATCAATCGATCGATCCATCAAGGGTATTTATTGAGCGCCTACTGTGTGCAGAGCAATGTACTAAGCGCTTGGGAGAGTGCAGTGTAACAGAGTTGGTAGACACGTTCCCTGCCCACAACGAGCTTACAGTCTAGAGGGGGAGAGAGACATCAATAGAAGTAAATATGGATATGATTAGAATCCCGGCTCTGCCACTTGTCAGCTGTGTGACTGTGGGCAAGTCACTTAACTTCTCAGTGCCTCAGTTCCCTCATCTGTAAAATGGGGATTAAGACTGTGAGCCTCACGTGGGACAACCTGATTACCCTGTATCTGCCCTAGCGCTTAGAACAGTGCTCTGCACATAGTAAGTGCTTAACAAATACCAACATTATCATATGGAGGTGGGTGTTGTGGGGTTGAGGGAGAGGTGAATGCATTCATTCATTCATTCATTCATTCAATCGTATTTATTGAGCGCTTTCGGTGTGCAAAGCACTATATTAAGCTCTTGGGCGAGTACAATAAAATAATGCAAGGGTGATGCGGAAGGGAGTAGGATAAGAGGGCATGAAAGCCTAGTTGGGGAAGACCTCTTGGAGGAGACATGCCTTCAGGAAATGTTTGAAAGTCGGGAGCGCGACTGTTGGATATGACATGCGTTTGGGCATCCGTTAGGGTTAGGGGGTGGGTGGCGAAGTCATCGTTTGACCGTTTAGCTCTGGACACCCAGTTCCTTACCGGATCTCGCGCTGGGAAGCAGCGTTGCATAGGGATACTGCGCGGGCCTGGGAGTCGGAAGGTCATCGGTTTTAATTCCTGCTCTCCCGCTTGTCTGCTGTGTGACCTCGGAGAGAAGTCACTTCGCTTCTCTGGGCCGCAGTTCCCTCATCTGGGAAATGAGGGTTAAGACTGAGCCCCACGTGGGACGGGGACTGTGTCCAGCTCGATCTGCTTGTATCCACCCCAGTGTTTAGTACAGCGCCTGGCACGTAGTAGGCACTTAACAAATACCATAATTAGTACTATTACGGTTCCTGAGGCCTCTCGGAAAGCAGGATGTGATTCCCCGCTCTTTGTGTGTGATGTCCGGAAGGCCACCCGCACTTCCTACCCACTCCCCGACCTCCCTGGCCAGGTGGAGCAGGGCAGGGGAGAGGTGGGCTTTCTCAGGTCCAAGCGCGAGAGACGAGGCCCAGGCCCTGGACCTGCAGGATTGTCTTATCTGCTCGTTGCAGCGGGCCGGGGTTGGACCGAGCGCCCGGATCGGGCGCTAAGCAACCGGGTGGGCTTCTGGCTATCCCCCGCTCTGGGAGATGTCGCCCTGACAACGCCCTCCTCCTCCCCCACACCTCCGGAGAGGGACGCGGGACCCCCGCCATCTGGCTGCCGGGTCAGGGCCCGTCTCGCTCGGGGTCTCGGGGAGGGCCCGGCCGTGAAGTCGGGGTGGCTTTTCAAGTCTGAGGAGAGGAGGAGAGGGAGAAGGGGACTGAGAGGGAGAGTCCCTCAAGCCCCTGGAGGGAGAAGACTTCTCCTCTGAGCCATCTCCTCCTGGGCAGCTGGCCAGCCCTCCCTCTCACTGACTCCTCACCATCAGCTTTAAAGCCCTCGATCCCTTTGCCCCCTCCTACCTCTCCTCACTACTCTCCTACTACAACCCAGCCCACACACTTGGCTCTTCGAATGCCAACCTACCCACTGGCCCTTCATCTCGTCTATCTCTCTGCCGACCTCTCGCCCACGTCCTGCTTCTGGCCCGGAACGCCCTCCCTCCTCATAACCGACAGACAGTGACTCTCCCCCGCTTCAAAGCCTTACAGAAGGCACATCCCCTCCGAGAGGCCTTCCCCGACTAAGCCCTCTTTTCCTTTTCTGCAACTCCCTTCTGCGACACCTGGATTTGCTCCCTTTACTCCCCGTCCTCCCAGCCCCATACCACTTGGGAACATATCCATGATTTACTTATTTATATTAATGTCTGCCTCCCCTCCTAGACCGTAAGGTCGTAGTGGGCAGGGAATATGTTTCTTATGTTGTTGTATTGTACTCTCCCGAGTGCTAGTACAGTGCTCTGCACGCAGCAAGTGCTCAATAAATACAACTGATCAACTGACTCCAGAGATTGAGTGGATGCTCACCCCTGGATCTGGGCCCTGGGGCCCAACCAGTCAATCAGTCGATCGATCAGTCAATCAGTGGTATGACTGAGCACTTACTGTGTGCAGAGCACTGTACTCAGTGCTTGGGTGTAAGTAGATGTGGTCTCTGCCCTCGAGGAGTTTACGGTTCAGTGAAATCAGTGCTCCCTGACCTCCCATATCCCATGGGTGACCTGGTTCCCGACGGGCCCCGGACCAAATTTTTTTTATGCTATTTGTTAAGAGCTTACTCTGTGATCAATCAGATGTCTTTATCCGTCGTATTGATTGAGCGCTTACTGTGTGCAGAGCACCGTACTAAGTGCTTGGGAGAGGACCGAAAAAGAGTCGGTAGACATATTTTACTGTACTAAATACAATGTAGTAGTAAACTGTGTCCAACCTGATTAGCTTGTAGCTACCCCAGCGCTTAGTACAGTGTATAGGGACAGTCAGGGAGACCACCGCCATCCTCAGCACCCGGGGGAGGGGGGTGGGGGGGGGGTGGGCGGAGGCGGTGCAGCAGGCCTCATCCATGCAAGGTTACCATGGTGACAGCCATTTCAATCCATTTTTACAGCCCGGATGCTTGTTCACAGTGCCGTGAACTGGGAGGGTGTGGAGTCCGAGAAGGAAGGGAGAAGGTTGAGAGGAAGAGAGGAGATGGCCGGTGGGGGTGGGGGAGGGTGTTCTTTTGTTTCTGTTTTTGCAATTTTCAAACGTGAGAGATTTCAGAGTGCGAGTTTCCGCCGCATGGATACCGAAGAAAGAACTGGGACGGGGGGAACTCTGGGTTCTAATCCTGGCTCCCCCACTTGTCTGCTGCGTGACCTTAGGCAAATCACTTTACTTCTTTGGGCCCCAGTTGCCTCAACTGTAAAATGGGAATTACTACTGTGAGGCCCATGTGGGACATGGACTGTGTCCGACCTGATTAGCTTGTCTCTGCCCCAGCGCTTAGTACAATGCCTGGCACATAGTATGCGCTTTACAAAAAACGTAAAACAAAATTAGAAAAAATCAGAGTCAGGGGAAGCAGTGAGTGTTGAAGGGGTATGGACCTAAAATGTTTCTCCACCTAAAATTTTTCTCCACCCCCAGTTCCTACCCTGGCTCCTGAGGCCTTGCATTCCCCCATCAAAGGTGGTGAACCGAGTCATCACCTCTGGGTCGCGGAACTCGGCAGTGGGACCCAAGGCAGAGGCACTAAAAGTTTCATTTTTGGACCTAAAGTCACCAGAGCTACATTGGGACCAGACAGAGGATGGAGTAGCTGGAAATTGGAATCTCTGGGTTACAACTGGACAGTGGGCCTCCCTCCCACCTTCCCCTGGAGAGAGATTATTCAGGGACCCCTCCGTGGGAGTGGATGTCCGGGTGGGGTCTTTGTAGGCATGAAAGACCTCTCCTATGTATTCAGAAAAGAGGGAGGTACTGGTCTCTGTCTCACTAGAGTTTTATTTAGTTAGGGTCCTATCTTGGGCAAAATCTGGGCGTTGGACTGGTTTGTTTTATGGTACCCGTGAAGAGCTTACTGTATGTCCAACACTGTTCTAAGCGCTGGGGTAGGTGCAGGTTAATTAGGTCGGACACAGTACCTGTCCCGCATGGGGTCTCACACTCCGAAGTAGGAGGGAGAACAGGTATTGAAACCCCATTGTACAGTTGAGGAAAGTGAGGCACACAGAAGGGAAGTGACTTACCCAAGGTCATCCAGCTAGCAATTGGCATAGCTGGGATTAGAACCCAGGACCTTCTGACTCCCAGGCCCTTGTACTATCCACTACGCCGTGCTGCTTCCAGGAGTAGTGGTGGCAATAATGATGGTATTTAAGCGCTTGCTAGGTGATGAGCACCGTTCTAAGCAATAGCAGAAGTATTGGTGATAGTAGAAGTCGTCCCTTTGGACTGTAAACTCGTTATTGGCAGGGAATGTGTCTGTTTATCGTTCCCTGATAATAATAATAATAATAATAATGATGGTAATTGTTAAATGCTTACGATGTGTAAAGCACTGTTCTAACTGCTGGGGTAGATAGAAGCTAATCATGTGGGATACAGTCCCTTTGAACGCACTGTCGTAATCCCAAGTGCCTAGTACAGTGCTCTGCACACAGTAAAAACACTCAATAAATAGGGCTGGTTGAATGAATGAATGGTAGTAATAGAATAGTGAGGGAAATTATTGAGTACCCAATGACTCTACTAAGAACTTGGGAAGTGCAAGTGATGAGAAGCAGGATGGCCTAGTGGATAGAACCCGGGTCTGGGAGTCAGAAGGTCCTGGGTTCTGATCCCAGCTCTGCCACTTGTCTGCTGGGTGACCTTAGGCAAGTCACTTCACTTCTCTGGGCCTGGGTTTCCTCATCTGTAAAATGGGGATTAAGACTGTGAGCCAGGGACCTTATCCTCCAACCTGATTAACTTCTATCTACCCAGGTGCCTGGCACAGAGTAAGTACTTAACAAATACCATTTTTTTTTTAAAAGCTCCCCCATACAGAAAAGGAGTGAGACGTTGCAGGGCAGAGAAGGGAGAGCCAGTGAGGGGGGCCCAGAGAAGGGGGGGCCTATGGGGGAGAAAGGGAAAGTTCATTTGTAATTAGAACATTTGAACTTCAAAAAAAGTTAATTAATGATGAAACTACTGTCTGATGGATGCAAATTTCGAATACCGGCTTTGGCAGCGTTTGAAATTAATTACAGGCTCTGGCAGGGAGGGGAGAGGGTGCGGAAGGAGCCCGAGAGAGGTGGAGCAGTATGAGGGAGCGGGAAGGGGGGAAGGGAACTAGAACGATCATAACAATAAGGATTGTGGCATTCGTTAAGCGCTTACTATGTGCCAGGCACTGTACTAAGCGCTGGGGTAGAATCAAGCAAATCGGATTGGTGAAAATTGGGGAGCAGAGAAAGGAGGAAGGCGAAGGAGGGAGGAGGGCACAGGGAGAGAGAGAGAAAGGAACAAGGTAAGGATGGGGCTCAGGGAGTCAGCAGGGTCCCGAGGCAGCAGGGACGGGACGCCTGGATGAGCACGGTTATGCGCGGCTGACCTCTCCCGGACCCCCGACCTTTCCCGTTCCAGCTGGGCGGTGCGGCCGGTCCCGGCACTAGCCCAACCCGGACCCCGGGGGAGCTTTTGGAGGACGAGAGACAGGCAGGGACGGGAGGGTGAAAGCACCCCTCTGCAGCAAGACCACGGGATCCGGAGGGTTGAGCCATCCGTGTGGCCGTCAGAGGCGGGAGGGATAGAGACAGAGAGAGACGCAAAGAGAGAGACCCAGGGAGATCAAGAGAGACAAGTAGAGAGAGAGAGAGAGAGAGTTTGTGTGTGTGTGTGTTTGTGTGGTGTGTGATTCCCTTCAGACTTGACTTTCGGTCGAATTCACAGCCCCGACGGACTGGTAGCGTTGGAACTGTGGTGCCTTCCTGGCGGTTTTTTAATGTATCTGTTAATCACTCACTGTGTGGCAAACGCTGTCTTTGGGCAGGGATTGTCACTCTTCATTGGTGTATTGTACTTTCCCAAGTGCTTAATACAGTGCTCTGTGCATAATAAGCGCTTAATAAATATGATTGAAGGAATGAATGAAAGTGGGGGCTCACGGTCTTAATCCCCATTTTACAGATGAGGTATCTGAGCCCCAGAGAAGTGAAGTGACTTGTCCAGGGTCCCAAAGCAGACGAGGGACGGAGCTGGCTGGGGTTAGAAGCCAGGTCGTTCTGACTCCCAGGACCGTGTTCTGTCTACTAGGCCACGCTACTCCTCAAGCGGCACGGCCCGTCCCCTGCCCTGGCCCATCCACATCTATTATCCTCCGGCAATCGAGAAAGGTTTCCCCCCGTCCCCTCGCCCTCCCCGCCCCGAGCAGCGTCCCAATGGAGGGGCCGGGGACGGAGACGGGGCCTGTGACGGAGGGCTGTGAAATAGCCAGTGGCACCGGGTGGGGGATTCGGGTGGCCCCCGGCCTCCCGGGGCGGGCTGCGTGGCCGAGACCCCCAGAGAATGGCCCGTCTTCCCGATTAAGAAGCGGCGTCTCTGAGGGCACCGGCGGTCCGCAAAACCTCAACTGGATTTAAACGGCACGGGGAGAGCGGAGGCCCGGCCCGGAGGGGCGGTCAGCAGACCCGCGGCTTTGCTTCCGGGCCTGACCTTCACGGTGTCCTCGGCGGTGACGGCTTCTCTCTGCTCCGTCGGTTCCTCCCTCAAAGGCGGAACAGAGGAGAGGTGAGGCCCAGTGGATAGAGCACGGGCCTGGGAGGACCTGAGCTCTAATCCCGCTCTGCCACTTGTCTGCTGGGTGACCTTGGGCAAGTCGCTTCACCAGTGGGTGCCTCAGTGCGCTCATCTGTGAAACGGGGATTTCATATCCGTTCTCCCTCCTCCTTTGACTGTGAGCCCCGTGTGGTACCGGGACTGTGTCTGACCTGATTTTCTTGTACCTTACCGTTGTTTAGTACAGTTCTTGGCATAAAGAAAGCGCTTCAAAGATCACAATTGTTATTATTGTTAGATCGTGATGATTCTTAAATCATGAGCCACCTGAAGGACAGGGACTCTGTCAATTCTCACCTGGGTTTTTCTCCAATTAAGACTGTAAGCCTGATAATAATAATTATAATAATGGCTTTCGTTAAGTGCTTATTTTTTGCGGGGAATTGTACTAAGCGCTGGGGTAGGTACCTGATGACCCTGTATCTACCCCAGCGCTTAGGACAGTGCTCTGCACATAGTAAGCGCTTACCAAATACCAACATTACCAGCAAATCGGTTAGGACACAGTCCCTGTGTCACGTGGGGCTCACAGTCTCAATCCCCATTTTCCAGATGAGGGTACTGAGGTCCAGAGAAGTAAAGTGACCTACCTCACGTCGCACGGCAGACGGGTGGCCGAGCCGGGCTTAGAACCCATAACCTTCTGACTCCCGGGCCCGGGTTCTATCCACCGCACCGTGCTGACGGGGACTGCGTCCAACCCGATTTGCTTGTCTTCCCCCCCGGTGCTTAGAACAGTGCTTGGCACATAGTAAGTGCTTAACAAATATTATTATTATTAAGTGCTCTGCTCCCGAGAGGCGCTTAATAAATACGATTATTACCATTCCGAATGTAGGTCACCCAGCAAATCTTTGGAGGAGGCAGAAGCGGATCCCGGGTCTCGTTCTTCCCAGCCGGTGTCCCCTGCCCATCCTAGGGCACGACCGTCGCTGCCCGCCGGGCACCCAGCCTGCCCTAGGACCGGCGGGGCGGAATCCCGGCAGGCCACTGCCCCAGCGGAGAGGGATCCGGCCGCCTCCCGCCGGCAAGGAGACGTTCGGCGAAAATTCCCCAGCCAGCGATTTCTAAGTGATAAAGGGAAATATTTTTGCATAATGTATAATTAACTCCTGGCTGCGGGATAATATTGAGGCAAACATTGCCGTGAGATTCAAATACGGGTTGGATGCCCGCGTGAATACAAATAGCCTCCACGGAGATGCCGGGGGAGCCGATCCCCGGGCCGTCCGACGGTTTGTTTCGGGGCAGGGGCAGCCGCCCGCCCCCTCCTCCCCGCCTCCGGGGCCGAAGAGAGCCTCCCTCCTCTGGTCCCGTTCCTCCTGCTCCTCGGGCTGACCCTCCATGCCGTCAGAGGCAGGAGCCCCAGTTAATACTACTACTACTAATAATAATTATAATAGTAAAGTTTTTGTAAAGCGCTTAGTATGTGCCAAGCACTGTTCTAAGTGCTGGGGTAGATACAAGCTAATCAGTTTGGACACAGTCCCTGTCCCACGTGGGGTTCACGGTCTTAATCCCCATCTGGTAGGCGAGGTCCCTGAGGCCCACAGAGGTGAAGTGACTTGCACAAGGTCACACAGCAGAGGAGTGGCAGAATCAGGATTAGAACCCAGGTTCTTCTGATTCTGAGGCCCGGGCCCGACCCACTAGGTCGTGCTGCAAAGGGAGAAGAGCGGAGTCTGGTCGGGTCAGCAGGGAGAGCTCAGCTGTTGGGTGCACCGGGTACGGCCGTCGCGGAGGGGCATCAGCCCCGAGAGAGCCGGCGGCCCCCTACCTCCGCCCTGGGAGAACCCCTTTCTTCTCTTCTCCTGGGCCTCTTGGGCTTCTTCCAGCTTGGGCACCCGGCCCGGACCTGGGGGCTCGGGCGAGGCGGGCCCGAAGTTAGGGGAGGTGGGGGAGGGTGGAGTGGGGACTGGGGGCCAGAGGGCACGGATGTGCGCGTGGACGTAATAATAATAATAATTATAACGAACAATTATGGTGTCTGTTAAGCGCTTACTATGTGCCGGGCACTTTACTAAGCCCTGGAATGGATACAAGCAAATCGGGTTGGACACAGTCCATTTTACAGATGAGGTAACTGAGGCCCAGAGAAGTGAAGTAATAATAATAATAATGTTGGTATTTGTTAAGGGCTCACTGTGTGCAGAGCACCGTTCTAAGCGCTGGGGGAGATACAGGGTCATCGGGTTGTCCCACGTGAGGCTCATGGTCTTCGTCCCCGTTTTCCAGATGAGGTCACTGAGGCCCAGAGAAGTGAAGTGAGTCGCCCACAGTCACACCGCTGACAGGTGGCAGAGCTGGGATTCGAACCCATGCTCTCTGACTCCCAAGCCCGGGCTCTTTCCACTGAGCCACGCCGGCTCGTCCAAGGTCACGCAGCAGACAAGCGGCGGAGCCGGGATTAGAACCCGTGACCTTCTGACTCCCAAGCCCGGGCTGTAGCCACGGTGCTACGCCGCTTCTCGGTCGAATGCGCAAGTGTGTTTGCGTAATGAGTCTGTGTGTGCATGTGAACGGTAGCTTAACGCTGATGACCAGTGGGCTTAACGCTGGACCTGTGGGGTTTTTTCTTTAAATCTTTTCCTTATGAAAGTCACGTCTACCTCCCCTGTTGTATTAGACTCTCTGAAGGGTTTAGTACAGTGCTCTGCATCCATAAGCACTCAGTGAATACCACTGACTGGATGAATGAGAGATGGGCCAGGGAAGTGTGAGATTCCCCCGAGAGGACAGGGACTGTTTAGGCGCTTAACAAATACCATGATTCTTTTTCTTCTTCTTCTTATCCCCATTGTATTTGCTCTTTGCTGGGCTCTCCTCCCTCCTCTCCCCCCCTGCTGCTGCCCTTGACCCTTGACCTCTAGACTGTAAGCTCTTTGTGGGCAGGGAACGTGTCTACCATGGGAAGCAGCGTGGCCTAGTGATTGATCGATTGATCGACACGCGCTCACGGACGCCCCCCCCTCCCCCACTGGGTTTTCCTTGACTCTCCCTTTCTCCCCGCACTTGGTTCGAGTGCGTCAGCATGATGGTGATTCTCCTGAACTGTGTGACCCTGGGGATGTACCAGCCCTGTGAGGATATGGACTGCCTCTCTGACCGCTGTAAGATCCTACAGGTAAGGCTAATGCTGATCCTCCTGGCCCCCGCTGCCCTTGCCGGGGGGAAGGAGGGGGTACCTAGCCCCTAATGCAGACTTGAATAAAGTTACCAGCCCACTGGCCCGGAGCTCAGGGCGAGTCACGCTTTTGGCTATCGGGGCGGGGGGGGGGGGAAGCAGGATCTGATTTCGTGACCTTTCCTGCTCCCCAGGGGCCTTGTGGAGGGGAGAGGGTGACGGGGTTCAAGTTCCGGGGGCTGCTTCTACGGTTGTTCTATTTCCCCTCTGCAGTCGCGCTGCCTCCTCTCCTTCCTGGCTATGTTCTCTAAAGCCTTTCCCTGCTCCCACCTGATTTTCCAACTGCCCCACGCTCTCCCCACCCGCTCCTAGCCACTCCGCGATGAGTTTCGGCTTCTATCCTTGACGGGGTGCCCTTACGGGGGGGCCCCAGAGGGTGGGGGGTGGGGACGGCCGCCCACGGAAAGAGGGCCCCGGAGGGGCCGCGCGTCTCTCTCCCCGCCTTGGGTCGGAGACCCTCTGTGGGCTCACCCTCCTCTTGTGTTTCCGGGGGTCCGGCAGGTGTTCGATGACTTCATCTTCATCTTCTTTGCCATGGAGATGGTGCTGAAGATGGTGGCCCTGGGCATCTTCGGGAAGAAGTGCTACCTCGGGGACACCTGGAACCGTCTGGATTTCTTCATCGTCATGGCAGGGTAGGTGTCCGGCGACCCGGCCGCGGCTCTGCCTCCCGAGGGCGGTGGGGCTCGGAAGGACTCCGGGGGCGAGGGGAGGTAGAGAGGAGGAAAATGCAAGAGTCTGCATGGAAAGGGGCTGGAAGCGGGCCAAGGAAGCTTGCGGAGATATGGTGGAGCAGTAGTTCAGAAGCAGCGTGGTTTAGTGGATAGAACAAGGGCCTGGAAGTCAGAAGGATGTGGGTTCTAATCCCGGCTCTGCCGCGTGTCTGCTGTGTGACCTTGGGCAAGTCACTTCACTTCTCTGGGCCTCGGTCACCGCATCTTGAGCCCCTTGTGGGATGGGGACTGCGTCCCACCTGATTAACTCGTATCTCTTCCAGAGGTTAGGACAGTGCTTGGCATATAGTAAGCGCTTTACAAGTACCGTAATTACCGTTATTCAATAGGAGTCAGAATCATCATGATGGTGGTCTCTGATAAGCACTTCCTTTGTTCCAAGTGCTGGCTGGGGTACAGGTACCGAAACCCCACGGGTACCGAAACCCCATTTAACAGGTGAGGCAACTGAGGTACGGAGAAGTGAAGTGACTCACCCCAGGTCACCCAGTAAGGAAGTGGCGGAGACAGGACTTCATTCATTCATTCAGTCGTATTTATTGTGTGCAGAGCACTGTACTGAGCGCTTGGGAAGTACAATTCAGCAACAAAGAGAGACAATCCCTGCCCACACCGGTCTCACAGTCTGGAAGGGGGGAGTCAGACGACAGGACAAGTAAACAGGCATCGGTAGCTCAATATAATTTGAACTCGGGTCCTCTGATTAATAATAATAATAATAATAATGTTGGTATTTGTTAAGCGCTTACTATGTGCAGATCACCGTTCTAAGCGCTGGGATAGACAAAGGGGAATCAGGTTGTCCCACGTGGGGCTCACAGTCTTCATCCCCATTTTACAGATGAGGGAACTGAGGCACAGAGAAGTGAAGTGACTCGCCCACAGTCACACAGCTGACAAGTGGCAGAGCTGGGATTCGAACTCATGACCCCTGACTCCAAAGCCCGGGCTCTTTCCACTGAGCCACCCTGCGGCTCTTTTCACTGGGCCAAGCTAATAGTAGAAGAAGAAGTACATTCCAAGCGCTTGCTATGTGCAGAGCTTAATACAGTGCTCTGCACATAGCAAGCGCTCAATAAATACTATTGAATGAATGAATGTAGTATACCAGTAACAGTCGTTATCTGACCCCTCACTGACATCCTCCCTCTGCCCTGCAACCTCCCCTTACTATACAACAGACCACCACTCACGCCCACCCTCAAAACCTTACTAAAATCGCATCTCCTCCAAGAAGTCTTCCCCATTCAAGCCCTCTTTTACCTTACTCCCTCTCCTCTCCGCTCACCCGGTGTGGACTTCCACAAAATGCCCTCTCCTCACCTAAGCTCTTGGATCTTGACATTCAGCACTTGACATTTTCCCCACCCTCGGCCCTCCAGCACTCATGTTCAGATCCGTAATTTATCTTGCCGTCCCGTCTCCCCTCTAGACTTGGGGCGGGTTTGTCGATTCTACGGCACTGTACTCTCCCAAGCGCCTAGTAGAGTGCTCTGCACGCAGCAGGCGCTCACTAAATAAGCTCGATCGATCAGTCGACCGATAGTAGAAGTGGCAGTCGAAGAAGGAGTAGTAATAATAAGAATAATAACAACGTTGGTATCTGTTAAGCGCTCACTATGTGCCGAGCCCTGTTCTAAGCGCTGGGGTAGGTACAGGGTAATCGGGTTGTCCCACGTGAGGCTCGCAGTCTTAATCCCCATTTTCGAGATGAGGGAACTGAGGCACAGAGAAGTGACTTCTCTGGGCAAGTCACACAGCCGACAGATGGCGGAGCCGGGATTAGAACCCATGACCTCTGACTCCTAAACCCGGGTTCTTTCCCCTGAGCCACGAGTAGCAGTGGAGAGATCACAGACCTGGTGGTCAGAGGATCTGGGTTCTAATCTCAGCCTCACCGCTTTCTTGCTGTATAATCTCGGGCAGTCGACTCCCGGCTCTGCCACTTGTCAGCTGTGTGACTCTGGGCAAGTCACTTCACTTCTCTGTGCCTCAGTTACCTCATCTGTAAAATGGGGATTAACTGTGAGCCTCACGTGGGACAACCTGATTACCCTGTATCTACCCCAGCGCTCAGAACAATGCTCTGCACATAGTAAGCGCTTAACAAATAGCAACATTATTATTATTATTAATTTATGTATGCCACACTTACCTCATCTGCAAAACGGGGATTAAATACCTTTCCCTGTTAGACTGTGAGCCCCCTATGGTACATGGCCTCTGTGTCCCACCTGATTATCTTGTATCTAATAATAATGTTGGTATCTGTTAAGCGCTTACTCTGTGCAGAGCACTGTTCTAAGCGCTGGGGTAGATACAGGGTCATCGGGTCGTCCCACGTGAGGCTCACAGTCAATCCCCATTTGACAGGTGAGGTCACTGAGGCACAGAGAAGTTAAGTGACTTGCCCACAGTCACACGGCTGACGAGCGGCAGGGCTGGGATTCGCACCCATGACCTCTGACTCCCAAGCCCGGGCTCTTTCCACTGAGCCACGCTGCTTCTCTACCTCAGTGGTTGGCCAGAGCAACCGCTTAACAAATTCCACTTTTATTCTGATCGATTATTGGTGGTGGCAGGTGGAGTTGTAGATTTCTTTGGCCGCTACGTCCCATTTCCTCGCCCACACGTTTTGTAGCTTGATTCTCAAGATGCCAAGTGGCAGTGACTGTGTCCTGGAAGTAGTCCCAGCCAGCCTTGGGGGAGAGTCCCAGCGGGCCTCAGGGCAGCCTCCCCCTCCGAGCCGAGGCGCCGTGGCTGTCGGTGATTTCCTTTCTCTCAGTGGGAGAGAGGAGCGCTCGGAGGCGCTGTGATGGAGGGAGAAATCGGACACCGTAGAGGGACCTTGGGAAGATGGGCTGACGGTTGGCCTCAAGAACCAGTCAGCTGTGATGATTGAGAGCCCGAGAGAGGGAGAAGAGAGAGCCCCGTCCCAGGCTCTGGAAAAACTCCCAAGGACGATCAGACCGGTCCCCGCTCTTGGAAAGTTTGCATTCTCGTGGGGGAGATTGGACAGGCTCAGATGCACGAGCATCAATAAAATATTCCAGTGATGGAAGTCCAGAAGCACATTAAAGAATCCAAACAACGATAACACGCAAACGCAACTGGCGAAGAGAGGCTTAAGTGCTCCTCTGTGGTCTTTTTAATGCTGAAGCGCTGTACTCCTCCAGAAGGCCTTTGCCAAACTCTCAACCCCTCCCTATTTCCCCCCTCCTCCCCACAGCCTCACCCGTTCGTTCATTCAGTCGTATCTGTTGAGTGCTTACTGTGTACGGAGCACTGTCCTAAGCAGTTGGGAGAGTGCTGCATCCCTTCCTCCCTCTCATCGTCTCTTCTTTCGTTCCTCTTTTCCTTTTTCCCTCCCTTCTCCCTTCCCTCCTTCTCTCCCCCACTCCTGCCTTTCAGTTAATCAATCAATGGTACTTATTGAGTGCTTACTGTGTGCAGAGCACTGTACTAAACTCTTGGGAGAATAGAGTATAACAGAGTTGCTAGACACATCCCCTGCCCCAGGGAGCTTGCAGTCTAGAGGAGACAGACATTAATATAAATAAATAAATTACAGACGGATATGTACATAAATGCTCTGGGACTAAGGGAGGGGTGAATAAAGGGTGCAAATCCAAGTTAAGGGTGACGCAGAAGTTAGATGGAGAAGAGGAAATGAGGATTCAGTCAGGGAAGACCTTCCGGAGGAGATTTGCCATCGTTTGCGATCGTCTGTCGGATGTGAAGAGGGAGGGCATTTCAGGCCGGAGGCAGGACGGGGAGGAGAGGTCGAAGCGAGATTTTCCCCCTTGGGCCTTTCCCAGGCCAGCCCTGGGTCCGGGAGGGCTGGGGGCGCGGAGTGATGGGGGGCCTGTGGAAATCTGGGACCATCTGAGGGCTCCACAGGTCGACTGGCCCCTGGGGTGGGCCCAGGAAAGCCCACCGAAGAGGGAGAGCGCAGAAATGGGAAGGAAACAGACCCACCCGACTCAGCCAGGAGGGTCGATTGCCCCTCGGCTAGAAGCTGGAGAAAGACCGCCACCGGCCCACGGCCAGCCCGGGGGGAGGGAGGGAGCCGCTCTGAACGCCTCCATCTGTCTGTTTGCGATGACATTATCTATTCTCTGGAAATGTGGCAAAAACAAAAAGAACAGTCGCTCGCTGATTTCGCCCCAAACCATTTTGTGGGAGTCCACGCTGGGTTCTTGGTTCTTCGTCCTGCTTTCTGTCCCAGATAGAAGAGCTGGAATTTTATTTCGCCGGGCCCCCACCTCCTCCCTCTTCCCCCATCCCAGCCCCCTGACTCCCCCCTCCTCACTCCCCCCCCACCCCCCCACCCCACAGCCTCATCAGCTCCACAAGGATTTGTCTGGCTCTAAAAGCGGTCCGTTTCCCAGGCGACGGGAGTTGACATCACCAACGTGTTGTCTCCCGTTCATGGCCTGCCCTCTCCCACCACCGTGACTCAATGATAATCATCGAGGTATTTATGAAACACTTACTATGTGCTAAGCACTGGGGTTATGAGATCAAAAGGTTACGAGATCAGATGCCGCCCTCGTTCCGAAGAGGACTCAAGGTCTCTCTCTTCCCCATTTTACAGTTGAGGCGAATGAAGGTCAGGGAGGTTAAGTGACCTGCCCAAGGTCACACAGTGGGCTGGGCAATCAAACCCAGGTCTCCTCACTTCCAGGCTCGTGCTCTTTCCAATACACCCTGCTACCCTTTCCTATCACCCAGCTCCCTCGTTCTACCACACTATCTTCTTCCAGCTGCAGGGAACATATCTACTAACTCTGTTGTGTTGTACTCCCCCATGTACTCAGTACAGTGCTCTGCACACAGTAAGTGCTCAATAAATATCATTGATGAAAAGGGAGAAAGAAGGGAAACGGGACTGGAGAAGGGAAATCCTATGCCGGCCTCTAGGGATGCCAGCCTCTCTCCTTCCTTGGAGACAGTTTCACAACCCAGCACTGGCCATTCCCGCATCCCTCCCTAACTAGTGTGGAGGCCCTTCCTTTCCCACAAGCATTGCATGGGATGAACCAGGAATGAGCTCTGAGACCTGATTCTCTTCCGAGTTCTGTCACTGGCCTACTGTGTGACCTCAGGGGAGTCACTGAATTTCTCTGGGCCTCCCTCTCCTCACCTGCCCGAGGACAGGTAAGGTCACTGAGGTGGAAAGGCTAAAATTCATCACAACCGTGATGCCTGTCGACATGATTCCCTTTACGGTCGGTGCCATCCTGAACCTCACTGGATCAGAAATGCTCCTTCTGGGGAGTTCTGGGGAGGAAAGTTGTGGACAGATGAAGACGGGCCGGGCTGGGTTCCGTTCCCCCTCGTCTCGAGCCTGCCTGGCTTGAGGTGGGTGACCCAAGCTAGGTTAGTGGCCGTTCACTTCCTGGTCGCCTCCCTCCAGGATTGCTGGTCTCCACGGAGGGCTGCCCCGAAGATTGGCCAAAGGCTACGCTAGCCCGGATGCAGTGGTCCATTGACCCCGCAGCTCCAGTGACCCCCGAATAGTCCATTGCCCGGCAACACGCGGCCCCCGAGTTCTCCCTGGTTCCTGCCATCCGCACTGGTGGAGTGGTTGATCCTTAAGGGCCTCTCCAGAATTGCCCTTGCGTGACCTCCTCCCCTATCCCCTCAAGCCACCGGAGCTCAATTAGGGGTTCAGCCCCTCACCTTCTGATCTCTGGGGGCAGCTAGGACTGGTAGGGGAGCTTCTGCGGGCCAGTTTTCGGTCTTGGGGAGTGGCACCAGTGGTCAGAGTCCTCCTGGGGGAGTCCTGCAGCGGGCAGCCCGGCTCCCAGAGGGGCCGCACAGGTAGCTGGTTGGGTACCACCGCTCAGATGCCCCTCCGGGCCCTGCCCTGGGTCTAAAACTCTCTCCCGGTCAATTAATCAATCAATCAGTTAATCAATCAATGGTGGCCCACATAAGGAGGTGACACCGCCCTCACCCGAGCTAGGTTAGTCAGAACAGAAAAGAGAAGCGGCGTGGCTCAATGGAAAGAGCCCGGGCTTGGGAGTCAGAGGTCACGGGTTCTAATCCCGGCTCTGCCGCTTGCCAGCTGTGTGACTCTGGGCAAGTCGCTTAACTTCTCTGTGCCTCAGTTACCTCATCTGGAAAATGGGGATTTAAACTGTGAGCCCCAAGTGGGACAATCTGATCACCCTGTATCCCCCCAGCGTTTAGAACAGTGCTTTGCACATAGTAAGCGCTTAACAAATACCACCATTTTTTTAGAAAGCCAAGTGCCACATCCCGCCCGGATCCCTCCCGGCCTGGGTCAGCCTTATTGAAGGCACGTCTCCTCCGGGAGGCCTTCCCTGACTAAGATCTCGTCAGCTCCCTTCTGTGTCACCCTGACTCGCTCCCTTTAGTCATTCCCCCCTCGCAGCCCCACAGCACTTAGGTACAAATCCGTCATTTATTTCTGTTAATGTCTCTTTCCCGCTCTGGGCCGTAAGTTCGCAGTGGGCAGGGAATATTATATGGTTATATTGTACTCTCCCAAGAGCTTAGTACGGTGCTCTCTGCACGTGGTAACCGCTCAATAGATACAATCGACTGACCGACCGACTGATCCGCGGTCGGGGGGCCGTCCCCAACCGTGGCGGCTGGAGGGGGGCCAGACCGGATGGGGGGTGTTTGCCGGGAGAGGGCCAAGTGGGGCCTGGCTGGAGGTTGAAGGCCCTCAGGGGAGAATAATAATAATAATAATGATGTTGGTATTTGTTAAATGCTTATTGTGCGCAAAACACTGGGATAGATACAGGGTCTTCAGGTCGTCCCCCGTGAGGCTCACAGTTAATCCCCATTTTACAGATGAGGTCACTGAGGCCCAGAGAAGTGAAGTGACTTGCCCACAGTCACACAGCTGACGAGTGACAGAGCCGGGATTCGAACCCATGACCTCTGACTCCCACGCCCGGGCTCTTTCCACTGAGCCACGCTGCTTCTCTATCCAGTCAGCCCCCTGGAGACAGGTACTCCCCCCACCCACCGCCCAGCCCCGGCACCCCCAGAACACTGTCTAAGGGCAGCGGGAGAGAAACGTGCCTCTCCCAGCCCAGACCTGATTAGACGCCGGCGTGGGAGCCACCCAGTTTCTGTCCCTCCACTCCACGTGTGTGGCGAGTGGGCCCGGCCCCGATTTACCCTCTGGGACCCGGGGACGGGGACCCGGGGAGAGATGCGGCCCCACGGCGAGCAGACATCTTTTTAAAAATGGTATTTATTAAGTGCTTTCTATGTGAAGTACGAGTACCTAATACTCGATACTAGGAGAGATACAAGATAATCAGATCGGACACGGTCCCCGTCCCACAATGTTCTGCACACAGTAAGTGCTCAATAAATACGATTGAATGAACGTGGGGCTCCCAGTCGAAGCAGGAAGGACTAAGATTTAATCCCCACTTTACAGATAAGGGAGCTGAGGCAGAAAGAAGTGAAGGGACTAGCCCAAAGTCCCACAACAAGCAATTAAACTAGGAGAGATACAAGATAAACAGATCGGACATAGACCCCTCCCACAGTGTTCTGCACACAGTTAGTACTCAGTAAATACGAATGAATGAACGCGGGGCCTCCAGTTTAAGCAGGAAGGAGGAAGATTTAATCCTCACTTTACAGATAAGGGACTAGCCCAAAGTCCCACAACAAGGAATTAGCAGAACCGGGAGTAGAGCTCCCAGGCCCGGGTTCTTTCCACTAGGCCACGCCGCTTCCCCGGGCCCGACGGGCAGTTGCGGGCAGGAGGCGGGCCTCGCTCCTCAACCTGGACCGGTCCATTGCCGCCACTGAGCAGGGAACCCCCCCCAGAGGGACCATTCCGGGCCTGCAGAGCGGAGGGAGAAGGAGCCTGGAGGGCAGGACCAGGAGACCAGAAGCCCAGGACCCTTTTTCTAACACGAAGCTCCGGCATCGATAGAACGGGGACAAATGTGGCGACCAGACTCGGTCCCGGGGGCTGCACCAGATGTCCCCTTGAGAAGCAACCTGACCTGGTCGAAAGAGCACAGGGCTGGGAGTCAGGAGCCCTCACCGGGAGTCAGAAGCGGCACGGCGTAGTGGCTAGAGCATAGGTCTGGAGTCAGAAGGTCATGGGTTCCAATCCCGACTCTGCCGCGTGTCTGCTGTGTGACCTTGGGCAAGTCACTTTGCTTTTCTGTGCCTCAGTTACCTCATTTGTAAAATGGAGATTGAGGCTGTGAGCCCCACATGGGACAAGGACTGTCCAACCCGATTTACTTGTATCCACCCCAGCGCTTAGTTCAACGCGTGGCACATAGTAAACGTGTAACAAATGCCATAATTATTATTATTACCTGGCTTCCAATGCCGGCTCCTCTACTTGCCTGCTGGGTGACCTGGGGCAAGTGCCTTCACTTCTGTAACACGGGGATACAATCCCTGTTCTCCCTCCCCCTCAGGCTGGGAGCCCCACGTGGGACAGGGACTGTGTCCAATCTGACTGTCCCGGATCTATCCCGGTGTTTGGTCCATCGTGAGCTTAGACGATGACCCCCAAATAAGACAGGGATTAGCTTATATCCACCCCAGGGTTTATGACCGCGCTTGGCACATAGTAAGCTCTTAACAAATATCACCATTAGTATTAATATGGTTGATTCTGTTCCAGCAGGGACCAATTAGGTGCCTCGGCAGAGTGCGTGTGCGGGGGTGTGTGTGTCTCCCGTCCCTGGACCCCGATTCTGACACCCTCGATAAATCAGGAGGCCTCCCAAACCCTCCAGGTGCCGGCCGGCTTCCCCCACCGCCCCGAGGAGGGCTGGGGATGGGGGTCCCTACTCTCTCCTGGGGACCGTCCACACGCCGGTGGACCCCGGACCGAGGTTCTGCGAGAGAGGTCAGGGAAACGATTCTTTAATCAAAATCGCTTACCCAATTAGGTACTCGGTGGCTCGCGGGGTTTTTTTTTTGGGGTTTTTGGTTGTATATTTTTTAGACTCCAAGCCTTTTAGCACTCAAGCTGCACGATAAAGTAACTGTGTAATTAGTAATTAATTTCTCACTCCAGCAAGTGATGTCTTACTCAGGGCCGGGGAGCGGGAGCCTGTTAGGTTTCCCAGGAGCCGGGCAGTTCAGAAACTCCATCTGGGAGCGGTGGGGAGGACGGAGGCAGACTTCCCCAACCCCGCAGCCAAAGCCGCCCCTCGTCTCATCGGAGACGACGGGGCGGCCGGGAGATACCCTTCGCGCCGAGGTCAAGGAAGCCCCAGCTCAATTATTCCCCGCGCCCCCTTCCGTCTCTGCTGCGGGCAACGTGAGCTTGTTACCTAAAAGGGGTGGGCGTTCAGAGCACTATGTACAAAGGACTGTACTGAGTGCTTGGGGGGAGACAATAAGTAAGTAGACATGGTTCCCTGCCCACAAGGAGCCTACGATCTAGTGTGGCTTCTGCTTGCAGTCTCCCTCGAGAATGCATGCTCCCCTCTAGACTGTAACTTTGTTATGGGCAAGGAATGTTTTCTACTGTTATATTGTAGTCCCTCAAGCACTTAGTACAGTGCTCTGCACACAGTAAGCACTCAGTAAGTACGACTGACTGACCGACCGACTTTGACAGCTGGGCTGATGGAAGAGGTTGGCCAATGGCCCAGTGGGGCAGTGGCACCTGGAGGAAAGAGGTCCAACCTGGGCACCCACTGACCTCTATTCTAGTTCTGGGCAAGTCGCTTCACCTCTCGGAGCCTCAGTTTCCTCCTCTGGTAAATGGGAATAATCCCACACTTCTGCCATGCCCTGAAGAATGTTACAAAGGCAAAATGTTGGCTCCACCCCAGCCCACCGTGGGGGGCCCGAACCTCCGAGGCTTTCGGACCCCTGGGGAATGAAAAGCCGAGCTCTGATGATCGGTTGGGTTGCTTCTCTTGTGAAGAGAAGCAGCGTCGCTCAGTAGATAAGAGCCCGGGCTTAGGGGTCAGAGGTCATGGGTTCTAATCCCGGCTCTGCAGCTTGTCCGCCGTGTGACTTTGGGCAAGTCACTTAACTTCTCGGTGACTCAGCTACCTCATCTGTAAATTGGGGATTAAGACTGTGAGCCCCACGGGGAACAACCTGACCACCTTGCATCCCCCCCAGTGCTTAGAACAGTGCTTTGCACGTAGTGAGCACTTAACAAATGTCATTATTATTATTATTATTATTGTTGTAACAGAACAGTCATTTCCTCGTGACCACCTCACATTCTCTCAAGCCCAAACCATTCAACCCTGGAGAAAGGTCTTCAGCATCAAAAGTGGTATTTATTGAGCGCTTATTATGTGCAGAGCACTCTACTAAGCATTTGGGGGAGGATAATTGAGTAAATTGACACGATTCCCTGCCCTCGAGGAGCTTACAATCTATTGTGGCCTCTCCTTTGACAGCTGGGCTGGTGGAAGAGGTTGGCCAGTGGCCCAGTTTCGTGCCTGCCACTGTATGAGGGAACCAACCTGTTGACCATAGAGCAAGACTAGAAGAAGCAGGGTCACGTTGTAGTAAGCAGGATTTAGGTTAGATCTTAGGAAGAACTTTCCGAGACTAATGATGAGTAAATAAATGGGACAGGCTCTTGAGATTGGTGTGGAACTGGTATTGTTTGCAGTCTTTCCTCCAAGATCTTCCATCCAGATGATCTTCTCCGTCCTCAAAACATCCCTCTAAAGAAGGGAGACAGGTATTAATAATAGTTATAGTGATGGAATTTGTTAAGCGCTTACCATATGCCAAGCACTGTTCTAAGCTCTGGGATAGATGCGAGGTTATCAGCTTGTCCCACGTGGCACTCACAGTCTTCATCCCCATTTTCCAGATGAGGTAAATGAGACCCCGAGAAGTGAAGTGACTTGCCCAAGATCACACAGCTGCTAAGTGGCGGAGCTGGGATTAGAACTCACAGCCTCTGAGTCATTCATTCATTCATTCAATAGTATTTATTGAGCGCTTACTATGTGCAGAGCACTGTACTAAGCGCTTGGGATGAACAAGTCGGCAACAGATAGAGACGGTCCCTGCCGTTTGACGGGCTTACGGTCTAATCAGGGGAGACGGACAGACGAGAACAATGGCACTAAACAGCGTCAAGGGGAAGAACATCTCGTAAAAACAATGGCAACTAAATAGAATCGAGGCGATGTACAATTCATTAACAAAATAAATAGGGTAACGAAAATATATACAGTCGAGCGGACGAGTACAGTGCTGTGGGGATGGGAAGGGAGAGGTGGAGGAGCAGAGGGAAAAGGGGAAAATGAGGCTTAAGCTGCGGAGAGGTAAAGGGGGGATGGCAGAGGGAGTAGAGGGGGAAGAGGAGCTCGGTCTGGGAACGCCTCTTGGAGGAGGTGATTTTTAAGTAAGGTTTTGAAGAGGGAAAGAGAATCAGTTCCCAAGCCCAGGCTCTTTCCACTAAGCCACGCTGCCCATTTTAGAGAAGGAAAACCTGAAATTCGGTGACTTGTCCAAAGCCTCTCAACCAGCCAGGAGGGAGAGCCGGGAATAATAATAAATGATAATTATAATGGTATTTGTTAAGCGCTTACTATGTGCCAGGCACTGCTCTGAGCACAGGGGCGGATTCAAGCGAATCGGTTTGGGCACAGTCCCTGTCCCACGTGGGACTCACACCGATTAGACTGTGAGCCCGTCAGTGGGCAGGGATCGTCTCTATCTGTTGCTGAATTGTCCAATCCAAGTGCTTAGTACAGTGCTCTGCACATAGTAAGTGCTCAATAAATACTGTTGAATGAATGAATGAATGAATTTTACAGACGAGGGAACAGAGGCCCAGAGGAGTGAAAGTGGCTTGCCCAAGGTCATAAGGCAAACAAGGGGCAGAGCCGGGATTAGAACCCAGGCCCGCGCTCTATCTACGGCGCCATGCTGGTCCCGGATTCCCCATCTTAATAATAATAATAATAATGTTGGTATTTGTTAAGCGCTTACTAAGTGCAGAGCACCGTTCTAAGCGCTGGGGGAGATACAGGGTCATCAGGTTGTCCCACGTGAGGCTCACGGTTAATCCCCATTTTCCAGATGAGGTCACTGAGGCACAGAGAAGTGAAGTGACTTGCCCACAGTCACACGGCTGACAGGTGGCAGAGCTGGGATTCCATCTCATGACCTCTGACTCCCAAGCCCGGGCTCTTTCCACTGAGCCACGCTGCTTCTTGGGATCGGCCCACAAGGTACTGGAAGCGTCCGTCCGACGCTTGGGGGATTCTTGCCCGAAAGCGGAGGGGGCCGGACCCCAGAGGTCTCCGGTGGTCCGTTGGGGCCGCACACTCCACCATCCCAGGATTCCATACCGGAGTTCTCCGTGGAGAACCCAGTCCTGCCCGTCTCTAACAAGGTCACCCGGCGGGGGCCTCTCAGGACACGCACCAGCCACTTAAGCCACTTAGTGGCCAAGCATTCCTTAGCCTGCCCTGCTCCTGCTTGATCTTGTCACTGTCATTAGCGCTAATGGGCCCCGCTCGGAACCCGGTAATTAGTTCCCGAGGAACCGGGAGCGGGTACTTTAAGACGGTTCTCCCTCCCGGGAGAGAAGCTCGGGGATAAGGCTGCTGGAGGCCAGGGATGGAAAACGGGGGCGGGGAGAGGAGAGAGTAGAAAGCCCTAGAGCTGCGATGGCCCGGCGGTCCATCCCCCTGCCTCTGAACTCTCCAGGTGCTCGGTTCCGGCGTCGTCGGTGCTGTCTGTTAACCGCTCACTCTGTGTCAGGCGCTGCGCTGAGCGCTGGCATGGATACGAGTTATTCAGGTCGATCGTAGTCCGGATGCCACGTGGAGCTCACGGTCTTAATCCCCGTTTCAAGATGAGATGACTGGGGGCCAGGGAAATGAATGATAACGATGGTATTTGTTGAGCGCTTACTGTGTGGCAAGCATTGAGTGACAAGGTTACACAGCTGACAAGTGATAATAATAATAATGTTGGTATTTGTTAAGCGCTTACTATGTGCAAAGCACTGTTCTAAGCGCTGGTGGGGAGGGGATACAAGGTGATCAGGTTGTCCCACGTGGGGCTCACAGTCTTCCTCCCCCTTTTACAGATGAGGGAAGTGACTTGCCCTAAGTCACACAGCTGACGAGCGGCGGAGCTGGGATTAGAACCCACGAGCTCTGACTCTCAAGCCCGGGCCCTTTCCACCGAGCCACCGGCCGCCGGGACGGGACCAGGATTAGAACCCAGCTCCTTCTGACTTCCATGCCTGTGCCCTATCCTCTAGGCCACACTGCTTCTCAGGGCCTTGCTCGGGCCCCCTCCCCTACCTGGAAACTCCTGCCCCTTCACGTCAACCAGCAGACCTCAGCTCTCCTCCAACTTCTAAGGCCTTCTGAAATCCCACCTCCTCCAGGAGGCCTTCCCTGATTACTCTGTTATAATAATAATGTTGGTATTTGTCAAGCGCTTACTATGCGCAGAGCGCCGTTCTAAGCACTGGGGGGGGGGGGGGGATACAGGGTCATCAGGTTGTCCCACGTGAGGCTCACGGTTAATCCCCATTTTACAGATGAGGTCACTGAGGCACAGAGAAGTGAAGTGACTCGCCCACAGTCACCCAGCTGACGAGCGGCAGAGCCGGGAGTCGAACCCATGACCTCTGACTCCGAAGCCCGGGCTCTTTCCACTGAGCCACGCTGCTATCTCCTCTATCGCCTCCAACTCCCAAGTCAGTGCCATCTAAGCTTTTGAATCAATCAATCAATCAATCAATGGTATTTACCCAGTGCTTACGGAGTACAGAGCACTGCTTTCCCCTCCCCTTTCTCCCTGTCTTCTTCTCTCCCCTGGCACCGCCCTTTTCTCTCAGTTGGTCCCGGAGGGAGATTCCCCAATCTGGGGGATCACCCACCCTCCAATCCGGAAGAGGCAAGTCCGGGGAGGAAGAGACGAATGATTAAAAGAATAGGATCAGAAACAAAAGTCAGTCGTCGAGGCTAATGGAGACCAGGAAGCAGAGCAGCGTGATCTATGGCGAGAGCACAGACGTGGGAGTCAGGGGACCTGAGTCCTCATTCCGGCTCTGCCGCTTGCCTGTTGCGTGACCTCGAGCGACTCATTTACCTGCTCCGTGCCTCAGTTCCCTCATCTGTAAAATGGGGATTCGATCCCTGTTCTCCCTCCTACTTCGACTGGAAACCCCAAGTGGGACAGGGACTGTATCTATCAGAGTGCTAGGAACTTAGTGAGCGTCTCAAAAGAGGAAGCAGGGTGGAGTAAGGGATAGAGCACGGGCCTGGAAGCCCTCCTGGTCGTGGGTTCTAATCCCAGCTCCGCTACTTGTCCGCTCTGTGGCCCTGGGCAAGTTACCTCGCTTCTCTGTGCCTCGGTTACCTCATCTGGAAAAAGGGGATTGAGAATGCGAGTCCCCCATGGGACAGGCAAGGGTCCAACCTGATTTGCTTGTATCCACCCCAGGTTTAGTACAGTGCCTGGCACATAGTAAGCTCTTAATAAATACCACAATTATTATTATAATTATTATTAAGTACCACAATCGTTAGTATTAGCAACCTGGGGGGAAGGAGCCCAGTTCCTCTAGAGCCCGGAGAGTGGATGACTAATGGGACACTTATCCTTTCCTAGCCCCGCTCCTGCTATGCCCTGCTATGCTATATCCCGGTCCTTGTTTCACCGCTGACCAGGTCTCCGCACGGGGGGCTGGGATCGGGGCAGGGAGGGAGAAGCAGCAGCGTGGCTTAGTGGAAAGAGCCCGGACTTGGGAGTCAGAGGTCGTGGGTTCTAATGCCGACTCCGCCACTTGTCAGCTGTGTGTATTTTGGCCTTTACTTCTCTGGGCTTCAGTTACCTCATCTGTAAAAGGGAGATGAAGACTGTGAGCCCCACTTGGGGCAACCTGATTACCTTGTAATCTACCCCAGGGCTTAGGACAGTGCTTGGCACATAGTAAAAGCTTAAAAATTCCATCATTATCATCATTATTAGTAGTAGTAACGGAGAGAGTGGGGAGTACAAATCACTGCTTCTCATTAGCCCCTACTTCACCCATCGTGTCTCGTCTCTCCACCCTATGAGAGAGAGACTGTGTGTTTGAGGGTGTGAGAGGGAGATGGCAGAGGGAAAGGAAGAATAAATGACTAGGAGGGAGAGAAAGCAAGGCTGGAGGGAGGGGATTGGGGCAGAAGGGGCCAGGAAAGGCTAGTGGGAAAAGATTGGGCCCAGGGTGAGAAAGAAAGAGGACAAGAGAGTGGTGGAAAGGAAGGGAAAATGCGGGGAGGCTTGAGTGGAGAGAAGGGAGCTTGGGCGGGCAAGGTGGGAGCCGGAATGACAGAGCCTGAGATCCAGACAGATTTGAGATGAGGATCCCGTGGAGCCGAGGTGGTGATTCAAGCTGACGGCAGAACGGTCCAGTCCTCTGCAGCGTGCCCATCCCCCCGCCCCCGGCTCCCCTCCGCCACCCTCCCGGCTCCTTGAAATGACCAACCGGCCTCTCCCCAAGCGTCAGGGGGAGAAGGGGAAATTGAAGTAACCTCCCTTGACGAGAGCCCCCGGCCCCGGTCTGGAGCCGTCGCTCCGCGTCCCTCACGCCCCGGCCTCTCTCATTAATGCCTCTCCCGCACCCGGGCTCCGACCGCGGCTAAACGCGGGGGCAGCCGCCCTACTCCTGGCTTCCCTCTCGGCGCCCACCCCGCTGCCCGCCCTTCCGCCTCTCCCAGAAGCACACGTTCCGACTCCCCTCATCACCCATCCGCCCTCAGCCCCATCGCCGTGAGCAGGGAGATCGAGTCTCCGAGTCTCACGAGCCAGGGGTGCGGGCCCGGGCGCCCAGGTGGCTTTCCGTCCTGCCTGCTCGTACACGCAGCTCTGCCATGACCTTGGACAAGTCACTTCACTTCTCTGCAGCTCGGTTTTCTCATCTGTAAAATGGGGATTCAGTGCCCGTCCTCCCTCCCTCTTAGACTCTGAGCCCCATGGGGGACGGGGACTGTGTTCGACTTGATGATCTTGTTTCTCCCCCAGCGCTCGGTACCGTGTTTAGCATATAGTAATCACTGTACTAACACCACACATTATTATTATTACACACATATGCAGACACACACATATTCTTACAGGCCTACATGCGGACCCTACGGGCGGCGTCCAGCTTTGTCCAGGGAAGGACCCAAAATGAGGCACAAGGATCTTTGGACTGTAGAAATAGTCTTCCGTGGACCCACCCCTCTGCCCAGTGACCTCGGGTTTGGGTTGGAGAGTGTGAGGTGGGAAGAGATACGGCCAAAAAAGCAGCCGGCGTTAGCACAGAGCGGAGAGGCAGCGTGACCTAATGGATTGAGCCCGGGCCTGGGAGTCAGAGGCCCCGGGTTCTAATCCCGGCTCTGCCGCTTGTCTGCTGGGTGACCTTGGGCGAGTCACTTCACTTCTCTGTGCCTTAGTTCCCTAAATTGTAGAATGGAGATGAAGACCGTGAGCCCGTCGTGGGACATGGACTGTGTCCATCCTGATTGGCTTGCATCTCCTCCAGCACTTAATACAGTGCCTGGCACGCAATAAGCACTTAACAAATACCACAGAAAAAAAAATAAAGGTGCATCCTGAGGCAACTGCATCTGAATTTTCAAGCTTCAGCTGCTAGGAGAAGCCGGTCTGGGGCTGGTTGGGGACTGAGGGACCTTCCCATTCCATCTGTTTCATCCCGGGGAAGGAGGCGGGAGACCGAATAAGAAAAACGACTCATTTATCCAGAGTGTCCAGAACCAAGGCCAGCCGGGGTCGGGACCCTCTTGGATAATTGAGTTTTTATTGACACTCAGTCACCCTTACTTTGCCCTGTAAATAAGAAGATGACGATCGAAATTAAAGGACTAGGAGGAACTTCAGACAGTGTGTGCTTTGGAGGAGAAGAGCAGTCTGTACTGAAGTGTCTCTTCCATTTTATGTCACCCCTGAGCTCTGGGCTTCCGGTCCCTCTGTTCATGGGGAGCGGGTAAGAAATCCACGCTACCTCTCGCCATACAGCCAGCAACAGGAGGAGGAGCCCAGGAGAGCGATCCCCTAGGCTAGAAAATGATAAGTGGGAGAAAGAGGGTTTTCTAGCACCTCCCCACCCCAGGGACCACCAAACGACCGTTCAGACCCACCCCCTCACCCACCCCGGTCACCTGCCTCGGAGATCTTACTCCCCCTCCAGATTCCAACCAGGTCTGAGCCAGGTGGCCTAGTGGAAAGAACACCGGACTCTGAGAGTCATTTCCTTCACTCATTCATGCAGTTGCACTTACTGAGCACTTACTGTGTGCAGAGAACTGTACTAAATGCTTGGGAGAGTACAGTACAACAATAAACAGACATATTCCCTGTCCACAACAAAATGGGACCTGGCTCTAATCCCGGCTCCATCACTTGCCTGCGCTGTGACCGTAGGCAAGTCGTTTAACTTCCCTGTGCCTCCCTGTCCTCATCTGTAAAATGGGGATTCAGTGCTCCTTCTCCCTCCCCCTTAGTCTGTGAATCATAGGTGGGACAGGGACTGAGTCTGATCTGATCGAGTCGGATCTACCACAGAGTTTGGCACATAGTAAGTGCCTAACCATTGCCACGGTGACTGTTCAAAGCAGTTCCGGGACCTTTCTGTTTGTGGGAGGAAAGAAAGCGGATTGGGGCGCAGACGAAGCCACCGTATGTGAAAGTTCATCTCGGCTGCCTGTCCAGTATGTGCACACCGGAAAAGGGTCCTAGTTACTGAGGGTCCCAGTTCATGGGAGCATTTTTCCAGTTCCGTGGATACTTCCCGGTTCCCCCCGATCCCCGGTCATTTCCTTCTCCAGCCCCCACCCACTCCCTCTTTGGCACAGAAGGAGGAGGAAACAATCTCTCTCCCTCCCTCCCTCCCTCTGGCAGTCGGAAGAGCTTGGGTGGAGCTCAGCTGACCTTTTTGGCCCAGGTGAGAGTGGTAACGCTGCAGCCTTGCCAGGGCAGGTGGGGGAGGAAGAGGGGCGGGGAGAAAAGAGGAGAAGAGGGAGGGAGAAGGGAAGAAGGAGACAGGGGAGAGGAGGAAGAAAGAGGAAGGGAGGAAAGGTTGGTTGTAGGAGTGGTAACAGGGGAGGAGGGGAATGCCAGGAAGGATTTTCACTGGTGCTTTGTGGCCACTGGAGCCTGAAGATGCTTCTCCTGGCCAAGGGCCTCGGGTGAGTGCAGGTTGTCACCGGCTCTGGCCGGAGTGCTCAGGGTGGGCCTCCTCTCGGCCTCACTGCCTGAAGGCGGTGTCTGACAGACCGTGGTGCAGAAAGGGTAGAATTGTTTCCCAGGCCCCTGGCTCCCGAGCGGAGCATCGGTGTCGTCTTTGGAAGGAGCCGGGGGAGGCGGGGGGTCCTCCTCTGTGTGTCCTGGCGATCATCCCGCCTTGTGTTGGAGTGAGCAGCCAGCCAGAAACCCCCAGAAACTCCTCCCTCCCCACACCAGGAAAAGTAGACCTGGGGGTGAAAGGGATAGAGCAAGGAGAAGAGAGATGATGCTTGAGCCTGAAGGTGTGAGAGGAAAGAGAGATGGTGTGTGTATGTAATATTTGTGTGTGTTTGTGGGCATCCTACTGAGAGAATACAGAAGAACCGAGAACAGATGAGCCTAATCCATGCATGTGTGAGTGTCCCCGCCTCTCCCAGCCTGGGAGATGGAGAACCGGGGGGGGGGGGGGGGGTACGATCTGTCCGTCCATCTGACGGGGTGTTTGTGTATTCCCTTCCTCAACTGCTGTTTATTCCTCTTCTCCCTCCAACCTCACTGCCTCCTCGCCCTCAGGTTCTGTGCACCGTCCCTCGTCCCTCTGCTCATTGATTTTTCTTACGGAAATGAATATTCTGATCATCAGCATTAAATCCCCCACCCCCCCTCGCTTGGATTTTGATATGTGTGGCAGCGAGAGCTCCGGGGTGGGGGGTGGGGAGCAACACAGCTGCATTTCAGGAAAAGAATTATTTCACTCAATTACTCTTAAAGCGCAAGCAGAGAGGGAGAAAGAGAACATTCACAACAGTTGGACAGGTTTACATCTCTGGGTTGGAAGATCTATCTATCTTTTGGGCTCCCAGGGCGGAAGGCGGGCAGAGGCCTGCCCCGGGGACTGGAGTTGGCATTGGTGAGGTCAAAGGCCAGGTAGGAGGCCAAGGACTTGAAGGAGCGGCAGTAGGGAACGGTTCTGCTGGACAGGAAGACTGGGAAGCCGATGGATCGGCTCCGCGGCTGCGGATGGGAGGGAGTTAGAGGCAAACTCCTTTTGCTGGAGTGAATATGTGACTAGGTGATGTGACTAGGTAGGTGTTAGGGGTGGGGGCGATGGGGGAAAGAATGAAAGGAAGAGGAGAGGATAATTAGGGCTGAGATAGTGACCAGCTGGCCTCTCCGGTTCTCAGAGGAATGAATCCGAGGAAATGGACTTCAGTCCCAGCAGGAGAGAGTTAGGACAAAGGGAGATGGAAGGCTGGAGGCAGGGAGCTAGACCATAAGCTCTCTTGATTCAAAGAAAGGGAAACCTGCTGAAGGGAAGGAATCTATATCCCTCTGGCCCCACTCAGCTTGCCCCCCCACTCCCCACCGTTTATGATGACAATAAAATCGTCCCACATCTACCATCTAAGATGACAGTAAAATCCCTTTCCCCATTGCTAAGTCTTTTGTGACACATCGTTGGGGATCCTGCATCTGGCAATGAATAGATTTCTAGGATATTGGCTCAGGAAGGGTTAATCCATCGTCGTCATTACGATTTATCAAGCACCTACCGTGTGCAGAGCACTGTGTGCTCAGGGAAGCAGCATGGCCCAGTGGAAAGATCATGAACTTGGGAGTCTGAGGACCTGGGTTCTAATCCCGCATCTGCCAAATGCTTGTTGTGTGACTTTGGGTAAGTCACTTAACTTCTCGGGGTCTCAGTTCTTCTCTTCTCCCTCCTACTTAGACTGTGAGCCCCATGTCGGTCAGGGACCGTGTCCAACCTGATTAAGTTGTATCTTCCCCAGCACTTAGAACAGTGTTTGGCAAATAGTAAGCATTTATAAATATCATAAAAACCAAAAAACCAGCGGGTTTTCACTCTGGGTTTGGGATAGAATGCAGTTGGAAAGGTAGCTGACGATCCTCGCTCTGGACAGAACGAGATGCGACGTTGGAAGGAATATGGTTGTGTGCTTCTGGGAGCGCTGCAACGAGCAAGACACCCGTACTACGATGTGACTTTTCCTCACTGCAGGGTTGAAACGCAAGCCCTGCATTATAGAAGAACTGAGCCCATTAGGCAACATGCAACAGAAGGACAACCTGGATTTAATGGAGAATTTTTTATTCTTAAAGTGCTTTCTCATCTGGTAGCTCACCTCTGTCCTCTAAGCATCCCTGTGAGGGAGAGAGATGGTCACTGCCTTGAGAGCAGGGATTGCGTCTACCACCTCTGTTGTATTGTGCTCTCCCAAGCGCTTAGTACAGTGCTCTGCACATGGTAAGCACTCAGTAAATATCGTTGATTGATTTGCCACTGGTAACAATCATCGATTGAGAGAAGCAGATGTTATCATCCCCATTTTATAGATGAGGTAACTGGGGTGCAGAGAGGTGAAGTGACTTGCCAAAGGTCACCCAGCAGACCGTGGTGGAGTCGAGATTAGAACTCAGGTCCTGACCTCTTTCCACCAGGCCACTCTGCTTCTTTTCTGAGTAGTACTGATACCTAACTCATCTCCCCTCTAATTTGGGCCTATCCTCGGCTTAACGAATCCTATTTGCCGAAGTGCCTGGTTCTCGCTGGAGACCTATGCCTTTTGGTGCCCGAGGGGCAGAGGGAGGTGCCCGTTCTGGGAGACGACTGCCTCTTCCTCCTCATTAGGACCTGCAGGGAGGCCGGCGTTCTCCCCAGAGGGATTCAGGGCCTCCCTTCCCAGGGCCCTATAGCGGGAGCACCGGGGGTGTCGGAAAAGAGAAAGAGAGAAAGAAAGAGAGTAGTGTATGTGTGTTTGCATGCACACCCGCAAGCCCGAGCTGCAGGCTTGGAGGTGGGGGAGTCTTCTCGCCCACAAGTGGGCTCTGCCTGAATGGAAGCCGCTCAAAGTGTCAGCTGAGCCAGTGATGAAAACTGTCTCTTCTTTAAGGTTTTCAGGGAAAGAGGGAAAACTTTAGGCCTACATTTGCCTGGTTGGATGAGGCCCGAAGCAGGCCCCCTCCACGGGTTCCTGGGCCCCGAAGGCCCCGGCTCTGGGGTTGTTTTAGCTCCGGAGAAACGGGCATCTAGGCACCTGGGCTCGGCCTCTTGTCTCCCGGGGGTCTTGGGTTACCGCCGGCACCCACGGGGGACACAGCTGGACAGACTGGGCAGGACATTGAGGTTTCCGCTGCCCTTCTGCCCGGGCGTGGACCGGACATGAGGCCTCTTGGGCCACCCTCCCTTCTTTTCATTCATTTATTCATCCAGTCATATTTATTGAGCACTTACCACGTGCAGAGCACCGTACAATATATCGTACTTTCGTACAACATAACAGTAAACAGACACATTCCTTGCCCACAACGAGCTTACAGTCTAGCAGACGAGTGGGAGGATCACGCCGGGAGGCGTGTGCCCACATACATGGGAGAGGAAGGCAGGGCTTATCTGCCGCTCACACCTGTCCTTCCCCAGCCTCACCCTGTTAACCAGTCAATCGACAGTATTTATTGTGTACTTACTGTATTAAGCCCTTGGGAGACTATCACGTGATACGACAGAGTTGGGAGACACTCCTTGGCGGCTGGGATCGCATCTCCCAACTCTGTTGTACTTTCCCAAGCGCTTAGTACAGTTCTCTGCACACAGTAAGTGTTCGGTGAATGCCATCGATTGCTTGCTCAAAAATTACAGATAGGGGAAATGGTGGAGGTTAAGGATATGTATGTAAGTCCTATGGGGCCGGGGTCGGGTGAGTATCAAAGTGCCACTCAGATGCATAGAAGGGAGGGCGAATAGAGTGGTGAAATGAGGGGTTAGTCAGGAATGGGTTGTTGGAGGAGCTGTGATTTTAGACGGGCTTTGGTTGGTGGGTGGCATGGTGGTCTCCCTCCATGGTTTCTCTCCACCCCTGCCAGGCTGGGTGTGCGAGGTCTTGTTGCTGCGGTCCGAGCAGCAGAGCGGTCTCTACATCCCAGATCAGGGCGGCGGGTGTCCCGATGCCCCGACCTGGGAGCGGGGCCTCTCAGAGCTCTGAATCTGGCAACCAGAATGGCCCCTCAGGGCCAGATCCCAGGGGCTCAGCACCCAGGTGCTTGTGAGAAACCACATACCCCCTTCCTCTTTCTCCTCAGCCCTCTGTTTCCCCTGACCTTTGGTTCCCGACCTCTCACAAACACTCACACACCTGAGTCCCTCCCTTGCTTTCTCTTGCTTTCTCTCTCTTAGCTCTCCTCTGTTTCCCCCCTGTAGTTTCCTTCTTCTCATCCTCTGCCTCTTCACTGCCTGCCTCTGTCTCTTTCCATTTCTTCACCGCAGTCCCACGTCCTTCACTTTCTGCGGTCTAGCTCTCTGTCTTCCCTGCCTTTTCCTGCCCTGGACCTCTCCCCTCTCCCACTTTCAGCTGCCCCCTTCCTTCCCCTACCAAAGCCGATCACCCTTACTGAGAATCTCGGTGGGAGAAGGATCTCAGTGCAGTTGGATGGGAAATGATATTAAAACAACACGACTCGGGAGTACGCCGCTTGGAAGCTTCTATAGGATGAAGCTCACTCACACTGAGCTCAGATCCCCAGAGTTCAATTAAGAGGACCTTGTCCTGGCCCTGTTCACTTCCAATCAATCAGTCGGTCGATCAGTCGTATTTATTGAGCGCTTACTGGGTGCAGAGCAGTGTACTAAATGCTTGGGAGAATACAATACAACAAAATCACAGAGTAGGTTGACACGTTCTCTGCCCACAACAAGCTCACGGTTTAGAGGGGGAGGCGGGCGTTATTATAAATAAATTAGGGATACGTATGTAAGTGCTGTGGAGCCGAGGGAAGGGTGAATAAAGGGAACAAAACCGAGTGCCAGAGCGACGCAGAAGGGAGCGGGAGAAGAGGAAGTGAGGGCTTAGTCGGTTGAGGCCTCTTGGAGGAGTTGGGTCTTCGATAAGGCTCCTTGCTCTCCGGGCTCCTTGCCGACCTCTGACCCCAAAGCCTTCGGTGTTCCCCTGGGGTGCAGGTCTGCCTTAGGGGTTCATCAGCATCGCCCTGACTTTGCCCCACGTGGACGTGACGTTCCATTTGGGTTTTGCGCCAGGTGCGCGGTGGGATCAGGGGTGGAGGAGGGAGATGAGAAGAGGCCGCCTCCATCCCTTGCCTCTTCTTTTCGGTGCGAGTCTCTCTGCCCTCCGGCTCTTCCTCACTCTCCCTCTCTGTCTCCTTCCCTCCTCCTGCTCTGACTCCCGCTCCTGCTCCTCCCCCTCCCCTCTGCAGGATGGTGGAATACTCCCTGGACCTTCAGAACATCAACCTGTCGGCGATCCGCACAGTCCGGGTCCTGAGGCCCCTCAAAGCCATCAACCGGGTGCCCAGTAAGTCCTCCCGCCGCCTCACCCCCAAGCCCGGGTGGGAAAGAGGGGCGAGAATCCTCACCCACACATCCGGCACAAGGAGAGTCTGTCTGGCCACAAGGGGTGGCAGGAAAGGGGCTGGGGGGGCAGTGAGGTGGAAGCTGGCAAAGACTCAGCGGCCTAAGTCTGGCATCCCAATGCTCAGTACAATGCCTGCACAGAGTAAGTGCTTAATAAATACCACATATTGTTATTATTGTTATTATTATTGGCCTGGGCCGGGTGGAAGCAGGGAGGAGCCTTCCTGCTGTGCTTCGGGACCATAAAAGGGATTGGGGTCCAGTTTGGATGAAACCACCTTGAAGAGCGGCATGTTCTTGCGGAAAGAACCCAGGCCTGGGGGGTCAGAGCACCTGGGTTCTAATCCAGGCTTTGTCACTTGTCTTCCGTGTGACCTTGGCAAGTCACCTCACTTCCTTGGACCTGTCTCCTCCCCTGTAAATTGCAGATGAAATATCTGTTCTCCCGCCTTCTAAGACCGCGAGCCCCATGTGGGACAGAGACCGTGTCTGACCTTATTATCTTCTATCTACCCCGGCACTTAGTACAGTGCTCGGCATATAGTAAGTGCCTAACGAGCACCGTTATTATTATTATTATTATGAGAAACCAGAGAAGACTGGTCCTAGAAGACTGTCAAAAAATGATCGCAAAGACGCAAAACAGTTTTGGCATGGAGAGGTGAAAGAAGCAGGGAGGCTATTTAGCTTGGAAGCTGAGAGGTGGCCAGAGCTGTGACCGGAACATTTTTCTCTGGGGTGTTTGTGATTTTGAAAAAAACAATCGCGCTCATATCAATTTCAAGGGGGTAGGTGTTGTACAATCGAGTGGCACGTGCAGGGACAGTATGAGGATCCCGGCCGGCTCTCTCCGCTCCCCGAGAGACCAAACGAGAGGAAACGGAAGAACTTTCCCACCTTAGCCGGCTCGGGCCGACCTATGACTCCTGACCCCTGAGGGAATGAATGAGGTCTGGAGGGAGGGTGTGGCGCCTCCATTCCTGAAGAGCTTTAATTGGATGGGCTTGAAATTGGCTTGTTCTGGATGGTTTAGTTAGTTTTGGAGTGAGTTGTGGTGTTTATTCAGTGCTTCTGACCACGGTGGCTACCAAAGAAGCAGAGAAGCAGAGTGTCCTAGTGGCAAGAGCATGGGCCTGGGAGTCGGAGGTCATGGGTTCTAATCCCGCCTCTGCCACTCATCAGCTGGGTGACTTTGGGCAAGTCACTTAACTTCTCTGTGCCTCAGTTACCTCCTCTGTAAAATGGGGATTGAGAGTGTGAGCCCCACGTGGGACAACCTGATTATCTTGTATCTACCCCAGTGCTTAGAACAGTGCTTGGCACATAGAAAGCGCTTAACAAATACCAACATTATTATTATTATTATTAAAGCAATGCCTGTGATTACAGTGCTACAGCATTAAATCAGCCTTCACTTTGGCTATAGAGGGGTCCTCCGTGTAAAAAGTCTTTGTACTCACTTTGGAACATGCTAATAATAATAATAATAATGGTACTTGTTAAGCACTTATTAGTGTCTGGCACATAGTAAGTGCTGAAATACCATCATTATCATTATGTGTCAAGCAGGGCAGAATAGGTATTGAATCCCCATTTTACAGATGAGGTAACTGAGGCACAAAGAAGCGAAGTGACTTGCCCGAGGTCACCCAGCAGACAAGAGGTGGAGGCGGGATTAGAACTCCGGTCCTGTGACTCCCAGACGGGTGCTCTTTCCGATAGGGCTGGCTGGGTGACCTTGACATATAGTAACTGCCCAACAAATACCACGAAAAGCAAAGCAAAACAAAAACGAGTGGTGGGACCAGCACTAGAAGCCAGGTGTCCCGACTCCTGGACTCATATTTTATCCACTAGGCCACGCTGCCTCTCATTAGCAGCTGACCTAATCCCACCTCGCTTTGAGCGTGGGGTCCTGGGTAGAGCACGGGTCCGGGAGTCAGAAGTTCTTGAGTTCTAATCCGGTTCTGCCGCTCGTCTGCTGTGTGACCTCGGGCAAGTCACTTCACTTCTCCGTGCCTCAGTTACCTCATCCGTAAAATGGGGATTGAGACCGGGAGCCTCACGTGGGACAGGGACCGCGTCCAATCCGATTTGCTTGTATCCACCCCCCGCAGTTCTCAGTACGGTGCCTGGCACATAGTAAGCACTTAACAAATACCGTAATCATTATAATTATTGGAGCTGGGAAGACTCGACGACTGTGCAGCTGGGGCTCGCTCACTCCTCATGGTTCCGCTCCCGGGTCGGCAGGAGGGGTGAATAATTTCCCCCAGTCCCCTCAGAAATAGGGGAGACACCGTCGAGGTCAACGGACGCTTTGAGAAGCCAGGCAGAGAAGGTGCCGGGGTGGGGGAAGACAATCTCACCCCCATCGGTTCCCTTAAATACACCAGGTCGCCAATTCCCACCCCGCGTCCCCTCAGCCGACGGAAGACGGGGTCGGCCGGCGGGCCAGACGGCAGCGAGCCTTGCTCGGAGGGGAAGTGCGTGCCCAAGGGAGGGCAGCACAGGCCAACCCGGAGGAGGGGATGGTGGCAGCGGGTGATGCGTTTTGACGCACTCGGTGAGGACAGGGAGGGAAGGAGGGCCTGGGGAAGAGAAAGGACCGAATAAGAATTCCGCCGGCGTCCAGAAAAGGTCGAGACGCGGTTCTGTTTAGAAACTGCTCCTTGGTCCTTTGCGCGTAGCTCCTCCTCCCCCCAGCCCTCCTGTCATTACTCAGAGGACGTGGGGCGGGAGGTGGGGGTGAGGAAGAGAAGGGGAGGTCTGAGTAGATGAGCATTCTCACCTCCCGTGTGGCCGCTACTGACCCGCAGTCTCTGGGGCTGCAGGCTCGGCCACGGTAGGAAGCAGTTTGAAGACAAGGGAAAAGTGGACATGAGAAGGGATAGAGGGGTGGTGAAAGGGAAGGGGAGAGTCGGGGTGTTCAGTTCCCTGGAGGGCAGGGATCGGGCATATCAACCGTCCCGAAGTAGCTTGGCTTAGTGGAAAGAGCCCGGGCTTGGGAGTCGGTCGTGGGTTCTGATCCCGGCTCTGCCACCTGTCAGCTGTGTGACCTTAAGCAAGTCACTTCTCTGTACCTCAGTTCCCTCATCTGTAACATGGGGATGAAGACTGTGAGCCCCATGTGGGGCAACCTGATTACCCTGTGTCTACCCCAGCGCTTAGAAGTGTTTGGCACATAGTAAGCACTTAAATACCAACATTATGATTATTATTGAACTCTCCCAAGCACTCAGTCCTCTGCATACAGAGAAAGTGTTCAGTAAATACACTTGGACTGATTGGATGTGGGGCTGGGCTAGGGGATCTGTTCCTGGTCAGTGGTTCCCAGCAGCCCCAGAGTGGGTCGGTAGAGGGAGGGAAGAACAAGGTGGCGGAGCAGGATCGAGAGTTTCCCAGGGGCCAAAGCCCACCTGGACCGGCCCCCCGCGCAGCTGAGACCCCGCAGGCCCGGGAGAGGGGACGGGACAAAGCGAGGACTGTGTCCAACCCGATTCGCTTGTATCCGCCCCACCGCTTAGTTCAGTGCCTGGTACATAGTAAGCGCTTAACAGATATGACAGTATAGTACAATCTTAGGTTGGAGGTTGGCCAGTGATTCCCACGCGCACACCGACTTGGTCCTTTTCTCTCCCCGCCCCCCCCCCCCCCCCCCCCCACCGGCTCCTCTCTGTGCTGCCCTCTTTGAGCTTTCCCCTCCAGTGTCACAGATGGTAGCCAAGGCTCCGACAATGGGTACAGCTGGGATGAGTGCCCAGGAACCCAGACACGAGCCCGGGTCCTACCCAGCCACTCTGATGCCCGAGTCCGGTGGAGCCGGAAGTTGCTGGGGGCCAGGAAGGGAAAGGCGGTGGGGCTGCCTCCGGAGCCTCTCTTCTCGTTGCTCCTGCCGTGTTTCCGGATCAAAACTGGAAAATCTGGGAATGGGGCAGAGGGGATGACCGTCATCACACAATTCCCATGCTTTTTTTTTTTTTTTTGGATGGTATTTGTTAAGCGCTTACTACGTTCCAGGCACTGTACTAAGCGCTGGGATAGTTATAAGTTAAATCAGGCCGAAAACAGTCCGTATCCCATTTGGGGCTCACGGGGTAAAGATAAGCGTGTGCGATTATGTGTGCATCCATACATACACACGTAATAATAAAGGTATTTGTTAAGTGCTTACTATGTGCCAGGCACTGTTCTAAGCGCTGGGGTAGATACGAGGTAATCACTTTGTCCCGCGTCGGGCTCATGGTCTTAATCCCCATTTTACAGATGAGGGAACTGAGCCACAGAGACATTAAGTGACTTGCCCAAGGTCACGCAGCAGTATGGAGCTGGGATTAGAACCCACATCCTTCTGACTCCACAGCCCGTGCTCGATCCACTAGGCCACGCTGCGTCTCACGAGGTCAAAGATCTGGAGACCTGGTCTGCCTGGTCAATAAAAAATAAATATATAAATCGTGATATTTGTTAAGTGCTTACTATGTGCAAAGCACTGTTCTAAGCGCTGGGGGATACAAGGAGATCAGGTTGTCCCACGTGGGGCTCACAGTTTTAATCCCCAATTGACAGATGAGGTAACTGAGGCCCAGAGAAGTTAAGTGACTGGCCCAAGGTCACACAGCTGACTAGCGGCGGAGCCGGGATTAGAACCCGTGACCTCTGACTCCCAAGCCCGCGCTCTTTCCACCGAGCCAGGCTGCTTCTCTAATACCAGAATAGGGAGCCCCAGACTGCCTGAGCTTTTTAAACAAGAAGCCGCTCACTCTTAATGAGGTTGGGAGGAGAGGATATGTGCATTTGTATGTAGCAGCGTGGCTTAGTGGAAAGAGCATGGGCTTGGGAGTCAGAGGTCATGGGTTCTAACTTCTCAGCTGTGTGACTTCAGGCAAGTCACTTCACTTCCCTGTGCCTCAGTTCCCTCATCTGTAAAATGGGGATTAAGACTGTGAGCCCTACATGGGACAACGTGATTACCTTGTATCTACCCCAGCGCTTAGAACAGTGCCCGGCACAGAGTAAGCGCTTAACAAATACCTTTATTATTAGTATTATGTATGTGTGTATGTACGAATGCACGCATAATCGCACACGCTTATCTTTTCCCTTGCTTTCTTGGGAAGCCAGTTTCTCCCTGTCTTTCACCTCCCTTCCCCTCCGGGGAAAGTCAGTCAGGAGAGACAGTGTGCAAGTAGTGTGAAAATCAGACAATCAATTAATCATATTTACCGAGTGCTTATTGTGTGCAGAGCACTGAACTAAACACTTGGGAGAGTTGGTAGCCACACTCCCTGCCCATGAGCTCAGGCTTGGGAATCGGGGGCCTGGGTTCTAATCTTGACTCCAGCACTTTTCTGCTGGGTGATCTTGCAGAAGTCACTTCAGGTCTCTGTGCCTCAGTTTCCTCATTGGTAAAATGGAAATTAAATACCTGTTCTCTCTCTGTGAGCCCCATGCAGGTCAAGAACTGTATCCAACCTGATTATCCTGTACCTACCCCAGTGCATGGTACAGTGCTTGGCACGTAGTAACAAATGTGACCATCATTATCATTATTTTTATTACTGTTATTGTTACCAATATTTTTATTGCATTTCACTCCACACCTCAGGAAAGGGTCACTGGCTGGGAGCTACTGGGTTCTCAAGACCTCTGGATTTCAGACTGGGAATTTGGAGAAGCAGCGTGGCCTAGTGGATAGAGCATGAGCCTGGGCAAGCCAGAGGACCTGGGTTCTAATCCCGGATCCGCCACTTGTCTGTCGCATGACCTTGGCCGAGTCACTTCACTTCTCTGGGCCTCAGTTACCTCATCTGTAAAATGGAGATTTAAGGTGGTGAGCCCCAAGCGAGACACGGTCTGGGTCCAACCTGATTAGCTTGCATCTACTCCAGCATTTAGTACGGTCCCCGGCATGTAGTGAGTGCTTAAAAATACCACATTTAAAAAAAAAGTGAGTTCTTCTGAGGGCCGGAGAAAGAGGGAACGGCACAGAGCCCAGAGGAGACTTTATTCCCTGCCCCGCCCCTCCTCTCCACAGTCCCGAAAAGAACTCGTTCATCCCTCCCTGAAGTCCGAGGTCATCCTGCAGGCCCGTCGGCTCTCAGCAAGTCCATCTCATACCCCGGAGCCCGCCAAGTTTATTACAGGTGTGAGGAGTTCGGAGGCGGAATCAGAGAGAACCTGCCCGCTGACTCCCCAGAGGACGTTCACCAAGTCCCTGTAACAAGGGGGTGGGCGGGCTGGTGGGCGGAAGACTAGTCCAGCTAGTTAAAGCCCAGAGGCCATCCATCCATTTCTCAGCATCCCCCGCTCCTTTGTTCCGTCGGCAACCGGGGTCACTGCCGCTTCTCCCGGGTCTTCCTCTCAGTGGTGGCGGGGGCCGTTTTTCTCCTCGTTATCTCCGTTTCCCTGGCCCTGCTCTGAAGTTTTCCTGGCTTTTTCAAAAGCCCAGAGGTGAACCTGTGCCAAGCTTGGACAGGGGAAGAGTTGGGAAAACATTTTTGTTTTCTGTAACTCCTTTAAAAAAAAGTCCACCCCCCTCCCGTTCCGGGCTCCGTGCCGCCTCCGGATACAGAAGACTCGTTGGCCCGGAGAGCCGGCTGGGAGGCTGCGGGAGCAAAACCTTCCCCTCTGGAGAAGCAGTGTGGCCTGTTGGAAAGAGGACAGAGTAGGATCGAGGCAAAAGAGTCCCTGCCCTCGAAGAGTTTAAAATCTTAGTGCTCTAGAAGTTAAAATCTAGTTAAAATCTAGGTGCTCTAGAAGTTGGGATTCCGCTCTGTAGAGTGGATTAAACTGGACCAGTCTCCCCGCTCCTTCCATCATTTCCAACTTGGAGATGGATTTGGCCAAACTTAGTAACCCAGGCCCGGTCTTTCCTGGGCACGGGAAGCGTGGCGGGGGGCCGGGGGGCTGCCCTCTGATACACCCCGGACACTAGGCTTGTGGTGACTCGGCAGGGAGGACAGAGAATCAGAAGCAGTGCCTTCCGTCCAGGTGACAGATGGTGATGATGAAGCTAATCAGTGAATACCATTGATTGATCGATTGACCGATAAAGATGGACCCCCTTTCCTCCCCTCTGCCAACTGGAATGCGACTACTAAAATCACATTTTCTCTAGGAAGCCTTTCCTGACTAATCTCTCCCCCAACCCTATATTCCTTCCAAACCGCATCTTAAATTCTCTCTTAAGCAATTAGGTAACTCACCCCACTTCCCAACACCCCCACCATCTCCTTCTTGGTTGATTCCCCTCTACCTGTAATTAATTTTAGTCTGTCCCTCCTGAAAGACTGTAAGATCCTGGAGGGCAGGGATCATGACTAGTAACTAACTTGTAGTCCCCCCCAAGTGCATAGTCCAGTGCTCCGCACAGAATGAGCGCTCAGTAAATACCACTGAGGGATGGCCCGCTGGATTGACTCAGCCCCCGGCACGGCTGGCTTCAGACACTAGGCCGCCACGAGAGCTACCGGGGGCCTGACGCCGGCCGTCATCGTCACGGAACGTCATCCCACGGGGCTCTCTGTGGACGCCCGCCCAAGCGGGTCCGAAACCACGTGTCGGGGAGGGAGGGATACAGCAAAGGTGAAAATGAATGACAGGTGCAGCCTGCTCCCAATTTTCATCTGATGATTAGCGGATCTCAAAGCGGGCGAGCATCAAAAGTTAGCAACGGAAAACCTTCCCGGAGTCGGCAGGCCGAAACCGACCCCTCCGGCTCTGAACCCTGAGACGGCGGCTACTCCTCTTACCGTCTGCCACCAGCCCGGCCCTGGGCCCGGTTTACGTCCCCGGCGCCCACCCTCCCCCTTCCCTGTACGCCACTGCCCAGGGGCAAGAGAGAGCAAAGTTAAGCGAAGGGAATACTGGGGCATCTATAGCCCGTTGGCTTATGGTTCCAGTGAGGCACTAACAGGCCACTTTGCTTTTCCTGTTCCTTTGTTTCCTCTGGAGCCCGCAAATGCCATGGAGCCTCCTCAGGGCCTTGCTGCAGGATAAACATCTCTCCTAAGTTGCTATTTTAAAGCACAGCTAATGTTGCTAAAGAATTCCCCCAGGGGTCACTGGACCGTGAGTTGGGATGGCTGCTTGGAACTCCATTTTGTTGTTTCCAAGTTCTTGGGAGACCACAGGCTTTTATTTTTTTTCAGATTCCTGTTGGTTCGTGAATCAATGCCTCTTCTTCCCCTCTTGCTCTTCTGCCTAAGAACCAAACTGGACAGGGCTCAGTCCACGGGATGGCATGACCCATGCCCCGCTTCCTGTCCCCGCTCCAGCTCAGGCCTCCCCAAACCAGTCTTGACATGGCAGGATCCTGTGGGGTGGTGGGACTCAGAATTGGGGAAGTTGGTGCCCTACTGGTTAAAGCACAGGCCTGAGAGTCAGAAGGACCTGGGTTCCAATTCTGGCTCTCTGGCTCTCTCTTGTCTACTCTGTGACCTTGGGCAAATCACTAATCTTCTCGGTACCTCAGTTCCCTCGTCTGTAAAATGGGGATTAAGACTGTGAGCCCCATGTGAGACTCAGACAGTGTCCAACCCGATTACCTTGTATCCACCCCAGTGCTTAGCACAATGCCTGGCACATAGTAAACACTTAAATGGCATTAAAAAAAATGCCAACCCAACCCTGCTCGGGTCTCCTTCAGCCCAAGCCCTGGCAGGAATTGAAACTGAGAAGGGGCAGCAATCAGTCAATCAATCGTCTCTGAGTGCTTATTCTCAACTGAGCACTGTACCAAGCACTTGAGAGCAAACAATAGAGTAAATAGGCATGATGATAATGTCGGTATTTGTTAAGCGCTTACTATGTACAGAGCACTGTTCTAAGCGCTGGGGTAGATACAGGGTAATCAGGTTGTCCCAGCTGAGGCTCACAGTCTTAATCCCCATTTTACAGATGAGGTCACTGAGGCACAGAGAAGTGAAGTGACTTGCCCACGGTCACACAGCTGACAAGTGGCAGAGCCGGGATTCAAACCCATGACCTCTGACTCCCAAGCCCGGGCTTTTTCCACTGAGCCGAGCTGATCCCTGCCCTCAAGGAGCTTTCAATCTAACAGGGGAGTCAGATGCTAGAGTAAATTTCAGGTAGGGAAAGCAACAGTTTAAAGATAGATTCATAAGTGTTACTGCTGTGCGGATCTCAAGAACATAGGGAATGAGTGTCCTAGTGGTTAGGGGATGTGCTAGTGCCCAAGTGGGATTAGGGGGTGAGGAAAAGAGAGTTAAGCGGGGACAGGCTCTTCGAGGAGGTGCCGTTATAGAAGGACTTTGAAAATGGGGAGAGCGGCGGTCTTTTGGATATGAAGGAGGAGTGATTTCAGGCAGAAGGAAAGGTGTGAGCAAGGAGTCGACAGTGAGAAGAGAATGAGATCCGGTTGAGTCAGTTGGCCTGAAAGGAGAGAAGTGTGAAAGCTGGGGTGTACTGGGAGAGGAGCAAGGATAAGTCCTTTAGACCATAAACTCCTTGTGGGCAGGGATGGAGTCTACCAATTCTGCTATACTGTACTCTCCCAAGAGCTTTTGTATGGTGCTCTGCCCAGAATAAGCACTCAATTTATGATTGATTGATTGGTTGATTAATAAACAGGGGTTAGGGACGAGCGGATGGAATGCCGAGCAGAGAGGAAGCAGAATTTGGAGGTCCCTGCTGCTGCTCTTACCCCAGCCGTCAGAGAAGTCACTCCACTTTTCTGTGCCTCAGTAACCTCATCTCTAAAATTGGGATTATTAATAATAATAATAATAATAATGGTGGTATTTGTTAAGCGCTTACTATGTGCCAGGTACTGTACTAAGCACCGAGATGGATACAAGCAAATCGGATTGGACACCGACCCTGTCCCATGTGGGGCTCACAGTCTTAATCCCCATTTTACAGATGAGGAAACTGAGGCACAGGGAAGTGAATTTACTCACCCATGGTCACAAAGCAGACAAGGGGCAGAGCCAGGATTAAGACTGTGAGCCCCATGTGGGATATGGACTATGTCTAACCTGATTAGCTTGTATCTACCCCAGCGTTTAGTACAGTGCCTGTCACATGGTAAGTGCTTAACAAATATCATTTTTTAAAAAAAAAGTTCAGCCAGGAGCACAAGGCCCAGGAATGGTCCAGTCAGGTTGGTCCAATCTCAAAAGAGATCAAGCTTTACAAAGAGTTCGGCCTTCCTGGGACCCGAGGAGCTTCTCCAGGAACTATGAGGATAAAAACTTTCCTTTTTCTTGTCTGTTTCTTCATTGTGGGTTAGGGGCTCACTGCGCTATTGTTCTCATCGGGGGTGGGGCTGAGGCAGGGGAACAGCTTTTCCCGGAAAACCCAAGCAGCTGTAGCCGAGTCTTAGAAGCCGACCTTCAGATAAAGACGCCCGGGCCCGGGTCCCACCTCCTTTTGAAGCCGATGATGACCGACGGCCGCACGTGTCACGGAGGGTTTCGGCTTGGATGAAATCAATATTCTATCCTTTCAGAGCACAAGGAGCCTGCCCTAAATTTCTCTTGAGGAGTAAAGGGGCTTCGCAATTCAGGAATGCTGTCCTGTTCCCTAAAACAACCCCAAAGGCACCTGTTGGTCAAATAATAAGGCTGGAAGGGTCTTGAGAGGTCATGGGCGCCGGCCCCCTGCCTCTAGTTGGAAGCAAGATCAAAGCCCCTCTCGGAAGATGGTTGTCTACCCTTTCCCTAAAGATCTCCCGGCAAAGAGACACCTTAAATGCCCTCAGTAGCCTGTTCCAGCTTATTATCACCCTGGCAGCCGAGACAATTCTCCCGCTTTCTCCCACTTCAATCGAAGCCAGTTTTCGCTGGTTCAGTCAGCAGTGCTTTCTAATAATAATACCGGTGGTATTTGTTTTCTGCGTGCTAAGTGCTGGGGAGATACAAGATCATCAGTTCCCACATGAGGCACACAGTCTAAGTAGGAGGGAGAACAGATATTGAACCCTCATTTTGCGGATGAAGGAACTGAGGCAGAAAGAAGTTAATTGACTTGCCCAAGGGCAGGCAGCAAGTAAGTGGTGGAGCCGGGATTAGAACCCAGATCATCTGACTCACAGGCACGTGCTCTTTTTACTAGGCCATGCTGCTTCTCTGAGAACAACTGGCTAACACAGCCCTTCGATAGATCTTTCTTAGACTTGGAGATTGATTAGGGCCGCCCTCCGCCGCCTTTCTCCGAGCTAAGCAATCTGGATACATCTAACTGATTTCCTGGCCTTTTAATCGCTCTTGCTACTCTTTTCTGGACCTATCATCATCAGCAATGGTATTTATTGAGCACTTATTGTGTGCAGAGCACTGTACTAAGCACTTGGGGGAGTACAATACGACAGAGTTGACAGGTTTCCTGATCCTCTTGACTGTAAGCTCACTGTGAGCAGGGAATGTGTCAGTTATATTGTTATATTGTACATATATATTGTCGATTAGACCGTAAGCCCGTCAAAGGGCAGGGACTGTCTCTATCTGTTACCGATTTGATAATTCCAAGCGCTTAGTACAGTGGTCTGCACATAGCAAGCGCTCAATAAATACTATTGAATGAATATTGTACTCTCCCAAATGCTTAGTAGAGTGCTCTGCACCCAGTAAGCGCTCAATAAATACGATTGACTGACCGACTGACCCGTCCCAATTCCCCTACATCCTGGCTATAGGGCGGGGGCTCGCCCCGGACCAGCCCTCCCACGGGATGAGACCCAGGCAGGGCAGAGCACAGCAGAGCAGTTTGGAACGTGCTACACCTGGACCTCCTTCCTGTGGCTGTGTGGGTTTTTTAAAAAACAACACGGCTCTCACGGGTGTCTCACCTTCAGCCTTTTACTTTGTTTGCTCGGCGGACTCCCTTCCTCTTCCTCTTAGCCCCCCTGAATAACACCCAGTTTTGGGAAGACCGTCTATCCACTTAATTATATTTATTGAGCCCTCACTGTGTGCCTAGCACTGTCTTAAGCGCTTGGAAAGAGAAAATCCAGTAGAGTCGATAGACAAAGACACAGGCCTTGGAATCAGAAAGACATGGGTTCTAATCCCAGCTCCGCCACTTGTCTGCTGTGTGATCTTGGGTGAGTCACTGTGCCTCAGGTCCCTCATCTTTAAAATGGGGATTGAGACTGTGAGCCCCATGTGGGACAGAGACTGTGTCCAACCCGATTTGCTTGTACCCACCCCAGTGCCCAGTACAGTTCCTGGTACATAGTAAGTGCTTAACAAATATAATAATAATTAGTAGTAGTAATAAATAGTAATAATAGTTATAATTCTTTCTCCAGCTTAGTCCCCCAGGAGCCCCACCCTCAGTCGATCCCCACGTTCAAAATGAAGAGTTGCCCCTTCCCCCGTCCTTTACGTTGGCTGGACCCGGCCCTCTACCCACCGACCCCTGAGCGGGTGGCTTGCCGATTGGCTTTTTAATGGACTCCGGGGTTGAAGGGACCACCGCGTCCCCTGGGCCACCGGCTCCATTGCTCCGTCGCTCTGACCCCTGTCCTCCGGAAGACTCCAAGACATGGCCGTCGGCAGGAGGCAGCAAGGATGGCTGTGGGCATCCCTTACCCTGGCCTTCCTGTATGGAGGGGTGGCGGGGAAACCCAAGGAAGCAGTGTGGCGTGGGAGTCAGAGCACCTGGCTTCTAATCCCAGCTCTGCCACTTGTCTGCTGTGTGACCTTGGCCAGATCACTTCTCTGTGCCTCGGTTTCTGCCTCTGTATAATGAGGATTCAACACCCGTTCTCCCTCTCCTTTAACCTGTGAGCCCACCACCGTTAGCAGCATTATTATTATTTACTGAGAAAGGAGGGCCAGCTCCAGTTTTCTGACTCCCTACCGGCTCTCCCTCCCGGAAGGGCAGGTAGGCCGGGCCTGGTCGTCCTCCGTCCCGTTCTCTGCCGCCCGGCAGGCCTGCCGGGAGCCGTGGGACCTGTTTCTGTCTCGTCCGCCCCTTGCTCCCGTCCCCTGCCCCTCCACCCCCTGCCCTGAGCCGAGCCCAGGCCTCTGACCCGCCGCTGCCCGAGTTGGGCCGGACCTGGAACCAGGCCCGCTAACCCACACTGGCCTGAGCCATATGCCGGTCCTCCCTGCCTGCCCCGGGGCTCCTGCTGGGCCCTTGATTACCTGGCACCACCGAGGGTTCGGAAGCAGAAGGCCCCGAGCTCCATTCCCCCCGCCCACCTCGGTCCCCTTCCACTTCTCCTTCCCCATTTTCTCTCTCTCTGTCTCCCTCTCAGCACAGGGCAGGGCTTCCCGGTGGAGGCTGAGGACGGGCCAGTGGACCCTCCTGCGCTGCGGGCGGGCCCCAGGGGCAGCAGGAGAATGGGCCAGATCACGGCAGATAGGCCGGCCGAGTGATGTCCTTCCCTGGGGGTCTCACCCTGCCCGACGCTGCCTGTCCCACCCCCCTCACCTCCATCCCCCTGGACCGTAGGCGCCCACTGGACGAGGGCTGGCACCCGCTGGATGCTCGCAGTGGTGTGGCCGTAGCCCCGCTGTCCACGCTGACAGGTTCTGTCTGGAGATAGGGGCCACCGAGCCTCCATCCTTGGCAGAAACACGGAGAGAAAAGTTCCCAGCGCTTCCAGAGCGGAGCAGCAAAGCAGTCCCCAGTGACGCAGCTGCCTTTTTTTTTTTTTTTTAAACTGTTTTTGTTAAGCACTTACCATATAATAATGATGATATTTGTTAAGCACTTACTATGTGCCAGGCACTGTTCTGAGCGCTGGGGTAGTCAAGGTAATCAGGTTGTCCCACGTGGGGCTCACAGTCTTAGTCTCCATTTTGCAGATGAGGTAACTGAGGCACAGAGAAGTTAAGTGATTTGCCCAAAGTCACACAGCTGACAAGTGGCAGAGCCGGAATTCGAACCCAGGTCCACTGATTCCGAAGCCCATGCTCCTTCCACTAAGCCACGCTTTATGGCAGACGCCGTACTAAGCTCTGGGGCAGATACAAGCTAATCAAATTGGACACGATCCCTGTCCCATATGGGGCTCGTAGTCCTCATCTCCATTTTACAGATGAGGTAAAATTGAGGCACAGAGAAGTGAAGTGACTTGCTCAAGGTCACACAGCAGGCAAGTGGCAGAGCTGAGATTAAAACACGGGTCCTTCTGATTCCCAGGTCCAGGCTCTACCACCAGTGCCAGAGACCTGGGCACCCTCTGTCAGTTCCTCTCCTCACAGTCTTCCCACCCCCCAGCCCAGGGCGGTTGAGGCCCTCCGTTTCTGGGCCTCGGTTTCCTTCTCTGTAAAGTGGGGATATCAACAGATCATGTTGTGGGCACAGAATATGTCTGTTTATTGTCTCTCTTCCCTTCCCTCCCCCCCAGACTCTCTCTTTTCTCTCTGTCTCTCTCCCCCTCTCCATTTCTCTTCTCTCTCTGTCTCTCCCTCTCTGTGTTTCTCTTCTCTTTCTCACTCTATCTCAGTCTCTCCCTCTTTCCATTTCTCTACTCTCCATCTCGGTCTCTCGGTTTCTCTTGAATCTGCCCCAGTGCTTAGAACAGTGCCCATCACAAAGAAGACAGCGCTTAACAGTATCGTAATTATTGGGGTCGAACGAGGGGACTGGAATTGGTGACATCACCAAATAGCCCGTTCATTCATTCAATCGTATTTGTTGAGCGCTTACTGTGCTAAGCACTTGGAAAGTACAATTCAGCCACAAACAGAGACAACCCCTACCCGACAACGGGCTCGGATACACGAGGGTAGGGAGGGGGCGAGGGGCACATCCCTGAAAGACAGAGGGAATTTTCCCGTTTAGGGGGGCGGGGAGGTCCGGAGCCCACCCCGCTCCAGTAACAAAACCCACCCAACCCCCTTTAGCCCGAAGTCTAGCAATAATGGGGGACTTTGTCCCCCCACCCCCCCCAGCCCCGGAATCACTTCAAACAGCTCTATAATAATACCCTGGGCACCGACACCTCCTTTTATATTTACACCTGAAGCCCTCGAGACTCCTTGTCTAGAATGTAAGCTCCTTGTGGGCAAGGAATGTGTCTGTCGACTGTTATCTTGTGCTCTCCCATGTGTTTTGTACAGTGCTCTGCACATAATAAGCACTCAATAAATCCGATTGGCCCACTGACTGACGGGGACTGTGTCTAATCCGATTAACTTGGATCTACCCCAGAGCTTAGAACAGTGATTGACCCATAGTAAGTGCTAGACTGCGAGCCCGTTGTTGGTTAGGGATTGTCTCCAACTGGTGCCGAATAGTATTTTCCAAACGCTTAGTACTGAGTTCTGCACAAAGTAAGTGCTCAGTAAATACGACTGAATGAATTTAACCTCTGTGGATTAGAGAAAGGAAGGAATTAGTCTTCCCATTTTCCAGCTGAGACAATTGAGGCCCAGGAGGACGAAGCGTCCCGGGTACCGGCATGGGTTAGCGGTGGGGCTGAGTCTAGAACTGTTGGCCACCGGGTGCCCAGCTCCGGGCCTCCCCACCTCCCCCAGGTAATAGGTACAGATCAAGGCATACCGCCCGTCTGTAGATCTGCTGGTCCATAAATGCTGAGGACAGGTGGATGGCAGGAATCAATCGGGAAGCCCTCCTGGCCTTCTTATATTGGACTTTTCCAAGCGCTCAGTTCAGTGCTTAGCACAGAGTAAGCACTCAATAAATACTATTGATTGATTGATTGAAGCAGCATGGCTTAGTGGATAGAGCCCAGGCCTGGGCGGCATTCGTTCTAATTCTGGCTCTGCCTCATGTCTGCTGTGTGACCTTCGGGAAATCACTCACTACTCTGTGCCTCAGTTGCCTCATCTGTAAAATGGGGGTTAAGACTGTGGGCCCATGTGGGACGAGGACGATGCCCAACCTGATCATCTGTCTACCTCAGTGCTTAGAACGGTGCCTGGCACGTAGTGAGCGCTTAATAAATACCAAAATGATGATCTTTGTCTCTCGGGATTGTGTCTCTGTGTTTCTCTGTAGTATCTTAATCTCTACTTCTCTTTCCCACACCCACACTCTCCCACACCCCTCCCCATCCACACCCACCAAGCCCTTTTAATAATGTTGGTATTTGTTAAGCGCGTACTATGTGCAGAGCACTGTTCTAAGCGCAGGGGTAGATACAGGGTAATCAGGTCGTCCCATGTGAGGCTCACAGTTAATCCCCATTTTACAGATGAGGCAACTGAGGCCCAGAGAAGTGAAGTGACTTGCCCACAGTCACACAGCTGACAAGTGGCGGAGCGGGAACTCGAACCCATGACCTCTGACTCCCAAGCCCGGGCTCTTTCCACTGAGCCACGCTGCTTGTTTTCCCACCGTAGGCATCGGCGGCAAACCGTAAAGCGCGATGTGATGTGGATAATTATGGACAGCGGGCATAAAAAGTGGATTAACCCGGGGCCTGTGGTGATGATGTGGGGTGGGGAGGAGGTTCTGACTGGTTCTCTAATCTCATACTTCCCTGTTCCCTGGCATCTGAAACAATGAACTAGCTACACTTCATAATTAACTCATTGTCCGGAGAGGGGAGGGGGAGTCTGTGGGAGGAAGGGAATGTGATGATGCTGGGCAGAGAACCCGGGAGAAGGCAAAGTTTACTCGGCTTGTTAGATTTTTAATATCCCTGGAGAACAACGGGGCGTTTAATTAATTGAACGACAAGGAGACTCTGCCTCCAGGCTAACGGGGAGAGGGAGAGGGGTGGAGATGGTGATAGAGCCCGGGCCTGGGAGTCAGAAAGACCTGAGTTCTAATCCCACCTCTGCCTTTTGTCTGCTGTGTGACCTTGGGCACGTCATTTCACTCCTCTGGGCCTCAGTTACCTCATCTGTAAAATGGGGATTAAGACTCTGAGCCCCTTGTGGGACAGCTTGTAGGTACCCCAGCACTCAGTGCAGGGCCTGGCACATAGTAAGTGCTTACCAAATACCAAATGAGAAGCAGCGTGGCTCAGTGGGAAGAGCACGGGCTTTGGAGTCAGAGGGCGTGGGTCCGAATCCCGGCTCTGCCACTTGTCAGCTGTGTGACTGTGGGCAAGTCACTTCACTGCTCTGTGCCTCAGTGACCTCATCTGTAAAACGGGGATTAAGACTGTGAGCCCCACGTGGGACAACCTGATTCCCCTGTGTCTCTACCCCAGCGCTTAGAACAGTGCTCTGCACATAGTAAGCGCTTAACAAATACCAACGTTATTATACCTTAAAAAAGAAAGAGGCCCACTGATGCCCAGAGCATGTGTGTGCCCTGGGGGAGGGGGTCCCAAACGAACAGGTATTTTAACCCTTTTTTGAATAATATCTGTGGTGTTTGTTAAGCACTGTGGTGCCGTACTAAGCACCGAGATAGTCAAGATAAACAGGTTGGATTCGTTCCCTATCCCAGTGGGGCTTGCCCTCTAAGGGGAAGGAAAACCAGGTTTTTAAACCCCATTTTACAGGTGAGGAAACGGAAGAAGTAAAGTGACTTGCCCGAGGTCCCTTGGCAGGGAAGTGGCAGAACTGGGAAGAGAACCCAGGTGCTCCGACTCCCAGTCCCTCGCTCTTTCCACTAGGCCGTTCTGATCGGAGGGCTGACTGACCTACTTTCTGGGGCAGGGAGGTTGGTGGCACGGATTCATTATTGATTAGAAATCGCTCTGCCCGTAAAGAGCATGATCTAAATCCCAAACGATCATCATCGTTAATAATGATCTCATCCCCACCCCTGGTCCCGGGAGAGCTGGGGTTCCGCTCCCCCCACCCAGGACGCACCGACACACACACACGCCCACGCGCTCTCGGCCTTGGGAAGGGAAGGATGAAGGAAAGGAGCCAGGGAGGGAGGCAGAAAAGTGGGTCAGGATCATTTTGGGGGTAAAGGAGCCCCCTTGATTTATTCCCTCCTTGAGTCCCTCTCTCTAAGAGGATGGCAGAAGGGTTTAATAGTTGTGGTATTTGTTAAGTGCTTACTAGGTGCCATCTCCCCCTCTAGACTGTATGCTTCTCACTCTAGGCTTCAAGGGTCTCCATCCCCTCGCCCCCTCCTACCTCTCCTCCCTTCTCTCTTTCTACCGCCCACCCCGCACGCTCCGCTCCTCCGCCGCCCACCTCCTCGCCGTCCCTCGGTCTCGCCCGTCCCGCCGTCGACCCCCGGGCCGCGTCCTCCCGCGGTCCCGAAACGCCCTCCCTCCTCACCTCCGCCAAACTCACTCTCTTCCCCTCTTCAAAACCCTACTTAAAGCTCACCTCCTCCAAGAGGCCTTCCCAGATTGAACTCCCCTTTTCCCTCTGCTCCCTCTGCTCCCCCTCTACCCCCCCTTCACCTCTCCTCAGCTAAGCCCTCTTTTCCCCCCTTTCCCTCTGCTCCTCCCCCTCTCCCTTCCCATTCCCTCGGCACCGTACTCGTCCGCTCAACTGTATATATCTTCATTACTCTATTTTGTTAATGAGATGTACATCGCCTCGATTCTATTTATTTGCTATTGTTTTAATGAGATGTTCATCCCCTCCATTCTATTTATCGCTATCGTTCTCGTCCGTCCGTCTCCCCCGATTAGACCGTAAGCCCGTCAAAGGGCAGGGACCGTCTCTATCTGTTACCGATTTGTCCATTCCAAGCGCTTAGTACAGTGCTCTGCACCTAGTAAGCGCTCAATAAATACTATTGAATGAATGAATGAATGAATGTAAGCTTGATTTGGGCAGGAAACGCATCTACCAACTCTCTCCCAAGTGTTTAGTAGAGTGCTCTGCACACAGTAAGGGCTCAGTACTATTGATTGATTGATTGGTTGCCAAACAAGGTGCTAAGCACTGGAAGAGATACGGGACAATGGGATTGGACTGTCTCGGTCCCCCACAGGGCTCGCATTCACATGCAGATGCGGAGCCTGAGGTACAGAGAAGTGAAGAGACTTACCCGAGGCCACACAGTGGGCAATCGGCATGGCTGGATCAGAACCCGGGACCCGACTCCCAGATCTGTGCTCTTTCCACCAGGTCCAAGGGAAAGTGGCTATTGAGGTCCTTCTGGGACCCATCCTCATTCATTAACTTCTTAGTATTTACTGAATGCCTATTGTGTGCAGGGCACTGTGTGTACTGGTCATAGGTAATAATAATAATAACGATTGTGATATTCGTTGGCACTTACTCTGTGCCGGGCACTGTACTGAGAGCCAGGGTGGCCACAAGGAAATCGGGTTGGACGCAGTCCCCGTCCCTCGTGGGGCTCACGGTCTCAAACCCCATTTTACAGATGAGGTGACCGAGGCACAGAGAAGTGAAGTGACTCGTCCGAGGTCACGATCAATCGGTAATATTCATTTAGTGCCATCTGTGTGCAGAGCACTGTACTAAGCGCCTGGGAGAATACAATCGAGTTAGGCCTGACACATAGTAAGCGCTTAACAGATACCACAATTATTATGTTCCTCTCCTCTTTTTCTCATCTCCTTTCTGCCCCCCCTCCACCGCGCCCAAAACCTGGTTCTTCTCTCCCCCTCCCCGCGACTCCTTGGGCCGCCCCCCCCTCCCCGGAAGGCATGCGGATCCTGGTGAACCTACTCCTGGACACGCTGCCCATGCTGGGAAACGTCCTGCTGCTCTGCTTCTTCGTCTTCTTCATCTTCGGCATCATCGGCGTGCAGCTGTGGGCCGGCCTGCTCCGCAACCGCTGCTTCCTGGAGGACAACTTCACCCTGTGAGGAGCGGGGGGGTGGGTGTGTGTGTTGGTTGAGGGGGGAGGGTCGGGCGATCTCGCCGGCAGGGTCCCGATGGGGAGGCCGCCCTCCTCTCTTCCCCTCCTCGGCCCTCGCGGCCCCCGGGGTGTCGGGGAGGGCGGCCCGGGTGGCTCCCGGGCCTGAACCCCGTTGCTCTTGGGGTCACGACATCCACCCCCACTGCTCCCTGGGTCACAGCATCTACCCCTGCTTCTGAGGGTTATGGCATCGATCCACCGTTGCCCCCGGGGTCATGGCATCCATCCACCATGGCCCCCGGAGTCACGGCATCCATCCCCCCCGGCTCCTAGAGCACGGCCAGAGTAGCCGCGGGCCCGAGTCGCCACACTTGCTCATTTTACATCCTTTCCCTCCCCACCCCGCTGCCTCCCGCTCAACACCGTTGACCCACAGAGAGGTGGCGTGACCTCCCGAGGTAGCAAGCGGTCGACCGGCCAACCCACTGGCCCACCTCTGCCCTCTAAGCAGGGGCCTACGCCAAGGGGGCCCACTCCAGACCTCTGCCTCTCCGTTCCCCACTTGCCTAATGGCCTGATGGATAGAGCGTGGGCCTGGGAGTCAGAAGTGGGTTCTAATCCTTGTCTGCTGCGTGACCTTGGGCGAGTCATTTCATTTTTCTCTGCCTCACTTCCCTATCTGGGGATTAAGACCGTGAACCCCATGCACGACGGGGACCGCGTTGGACCCGATTTGCCTGAATCCACCCCGGTGCTTAGAACAGTGCCTGGCCCATAGTAAGCGCTTAACAAATTCCGCAATTATCGTCATCGTCATCTCCCCACTCCTGCTGGGCTGGGCCGGGGGCTAGGTGGAGGGGCCCAGCACGCTACCAGTGGGTGTGAAAAGAAACAAAAGAGACAAGTCGGGCCGTGCCAACCTCAAGTGAGCAATAGTAACCTTTTAAGTTAACCTCTTGAGTTAAAAGGTCACTATTGCTCCCTCGAAGGTTGGCACGGCCCGACCTGTCTCTTTTGTTCCTTTTCGCTGGAGAGCCGCAGGAGGCTGGCTGGCCCGCCTCGTGACGTTTATGCAAACCGCGTGCAAATCGGAGAGAAACCGGTCCGTGGCCCCCTCGTTCGGTCCACCTTGATGTCGCCCGGGGAAAACCTCCCGGGGATCCACCACTTTGCACCCTGGAGGGCAAACGGTCCGTCAGCCCGTCGGATTTCTCAGGGCTTATTACAGTAAAACGCTTAACAGATACATCATTATCGTTACCGAGCGCTTACTGTGTGCAGAGCGCTGTACGCAGCACTGGGGAGAGTACAGTGTAGCGATATAACAGACACATTCCTTGCCCACAGCGAGCTTACAGTCTAGAGAGGGCAGCCGGTCACGTGCCCCGGGGACCCGCTGGACGACGACACCGGCCCGCGGCTGCTCCAGGGGCCGGGGGAGACCGGGGACCGGGGGACCCTCCGGGAAGAGCCGGGTTCGAGGAGGAACACCGGCCCCCCCGCGATCGTGACCGCGTTCCTCTGCTTCCTCCTCCCCCCGCCCCCCACCCGCAGCAGGCAGGGCGACATCACCCTGCCCCCTTACTACCAGCCCGAGGAGGACGACGAGACGCCCTTCATCTGCTCGCTGTCGGGGGACAACGGCATCATGGGGTGCCACGAGATCCCGCCCCTCAAGGAGCGGGGCCACGAGTGCTGCCTGGACAAGGACAGCGTGGCCTTAGAGCGGTCCGGCCGCCAAGACCACAACGCCAGCGGCCTGTGCGTCAACTGGAACCAGTATTACAACGTGTGCCGCCCTGGCAGCGCCAACCCCCACAAGGGCGCCATCAACTTCGACAACATCGGCTACGCCTGGATCGTCATCTTCCAGGTCGGGGGGCCGCGGGAGCGAGGAGGAGGAGGAGGAGGGGGGGAGGCAGGGGCCCCTTGTGGCTTTTGTGTGGTTTTGTTAACGGCAGTGTTTGCCGAGGAATGTATGCGAAGCAGCATGGCTTTTCATTCCTTCGGTCGTATTTAGTGAGCGCTTACTGTGTGCAGAGCACTGTACTAAGCGTTTGGAATGTACCATTCGCCAACGGATAGAGACAGTCCCTGCCCAACGACGGGCTCAGAGCCTGAAAGGGGGAGACGAGTAGTCAGGTTTAGTGGATAGAGCCCAGGCCTGGGACTATCGGAAGGTCACGGGTCCTAATCCCCACTCTGCCACTTGTCTGCTGTGTGACCTTGGGCAGGTCACTTCACTTCTCTGGGCCTCAGTTGCCTCATCTGTAAAATGGGGATTAAAAGTGTGAGCCTCATGTGGGACAACCTCTATCTACCCTAGCCCTTAGAACAGTGTTTGGCACACAGTAAGCGCTTAACAAATACCATCATCATCATCATCCTCTATAAAAATAATAATAATTATTATCATGGTAATCTGTTAAACACTTATTGTGTACCAGGCACTGTGAGCCCCAGGTGGGACAGGGACTGCGCCCAACTCGATTTGCTTGTATGCACCCCACCGCTTAGTACGGTGCCTGGCACATAGTAAGCCTTGAATGAATACCACGGTTATTATGATCATTATTATTAACATCACTAATATTAATAATAATGAAGCAGGGTGGCTCAGTGGAAAGAGCCCGGGCTTGGGAGTCAGAGGTAATGGGTGCGAATCCCGGCTCTGCCACTTGTCAGCTGGGTGACTGTGGGCGAGTCACTTCACGTCTCTGTGCCTCGGTTACCTCGTCTGTAAAATGGGGATTAACTGTGAGCCTCCCGTGGGACAACCTGATGACCCTGTATCTCCCCCAGCACTTAGAACAGTGCTCTGCACATAGTAAGCGCTTAACACATAGCAACATCATTATTATTATTGTTATTATTGTTAATGAAGACTGGGAAGAAGAGCCTTGGCCTGGGGCGAAGGGAAGGGAGAGAACAGGGAGCCCCAAGGTGACGGAGTCGCTGGGCGGAGGGAAGATATCTGGTCCGCTCAAAGTCCTAAGAAGGAAATGGGAAAGGAGGGTGGCCTTGAGAGAAACCGGCAAGAGAAACAAAAACAAAACCCAGAGCCACCTGGGGCAGGCACCGGGGGCGATAAAGTGATAATCAATAACAGCAAAGAGGCAGATCAGTGGAGGTCGTTAGCGTATGCACTGTTGCCGGGGCCAGGAGGCATGCTCCCTGCCCGGGTCGCCGGGGACCGGGAACCCGGCCGTGGCCGTCCGACCCCCAGGCTGATCTCGTGGCCACCCCCCCCCCGCCGTCCCCCCCGTCCCCCTCGTCTGAAGCCACGTCCGACCTCCTCCCTGCCCTCTCCCTCTTCCTTCTCGGCCTAGTGGCAAGAGCACAGGTCGGGAGTCAGAGGACCTGGGTTCTAATCCCAGCTCCGCCACTTGTCTGCTGTGTGACCTTGGGCGAGTCACTTCACTTCTCTGGGCCTCAGTTACCTCATCTGTATGATGGGGATTGAGACGGCGAGCCCCACGCGGGACAATCTGGTCACCTCGTATCTACCGCCGTGCTTAGAACGGCGCTTGGCACGTAGTGAGGGCTTAACAAATACCATAATAATTATTATTATTACTATTCCTTCTCCCCTTCCTTTCCCTTTCCCTCCTCTCCCTTTTCCCTCTCCCCTGTCTGTCTCTCACCGTCTCTCCTCCCTCAGGTGATCACCCTGGAAGGCTGGGTGGAGATCATGTACTACGTGATGGATGCTCATTCCTTCTACAATTTCATCTACTTTATCCTGCTCATTATAGTAAGTACTGGGGAACACCTGCTCCCGGGGGATCGGGATCTCCAAGGGGGCCGCCCGGGGGCCGAGGGGCGGAGAAGGGCCCTCCGTAGCTTTGAAGCCAGCCGCCCGGGTTTCCAGAGAAGGGCTCGTTGTGGGCAGTGGCTGAAAGGATCCATCGTGTCCGGTTGCCTTTAGTTTTTATCTCCGTGTCATTTAAGTCCCTGTCGTTTTTCTCACTCATTCATCCCCGTGTGGCCTGCTGAGGCTCATTCCAACAGAGCCACTGGGCCTCCGATTGATGGCCGAGAGCTCCCGTCTGGAGACATTCGCCCTCTGATTGACATCCGGGAGCTCAGGTCTCCAGAGCCGTTGGGCCTCCGCTCGGCTTGAGGGAGTTCACGTCTCACCTCTCCCGTTCCCACTCAACGCAGGGGCAGGCCGGGCTGGGCCGGGCCGGGCCTTGAAGCCTCAGACCCGGCTCTGCTGGCCTCGAGCCCTCGGTTTCCTCCTCCTTGCAGCATGAGGAGGGTGGCCGGCAGTGGACGGGGGCGAGGCTGGAGCCCAACCCCTTTTCCCTCTGCCCGTCTGATTCCCAGGTCCGTGGACCTTGCTGATGCCTCCTCCTTGGTTCACAGGGTGGTGAACGTGCCTGTCAGATCCTTGGTCTTGGGTCCTCTCAGTCTGTCTGGACTAGATTTGTCCCAGAAATCCCAGCTGACAGGCCCAGAATCAATCAGTCAACCAGTTGTATTTACTGAGTGCTTTTTGTCCTGAGGGCTTGGGAGCGTAGGACATGACCGAGTTGATAGGCTCAATCCCTACCCACAAGGAGCTTACAGTCTAGAAAGCCTCTGGAGGATAGGGCTGAGATGAAAAAGATTCCTCATTCCTGGCATTGGACCTTTGGCTGCCTAGAGGGAATGGGAGGGAAAAGGAGAAAACAGAAGGGCTCCGTAGTCTCCTTCGGCCCCCTCTTCCAATTGGTCTTCCCTGACTCAGCCCTCCTTCCCTCTTCTCCCTCTCCGTTCAGCATCGTCCTGACTTGCTCCCTTTATTCATCGCCCCCTCCCAGCCCCACAGCACTTATATCCATGTCTGTAATTTATTTATATTAACGTCTGTCTCCCCCTCTAGACTGTAAGCTCGCTATGGGCAGAGAACGTGTCTGTTATATTGTTATAGTGCACTCCCAAGCACTCAGTACAGTGCTCTGCACAGAGTAAGCGCTTCCGGCTCTGCCACTTCTCAGCTGTGTGACTGTGGGCACTTCTCTGTGCCTCAGTTACCTCATCTGTAACAGGGGGATTAAGACTGTGAGCCTCATGTGGGACAACCTGATTACCCCGTATCTACCCCAGTGCTTAGAAGAGGGCTCTGCACATAGTAAGCGCTTAACGAATACCAACATAGAAAATGAATCCAATCGACTGACTGACTGGTCAGTCGGCGAGGCTGCCTGGCGTCCCCTCCCATCCTGTAGCCTTGCAGCCCTCCATCTCCTCTAGGGCCCCCATCCTGCCCCCCACCATTCCCCTGGGTCCCTAGTCAGGTGAGCCAAGTGGCTTCTGAAGTGGGAAGGGGCCTGAAGCCTGGGGAGGGGAGGGTTGCACTGCAGATTGCCAAGAGGGCCGCAAGCTGGTGGACTGAAGTAACTGGGGATTTCCCCCGAATCCTCCAGGGCAGCAGGAAACCCCACAGTAGTTTCTTCTCTTCTGACTCTTTTGATGGAGGGGTGGGGGAACCAGGGCTAGGTAGATGGGGCAGGAGAGTTCAAGGGAAGAGGGGAATCAATGAATCAATCGTATTTATGGAGTGCTTACTGTGTGCAGAGCACCCTGCTAAGAGCTTGGGTGAGTACCCTATAACGATATAACAGACACATTCCCGGCCCTCAACGAGCTTAGAGTCTAGAGGGGCGCTGGATGACCGGAGGGGTGAGGGGCATAGCAGCATGTGGCTGTGAAGCAGCTTGGAAGGGATAAAAACAGGTCTTTCTTCCAAAGCAACTCCATACAGTGCTGGCGTGGAGAAGGCTGGGTAGCTTCTGTGCTTTTCAAAAGCTTATGCAAATGCCAGGCTGGCTCCTCTTTTGAAATACTAAATGCTCCTGGATTGAGTCCTCAGGCTGGAGCCCAGAGGCACCTGTGCAAGAGAGGAGGTGGGGAGGGAGGGAGGGAGGGGAGACCGGAGGAGGGGCAGACGTAAGATAAAATGGAAAACGATGCTGAAATGAAATATCCCAATAAGCCACCGCCTTATTTTCTTCCCTCTCTCTGTCTTCCTCTCCCTCTGCCTCTCCTTCTCTGCCTCTCTTAGGGAGGAAGGGGTAGGGTGGAAGTGGCAGGGGGCAGGGGCGGGTGGGAGAGATGCAGAGAGAGAAAATAAAGCAAGGGAAGCACAGAGGAGCGGCGTGGGCTAGCAGAAAGAACAGGGGCCTGGGAGTCAGAGGACCTGCGTCTTATCCCGGCTCTGCCATTCGTCTGCTGTGTGACCTTAAGTCTCAGAACTTCTCTGTGCCTCAGTTATCTCATCCGTAAAATGAGGATGAAGACCGTGTGCCCCGTGTGAGGACACGGACTGTGTCGACCTCGTCTCTTCCCCGGAGTTTGGTACAGGGCCTGGCACACGGTTAGCGCTTAACGAATGCCGTTAAAATAAAAAAGGAACCCAAAACAGAGAAGCCAGACATCTGTCAGCCTGGAGGATCCCAATCAGGGATGAGGGGCCATTTCTACGGGGAGACTTTCCACTCCAGCCGCTGCATCTTCTGAACCCCGTGAAACCTGGCTCCAAACCCCCAAGCCTGGACCCTGGCAAAGGCTGGAGGAGGAGAAGAAGCCCTCTTTAAACTGCTCCTTGCCGGTGGGGCACCTCCTCAGGGCAGGCCTCTTAGCGCTCCGTCTCTGTCTCTGTCTCTGTGTCTCTGTGTACCGCTCTTCCTCTCTCCGTCTCTCTGGACGTGTGTGCCTCTCTCCCTCTGTCTCCTTGTCTCTCCGTCTCTCTCTGTCTCCCTGTTGGTCACAGGTGGGCTCCTTCTTCATGATCAACCTGTGCCTCGTCGTCATAGCGACCCAGTTCTCGGAGACCAAGCAGAGGGAGCACCGGCTGATGCAGGAGCAGAGGCAGCGGTACCTGTCGTCCAGCACGGTGGCCAGCTACACGGAGCCCGGCGACTGCTACGAGGAGATCTTCCAGTACGTCTGTCACATCCTGCGCAAGGCCAAACGCCGCCTCCTGGGCCTCTACCACGCCCTGCAGACCCGCCGCCAGAGCCGCTGCCATCGGGGACTGGGCCGGGGCCAGCCGGAGCCCGGGGGCGACCCCCCGGGGGCCTGGGGAAACGGGAAACCACAGAAGCACTATAGTAAGTGACCCCGGGGCGGAGCCCCCGGCGGGAAGGGGGAAGCGCACACGGTCACGGTACCGTGGCATAGCTAGAACTAGCACGGTCTACTAGATAGGGCATGGGCCCGGGAGTCGGAAGATCGTCGGTTCTCATCCCGGCGCTGCCATTTGGCTGCCGTGTGACCCTGGGCGAGTCGTTTCACTTCTCTGGGCCTCAAGTGCTCATCTGTAAAACGGGGCCTGAGGACCCCGTGTCGAGCAGGGATTGTGTCCACCCTGATTATCCTGTAGCTAGCCCAGTGCTTAGCAGTGCCTGGCACATAATAAGAGCTTAGAACAGTGCCCAGCGCTTAGAATAGTGCTCAGCGCTTAACAAATACCATAATTATTACTTAGAAATATCACAGTTATATGTAGGTTGAATGACAGGTACGAGTCAAGGATAATGCCAAGGTTATGGACTTGGGCGACAGGAAGGATGTTGGTGCTGTCTTCAGTGATGGGAAAATCGGGGGAGGACGGGATTTGGGAGGGAAGGTAAGGAGTTCTGTTGTTTTGGAACTGTCAGAAAATGAATGCTTACTGTGTCCCAAGCGCTGTGCTAAATCCTGGGGTAGATTCAAGGCGATCAAATCGGACACAATCCCCGTCTCACGTGGGGCTCCCAGTCTACGGGGGAGGCGAAACAGGTATTTCGTCCCCATTTACAAAGGAGGAGACTGAGGCACAGAGATGTCGGTGACTTGTCCAAGGTCTCACAGCAGGCAAGCGGCAGAACTGGGGTTTGAACCCAAGCCTGCCAATCTCACTGGTAGGGAGCAACTTGTGGCCTATGGGAGTTTTTTCCATACGAAATAAATCCGAGAGATGACCATTTTATTTCTATTTATAATAATAATAATGGTATTGGTTGAGTGCTTACTCTGTGTCAAGCACCGTTCTAAGTGCTGGGGTAGATACAAGGTAACCAGGGTGGACACAGTGCCTTTCCCACATGCGGCTCACAGTCTTAATCCCCGTTTTACAGATGAGGTAACTAAGCCCCTGAGAAGTTAAGCGAATTTCTCAAATTCACAAAGCAGACAAGTGGCAGAACGGAGATTAGAAGCCAGGCCCTTCTGACTCCGGGCCCAGGCTCTAGCCACTAGGCCACGCCGCTTCCAGACCTCTCTCTGTTGTAAAGGAATACCAAGGGAGCAGGCCAGAGGTCACTGTCGGGGGTGGGACAGGGGACCAGGCTCAGGCTGAGGGAACAGTCTATTTTGAGTCCCGCTGCGCCGGACCCCCATCCTAGGTGCCGTGAGGAGCCGTTCCTGCCCTCTCAGAGCGGGGACAGGCCCAGGGGCTAAGCCGAGGGAAGGCCGGGAGATGAGCGGACCCTCCGAGGGGCGACCTCTCTCCGCCCACGGACGCGGAGCCCGGCCGACCCTGGAGCCCTCGCCGCAGCCCCTCTCGCTTGCCTTCCAGAGCTTTGCCAGAAACACAACCCCCTGGACTACCCGCCGCACACCCTCGTCCAGCCCATCTCGGTGACGCTGACCTCTGACCCCGCCAACTGCCCCAGATGCCACCGGGCCCAGCGGGAGGCGGCCCGGCGGCTCTCCGGCCTGGACAGCCCGCCCTCGGACCGGGAGGAGGGGTCCGGTGGCGGCCGGGGGGAGGCCAGCGGGAGCAGCGACGGCGCCTCAGAGCTGGAGAAGGAGGAGGAGGACGGGGACCGAGGGGGCCTGAGGTGGCTGTGCGGGGCCGTGTGGAGGGAAATCAGGGCCAGGCTGCGCGGGATCGTCGACAGCAAGTACTTCAACCGCGGCATCATGATCGCCATCCTGGTGAACACCATCAGCATGGGGATCGAGCACCACGAGCAGGTGAGCGGCCGGGCCGGCCCGGGCCACCCACCGGGGCTGGGCCTCGAGGCTGGGGACCACCGACTCCCAACGGGCCCCGGGGAGGGGAGGGAGCGGCCGAGCCCCAGTTATGGCTGGCAACTTCCACCAACACCATATCCCCCTGGGTCCGTCCTCAAGGACTGTAGGACCCAGACACGGGAGCAGATGATAGAATGATGGCAGCAACAACAGTAATAATGATAATAACGACAATAACAAGAGAGTGTTTTAAGTGTTTACTCTGGGTTGAGCACTGTCATAATATAATAGTGGTATTTGTTAAGTGTTCGCTATGTGCCAAGCACTGTACTAATCACTGGGGCAGATACAAGATAATCAGGTCAGACACAGTAATAAATAATGATGATGATAATGTATTTGTCAAGCATTTACTTGGTGACGTGCACTGCACTACGTGCTGGGACAGATACAGGATCATCGGGTCAGACAGAGTAGTAATAATAATAATAATCAGGTGTTTGTCAAGCACTTATTATGTGCCAAGCACTGTGTTGGGTAGATAAAAAATAATTAGGTCAGACACACAATCCCCATCCCACATGGGGCTCACAGTCTTAGAAGGAGGGAGGACAGGTGTTGTCTCCATTTTACAAATGAGGAAACGGAGACATGGAGAACTTAAGTGACTTTCTCCAGGTGACAAAACGGACAAGTGGCAGAGGCGGGATTAGAATCCGCATCCTCTGACTCCCAGGCCTGGGCTTATTTCCCGCTCCTCTTGTGCTTTTAACTGGGCCGGACCCTCCTCCGTCTGCTTCCCTGCTTATTCCTCTCTGACATCAAGCCCATGACTCCTTTCCAGTTCTCCTTACTGCCCGGCCCATGCTCTTTCCACTGGACCGGCTCTAACTTTCTCCCTCACCCCTTTCCTCCCCTCTCTTTTCCTCCACTCTGGCCCCCTCACCCGAGAGCCGCCTCTCCTTCCACCTACAACCCCTCTAGTCTCCCAGCCTCCTCATTCCATTTCGCTCTTCATTAGCCGGTCAAGGCCTCAGTCTAGTCAACTTTCTTTAACGGGCCCACTGAGCTGGCTGGGGCCCTCCGGCAGACATTCAGTCCGGAGCCGTCGGCCTGCCGGCGCTACTAAAGAGGTCTCCGGCCTGTTGGGAGCGGCTCGGTCAAGGGCAAGACCACCTCGTCAGCCCGCCGGCAGCCAGGCAGCGGGGCCTGAGCCTCTTCCTGGCTGGCGAAGGTCAAAAATCTGGACCCCATGTGGAAGTCAAACAGTCAGTTGTATTTATTGAGCACTTACTGTGTGTGGAGCACTGTATTAAGTGCTTGAGAGTACAGTATAAGAAGACACATTCCCTGCCCACAGCGAGCTTACAGATTAGAGGGGGAGATATTAATATAAATAAATAAAATTTCAGACCTGTACGCAGGGGCCGTGGGGCTGGGAGGTGGGTTGAATAAGGGGAGCAAGTCAGAGCGACACAGAAGGGAGTGGGAGGAGAGAGGGCTTAATCAGCCAAGGCCTCTTGGAGGAGATGTACCTTCAATAAGGCTCTGAAGGAAGGGAGAGTCATTGTCTATCGAATATGAGAAGGGAGGGCTTTCCAGGCCAGAGGCGGGACGTGGGCGAAAGGTCGGCGGCGAGATAGAGAGATTGAGGTACGGTGAGAAGGTTAGCATTAGATGAGTGAAGTGAGCGGGCTGGGTTGAAGTAGGAGAGGAGCGAGGTGAGGTAGGAGGGGATGAGGTGATTGAGTGGAACCTGGCTGGCCAGAGAGAGGAGTCCAGCACAGCTCCGGGCTGAGCGGACCCGCCCTGGCCACTTTTCCCTGGAGTGGCTACAGTCGGAGAAGAAATTTGAGGGGATGCCGCTTGGAGAGGCTCTCGGTAGGAGAGATTGGCTTACGTGGAGAGATCAGAGGAGCTGAAGGTGCTTAGTCCATCTAGCTGGGACCAGGCTAAGCTGCCGCGGTCTAAGCCGCCGAAGGGCTGAGCCTGCGGGAAGCTGGGGTTTAAGGTGGTCTGAGGAGACCGGCAGGCTTGAGCCCGGGGAAACTGGGCCTGCAGATCCGTACGTCCGGGAGCCGGGGATGGGCCGTTCCTGGGCAGGAGTGCCGGGGATGAGGGAAGCCGGAGTTCTGGGGGGCCGGGGGGGGGGGGGGCGGGGCGGGGAGATGCTCTCAGGGTGGAGCGCTGTGGGGGTGGGCTCGACGACTGAAGCCCGCAAATATCGCCGTTGGCCGGAGGAGAGCCAGGCGGGACCAGCTATTCCCAAAGCCCGTCCAGGGACTAAACTTCCCCCTAACAGAGGTAATTGCCGTGCTCCTGGAGCCTGGATTGATGGCTGAGGGCGGAGGGGCCTGATGACCCCCCCCCCAACTACTCATCCAAGTGCTGATCTGACTCCTAAAGGCTAAGCTTAGAGAGTCAAGACCCTAATAATAATGCTAATAACGATGATGGTATTAAGTGCTTACTGCGTGCCAGGCACTGTACTAAGCATGTCCATCCATTCAGTCGTATTTACCGAGTGCTTACTGTGTGCAGAGCTCTGTACCAAGCGCTTGGAAGAATACGGTACAACAATAAACGGAAACATTCCCTGCCCACTACGAGCTTACGGTCTAGAGACGGGGAATAGCCTGTGGCGTAGTAGAGCCTGGGTCTGGGAGTCAGAGGGTAGGTACAAGATAATCGGGTCGGACACAGTCCCTGTCCTGAAGAGGGTTTCCATTCTCAAACCCCATTTTACAGATTAGGTAGCTGAGGCACAGAGAAGCCAAGTGACATCCCAAGGTCCCAGAGCAGATAAGTGGGGGAGCCGGGATTAGAACCCTTGACCTTCTGACGCCCAGGCCCGGGCTCTGTCTACTTCCCCCCCTTCTTCCTCATTTCATTTCCTTTCACCTGCCCCCGCCCCCCCGTCTCTGCCTGTACCTCTCTGTCTCCGTCTCTCTCGGTGTCTCTGTCTCTGCGGGGCTGTCTGGCCGATCTTTTTTCCTCCTCTCCTCCCTCCCCACTTGGCCGTCTGTCTTCCGAGTCGCCGGGGAGGATTGATTGACGGCCCATTAGAAAAAGATTAACAGGTGCGCGCTTGACTAGAGAAACAGATGTCGAAGAGAGGAGAGGCAAGGAAGCGGATGACCTTTCCGTGAGAGAGAGGAGAGCACGACTTCTAAAGCATCAATTGCTCCCTGTGCTGGGGAGCGGGGCAGAGCTTCTGCGGGCGACGGGGAATAATCTACCATTACGCATCCTGGCATCGTCTCCATTTTTCATTATCGCTGACATAATCATTCGATTCAGGTGGAAATTGGCATCTCTGTTTAGCATATGGCTCCCCTCTCCCGGCTGGCCGGCCCTAAGGTTTTCCTCATTCCGCGTTATCTCCATCTCTCCCTCCGCTCCTTCCCGTTGCCCCTGAGCCCCTCTACCCGACCTCGGCCACTTCTGTTATTCTAATGGAATTATAGATGGAAACGGAGCCTTCCTCTTTCATTCTGTTCACAGTGGAACCGGCGGTTTTATTATTAAAAGTCTCCAGCGCCGGGGGAAGTTCTTTTTTTATTTTTCTCCCCGTTTGCTGCAGTGGAATCAGATCCGTGGTTCCAGGGTCTTGTGGAAGGGAGGTGGTCGGCAAGCGAACGTTCCATGGGGGCTCAGGCTCCCTGACCGGGCAGCCGCGCGGGGAAGGCGTCTAGAGGCGAGAAAGGTGCCTGGGACGTCAAGGACTGTTAAGTGCCTTCCTAGGTGCCAACCAAGTACTGTGCTGAGCGTTGGGGAAGATACAGGCAAGACCACAGTGTAAACCGTGGTGTTTGGGAAGCTCTTACTACGTGCCAAGCACTGTACTAAGCTCTGGGGTAGACGCAAGACGATCGGGTCGGAGCCAGTCCTATACAGAGTTTACAGTCTAAGGGGAAGGAAGTCATGAGCCCCCCCCCACCATTTTTCAGATGAGGAAACCGAGGTCCAGAGAAGTGAAGTGACTTGCCCAAGGTCATACTGCGGACGAGTGGCAGAGCCGGGCTTATTTTAGTTTATTTTTCATGGTATTTGTTAAGCGCTTACTCTGTGCCAGGTACTGTTCTGAGCCCTGAAGGAGACGCAAAAGTAATAATGTTGGTATTTGTTGGTATCTGTTAAGCGCTTACTATGTGCAGAGCACTGTTCTAAGCGCTGGGGTAGACACGGGAATCAGGTTGTCCCATGTGGGGCTCACAGTCTTAATCCCCATTTTACAGATGAGGTAACTGAGGCACAGAGAAGTTGTGTCTTGCCCACGGTCACACAGCTGACAACCCATCGATTCGAACCCATCACCTCTGACTCCAAAGCCCATGCTCTTTCCACTGAGCCATACACCTGCTCAGTAATCAGGTTGGACCCAGTGTGGGTCCCAGGTGAGGCCCACGGTCTTAATCCCCATTTTGCAGATGAGGTAGCTGAGGCACAGAGAAGTTAAGTGACTTGCCCAAGGTCACGCAGCAGAGAAGTGGTAGAGCCGGGGCCGGAACCCAGGCCCTTCTGACTCCCAAGTCTGTGCCGTAAGCATTAGGCCACGCTGTTTCTCTAGAACCCAAGTCTCCTCCCTCGCAGCTAAATGCTCCTCCACTGGGTCAGGATAGGACTGTCATCATCATTCTGGTCATCACCATCGTCGTCTTGATGATGATGCTGCTTCTAGAGAAGCAGCGTGGCTCAGTGGAAAGAGCACTGGGTTGGGAATCAGAGGTCGTGGGTTCGAATCGCGGCTCTACAACCTGTCAGCTGTGCGACTGTGGGCGAGTCACTTAACTTCTCTGTGCCTCAGTCACCTCCTCTGTAAAATGGGGATTAACCGTGAACCTCACGTGGGGCAACCCGATGACCCTGTATCTACCCCAGCGCTTAGAACGGTGCTCTGCACCTAGTAAGCGCTTAACAAATACCGATGTTATTATTATTATTATTACAGTGCCTGGCACATACTAAGCGCTAAACAAATACCCCAATTATTATTATTATTTATTTTGCTTCTGTTGGAAGAGGGCACCGCCACCGGTGACGTTGACCCGCAGATGCACACGTGACCTAGAGGCCCAAGTCCCACCATGCTGCGGACGGTGACCTCCCCTCGCGGTGCCGACACTTTGCCCTTCTCATTTCGTCCTCTGCCTTCCCCTCCTCCCGAAGCTTCTGCCGTGGCTGCCCCTTTCTTGTTGCAGGCGACCTGCTCGGTTCTCTCCCAGATTCCCATCTTCCAGGTGGCCGGAGAAAGAGGTTCCTCCACCCCTTTGGCGGGGAAGATGTTTCTTTACGTCTAACCCGAGGCCCTTCCGCTGCGTCTTTTTACCCGCGTCCACCCGGCTGCCTCCGACTCACGCTCCGGGCCGGCGGGGAGCATCGGCCAGTGGGCCCCGTCAGGGTGCCGGCCGGTCCCTTCCCCCTCCGAGCTGTCCCCTCGTCATGGCCACCCCCCACGGGACGGAGCGCTGGCCGGGAGCTGCCTCTCCCTCACCCTGTCTTCCCGTCTCCTCCTCCTCCCACAGTTCAGGCCACGAGTCCTCACGGGGGGGCTTGAACGAAAGTGCCGCGTAAGGACAGGTCTCATTATCTCCCTGCCCAGCATCCCCCCCCATCCCTCGTCCGCCTCTCCTGGCCCTCCCGGGGTCTCGGTTTCTGTTTCCCTCTCTCCCCGTCTCCACCCCTTCCTCCTTGGTGCCGGGCTTTAGCGGGTTAGTTCTCGGGGCCGCTCCCTAATTCCTGTAATCTGCCGTTCCTCGGGTAATGATGCAGGCCGCCGGGAGGAGACGAGGCCTCGTGGGCGGCCGGGGCCAAGAAACGTTGGCGGTGCAGAGGCAGGGGGAGGGGGAGGAACAGAAAGGACACCGCAGACAGAAAACCGCCGGGCACCCGGCATCCCAACCCCGGATTAGGGCCGGGAGAGTCCTGGGTCCCAGAGAAGAAGGGAGGCCCAGCTCGCCGCTTTCACCTCGCTGGGATTTTATAATAATAATAATAATGTTGGTATTTGTTAAGCGCTTGCTATGTGCCGAGCACTGTTCTAAGCGCCGGGGTAGATACAGGGTAATCAGGTCGTCCCACGTGAGGCTCACGGTTAATCCCCGTTTTACAGATGAGGTCACTGAGGCACAGAGAAGTGAAGCGACTCGCCCACAGTCACGCCGCTGACAAGTGGCAGAGCCGGGATTCGAACTCATGACCTCTGACTCCCAAGCCCGTGCTCTTTCCACTGAGCCACGCTGCTTCTCTTTTATTTGCCCCGTCTTCTCTGACTCTGCAACTCCCCTTCCGTCCTCAGCCGTAGCTCTTACGTACATATCTTACAGAAGCAGTGTGGCCTAATTATAATAATAATAATAATAGCGATTATAACTGTGGCGTTGGTTAAGTGCTTACTACGTGCCAGGCACTAGTGTTCTGAGCTCTGAGGTTTAGATGCAAGGTAATCGGGTTGGACACGGTGCCTTTCCCACCTAGGGCTCACAGTTTTAATCCCCATTTTACAGATGAGGGAACTGAGGCGCGGAGAAGAGAAGTGACTCGCCCAGGGTCACACAGCAGAGGAGTGGCAGAGCTGGGATTAGAACCCAGCTCCTTCTGACTCCCAGGCCCGTACTCTATCCACTCCTCTACCTGTCTGCTGTCTGACCTTGGGCAAGTCGCTCCTCTTCTCTGTGTCTCGGTTCCCTCATCTGCAAAATGGGCATTTAATACTTGTTCTCCTTCCTACTTACACTGCGAAACCCACGTGTTGGCATTTAGTAAGCGCTTAACAAAAATTATTATTATTGTTATGATGATGATGATGTCTTCCAACTTAGTGGCTTCCTCCTACCCGAAATAACAATAATAATAATAATAATGTTGGTATTTGTTAAGCGCTTATTATGTGCAGAGCACTGTTCTAAGCGCTGGGGTAGACACAGGAGAATCAGGTTGTCCCACGTGGGGCTCACAGTCTTAATCCCCATTTTACAGACGAGGTCACCGAGGCACAGAGAAGCGAAGTGACCCGCTCACGGTCACACGGCTGACAAGTGGCAGAGCCGGGATTCGAACCCATCGCCTCTGACTCCGAAGCCCGGGCTCTTTCCACTGAGCCACGGGAAGCAGCGTGGCCTAGTGATCAAAGCATGGGCCGGAGAGTCAGAGGAACTGGGTTCTAATCCCGGCCCTGCCACTCGTGTGCTCTGTGACCTTGGGTAAGCGTTTAACTTCTCTGTGCCCCTCTGCCACCTTCCAAGGTCCTCGAGGGCAGGGATCGGGCCTGCGAACCCTCTCGGTCCGTTGCTCTGCACGGAGTAGGGGCTCAGTAAGTACGACTGACGGATGGCTCTGTGCCCCTCGTCTTCCACAGCCCGAGGAGCTGACCAACATCCTGGAAATCAGCAACGTGGTGTTCACCAGCATGTTTGCGCTGGAGATGATCCTGAAGCTGGCAGCCTTCGGCCTCTTCGACTACCTCCGCAACCCCTACAACATCTTCGACAGCATCATCGTCATCATCAGGTGCGGGGCGGGGCGGGGCGAGCCCCCCACCCCGGGGGGCAGTTTCCGGTGCTGGGACTGATGGTTGCCCCCGTGGACAAGGTGGGGCCTGACCGGATGGTTGGTCCTTGAGTTTTTAGTCACCCGTGACGGAGTGCAGCGTTGTCCAATCCCCTCTGCTTCCCCGCATCTACCATCCTGCTCATTTGAGTGGCTTTTTTGTCATTAAAAACGGTAGTAATAATAATAATGTTGGTATTTGTTAAGCGCTCACTAGGTGCAGAGCACTGTTCTAAGCGCTGGGGGAGATACAGGGTCATCAGGTCGTCCCACGTGAGGCTCACGGTTAATCCCCATTTTCCAGATGAGGTAACCGAGGCCCGGAGAAGTGAAGTGACTCGCCCACAGTCACACGGCTGACAAGTGGCAGAGCCGGGAGTCGAACTCATGACCTCTGAGTCCGAAGCCCGGGCTCTTTCCGCTGAGCCACGCTGCTTCGGGGAAGCCGTGTGTCCTAGTGGAAAGAGCAAGGGCCTGCGGGTCAGAGGACCTGGGTTCTAATCCCGCTGCGTGACCTTGGGCCAGTCACCTAACTTTTGGATGCCTCAGCTCCCTCATCTGCAGAACGGCGATTCAATCCCCGTTCTTCCTCTTACTTAGAATGTAAGTCCCATGCGGGACCTGATTATCCTGTGTCTACCACAGTGCTTAGTTCAGCGCTTATCACATAGTAAGTGCTTCACAGATACTACAATTATTATTATCAATCAATCGTATTTATTGGGTGCTTACTTTGTGCAGAGCACTGTACTAAGCACTTGGGAGACTACTATAATAACGTTTGTATTTGTTAAGCGCTTACTATGTGCCGAGCCCTGTTCTAAGCGCTGGGGTAGATACAGGGGAATCGGGTTGTCCCGCGTGGGGCTCACAGTTAATCCCCATTTTACAGATGAGGTCACTGAGGCACAGAGAAGTGAAGTGACTTACCCAAGGTCACACAGCCGACACGTGGCAGAGCCGGGATGCGAACCCGTGACCTCTGATTCCCAAGCCCGGGCTCTTTCCACTGAGCCACGCCGCTTAACGGAGTCGGCAGATGTATTGCCCCGGCCACAAGGAGCTTACAGTCTACGGGGGACGCGGGCGTTAGAATACATTTCGGATATGTGCGTAAGAGCTGTGGGGCTGAAGGTGAGGTGGATAAGGGGTACAAAGCCATTATTATTATTATTTTAAAATTATCATTATTGTTTGTGGAACTCACCGTCAGAGAGGGAAGAAGGACAGATATTTTATCCCCACTTTACACATGAAGTAACCGAGGGCCAGAGAAGCGAAGCGACTTCCCCGAGGTCACCCAGCAGGCAAGTGGCGGAGCTGGGATCAGAACCCAAGTCCTCCGACTCCCGGGCCCGTGCTCCGTCCACTGGGCCGCGCTGCTTTTCCCCGCTTCTCCGGAGGATGGTAGGGGTGCTCAGTGAGTAAGCCCCTCAGGCTCGGGGCAGTCTGAGGTTGTCGTAATCGTCATCCTCATCACAGACCCCCCCCCCCCCCCCCGAGATCCCTCGCCCGGGTGGCGGGCGCCAGGAGGAGAGCGCCGGGCGTCCTGTTTGCAGGTGACCTTGCTGTTGGGGAGATGCAAGCGTGGACTGGGCAGATGATGGACGTGTGTCCGACGCCCCTCTCACTCTCTTCAGCCCCAGTAAAGATTGTCCTTCACGGGGTCTGGCACCGTGTCCCGTTCCGCCACTCGGTACGACGACCAGGCCCATTTTAGGGCACCTCTCCTAGACCTCTTTCCCATTAGAGGGATGAGCCGCGCATACCTAAACAGGGCCGAGGAGACGCCGAGGGGACCGCTGCCTCGCTGGGCAGGCAGGCCACGTTCCGGGCCGGCGCTCCGTTCGGCCTCTCCCCTTCGTCGATTTGTTGCCGTGATGGGTTGGGCAGAGCCCCCGGGGCCAACCGCACACACTGCCAGAAGGGACCCCCGGGCCAGGGCGACCCCGGACCCAGTCGGTCCCATCGTGAGAGGTGTTTACTGAGCGCTCACTGCGTGTGTTGAGAATTGAACTGAGCGCTTGGAAGAGAACGATACAACGGAGTCGATGGACGTGAAACCTGCCCTCATGGAGAAGCGGTGCGGCCTAGTGGAAAGAGCCCGGGTCTGGGAGTCAGAAGGACCCGGGTGCCAATCCCGGCTCCGCCACTCGTCTGCTGCGTGACCTTGGGCGAGTCGCTTCACTTCTCTGTGCCCGCGTCCCCTCGTCTGTAAAATGGGGATCGGGACTGTGAGCCCATGTGGGACGTGGACGGTGTCCAACCTGTTTAGCTTTTAACTACCCCGGCGTTTAGTATAGTACTCGGCACATAGTGAGCGTTTGACAGATACCATAAAAAAAAAAAAGGGAAAAAAAGAGGAGTTTGCAGTCTACGGGTCTGATAGCCTGGGAGACTCCCAGGGTCTCCCCTGGCCAAGCCAACCCTTAGGTCACAGTATTAATAATAATAATAATAATGATGGCATTTAAGGATTTACTAGTACCGAGCATTGTTCTAAGCACTGGGGTGGATACAGGGTCGTCAGGTTTTCCCATGTGAGGCTCACAGTTTCATCCCCATTTTCCAGATGAGGTAACCGAGACCCAGAGAAGTTAAGTGACTTGCCCGAGGTCACATAGATGACAAGTGGCAGAGGCAGGATTAATAATGTTGGTATTTGTTAAGCGCTTACTCTGTGCGGAGCACTGTTCCAAGCGCTGGGGTAGATACAGGGTCATCGGGTCGTCCCACGTGAGGCTCACGGCTAATCCCCATTTTCCGGATGAGGTAACCGAGGCCCAGAGAAGCGAAGTGATTTGCCCGCCGTCACACGGCTGACAAGTGGCAGAGCTGGGAGTGGCACTCATGACCTCTGAGTCCGAAGGCCAGGCCCTTTCCCCTAAGCCACGCTGCTTCTATTAGAGTCCTGCTCAGGTCTGGGTTGGCTCAGAGCTAGGCCAGAGTTTCAGGGCCAAGCAGGGCTTTGGAGCCCAAGCAGTCCTTGGCGCTTCTGGGAACTGTAGTCTCCATGGCCTGAGAGACAACCACTCAGGTGCTCAGATACCCCGGTCTCCTCTGGCCATAAATGGAGCCTCCTGAAGGGCCACCCAAACGGGGCCGGGACCTGGCTGGGATCGGCTTCGGTCCGGCCCGGTTCTACGGGGGCTTGGGACTTGCTGGACGGGTCTGGTCCGATTCCTGCCTCCATGAGTTTTCAGCCGGCTAGAACAGACATGGAGGCATTTTTGCTGTCTTCCTTGAACAGTAGCAGGACCCCAGGACCGTGCATTTTCTCCCGGAACTTAGGACGGGGCTCGCACACGGTAAGCACTTAATAAATAAGTTGGTATCTGTTGAGCGCTCACTATGTGCAGAGCACCGTTCTAAGCGCCGGAGTAGGTTTGCGGGGTAATCAGGTCGTCCCACGTGAGGCTCTCGGTCTTTATCCCCATTTTCCAGATGAGGTAACCGAGGCCCAGAGAAGTTAAGTGACTTGCCCACAGTCGCACAGCTGCCCAGTGGCAGAGCCTGGATTTGAACCCATGACCTCCGACTCCCAAGCCCGGGCTCTTTCCACTGAGTCACGCTGCTTCTCTAGATAAATTCTAAACACTAAACACTCAATAAATACCATTACTACAGTACCAGCCCCGGGAACGGTGGGAAGCTGGCTGAAGGATAGTGTTTTTTGAGTGCTTGCCGTGCTTACAGAGTTGGTAAACACGCTTCCTGCCCACAAGGAGCTTCCAGTTTAGAGGGGGGGACAGACGGTAGTGTAAATAAATGCAGAGATCTTGGGAATGTACCTGAGTGAATAAAGGGTGCAAATCCAGTTGCATGGGTGATGCAGGGGAGAGTGGGAGAAGAGGAAATGAAGGCTTAGTCAGGGAAGGCCTCTTGGAGGAGATGGGCCTTCAGTAAGGCTTTGCAGAGGGGAAGGGTGATCGTCGTTCCGGGCCAGAGGCGGGATGTGGGCCAGAGTCCGCGGCGAGATAGAGGAGACCGAATTTCGGTGAGTAGGTTGGCATTAGAGGAGCCAAGTTTGTGGGTTGGGTTGTAGTAGGAATCTGTCTCTGCCCCCTCCGTCTCTACCCTCTCAGTTTTTGCAGGGAACGTGTCTACCAACTCTGTTGAATCGCACACTCCCGAGTGCTTCATGCAGCGCTCTGCACCCAGTCAGCGCTCGGTAAATCCCCCTGACTGATGGACTGCCCCCCTCTCTCTGTTTCTGCACGCCTTTCCCCTCGCTGTCCTCGCCCCGTGCAGCATCTGGGAGATCATCGGCCAGTCGGACGGGGGCCTGTCGGTGCTGAGGACGTTCCGGCTGCTGCGCGTGCTGAAGCTGGTGCGGTTCATGCCCGCGCTGCGTCGCCAGCTGGTCGTGCTCATGAAGACCATGGACAACGTGGCCACCTTCTGCATGCTGCTCATGCTCTTCATCTTCATCTTCAGGTGGGGGGCCGTGGGGCTGCGGAGGGCCGGCGGGGGCCGCGGTCCAGAAAAGCGGGCGGGGGCCTCCTTGCTCGCCGTCGGCCGGGGGTCGCCCGGTCTCAACCTCCGCCCGCAGGGCTAAGCTCGGGTCCCGGCTGGGGATGCCCCAGCCTCCGGGCCGTGGGGTAGGTTGCCGCGGGAGGGTCTCTGCCCCTCAAGAAGCAGCGTGGCATGGTGGAAAGAGCACGGGCTTGGGTCAGAGGACTTGGGCTTACCACTTGTCTGCTGTGTGACCTTGGGCAAGCTACTTAACTTCTCTGGGCCTCATTTCCCTTGTCTGTAAAATGGATGGGACAACCTGATTAGCTTGTTTCTACCGCGGTGCTTAGAACAGTGTTTGGCACATAGTGAGCGCTTAACAAATACTACTGTGAGCCCGTCAAAGGGCAGGGACCGTCTCTATCTGTTACCGATTTGTCCATTCCGAGCGCTTAGTACAGTGCTCTGCACATAGTAAGCGCTCAATAAATACTATTGAATGAATGAATGAATTATTATTATTATTATTATTCCTGCCCCTCAACTGCAGCCGGGTCCGGCGGGGGCACAGCCTGGGCTGGGGCGGGGCCTCACCTGGCCGAGGGTGGGATCATTCGTTCAGTTATCCAGCACTTACTGTGTGCAGACCACCGTACTAAACGCTTGGGAAAGTACAGTAATACGGTGAGACAATCCCTGCCCGCAACAGGTTCACAGTCTAGACGGGGGGAAGGCAGACATCAATACAAATAAAGAGACATCAGTATAAATAAAATGACAGACATATACGTAAGTGGTGTGAGGTTGGGGGCCGGGGGAGCAAAGGGAGTGAGTCAGGGTGACGCGGAGGGGAATGGGAGATGAGGAAAAGTGGGGCTTAGTCTGGGAAGGCCTCTTGGAGGAGGGGAGCCTTCACTAGGGCTTGGGGCCGTGGGGAGAGTGATTGTCTGGCAGATCAGAGGAGGGAGGGTGACCCAGGTCAGAGGTAGGGGGTCGGTGGCGAGCTGGAGGCCCAGTGAGGAGGTTAGCGGAGCCAGAGGAGCGGAATGTACGGGCTGGGCTGGAGAAGGAGAGAAGAGAGGTGAGGTAATAATAATGATAATAATGATGTTGGTATTTAAGTGCTTACTCTGTGCCGAGCACTGTTCTAAGCTCTGGGGTAGATGCAGGGTAATCAGGTTGTCCCACATGAGGCTCAGTCTTAATCCCCATTTTAAAGATGAGGTAACTGAGGCACTGAGAAGTTAAGTGACTTGCCCAGAGTCACACAGTGGACAGGTGGCGGAGCCGGGATTAGAACCAGGAGAGGGCAAGGGGGTGGACGGCGTTAAAGCCCATGGGGGGGAGCTTTCGTTTGAGACGGAGGTGGTTGGGCGACCACTAGGCCTCACCTGGCCGAGGGCGGGGATGGGCGAGGCCGGGGATCGGGGCGGGGAGTGGGTCGGGATGGGGGTCGAAGTGGTTCCCTACCATACCAGGCCGGGAACCCGGGAGCCCGTCTCCCAGGTGGGAAGGAGCTTCCCAGACGGTTCCAGGCCGGCCGGCTTTCCCTCCCGCCCCTCTCCCCCCGCAGCATCCTGGGGATGCACATCTTCGGCTGCAAATTCAGCCTCAGGACGGACACGGGGGACACGGTCCCGGACCGGAAGAACTTCGACTCCCTGCTGTGGGCCATCGTCACCGTGTTCCAGGTGAGACGGGGTCGGGGGCCGAGTCCACCCCCCCCCCCCAACCGCCGGACTTGGGGGGGATGAGCCCTGCCAGTTCAGAGAGCAGGAAGACCAGGGTGGGGGGCAAAGACCAAGTCCCACTGGGCCGGACGGACTGTGCTCGAGGGTGTCCAGGACGGGGGTCCTCTGTGGCCCCCTCCCCTCTCTGTCTGGCTGCTGCTTCTACGCTCCCTAGGCGGGGAGCGGGGAAGGGCTGGGGAACAAGGAAGTATGGGATCGGTGCTGCCGCTATTAATAATAATAGTAATAATTGTAACGGTGGTATTTCTTAAGCGCTTACTACGCGTCAAGCGTTGTTCTAAGTGCTGAGGAAGGTGGGAGATAATCAGGTCAGACACACTCCCTGTCCCACACAAGGGCTCCCAAACCAGATAGGAAGGAGAACAGGTATTGAATCCCCATTTTACAGCTGAAGTAACTGAGGCCCAGAGACGCTAAGTGACTTGTCCAAGGTCACAGAGCAGGCCTGAGGAGGAATCGGGATTAGAACCCAGACCCATGCTCTCTCCACTGGGCCAAGCTGCTCCTCGAAATGATAACAGTAGTAATTGTAGTATTTGTTGATCACCAACTTTTTGCTAAGCACCATATTAAGCTCTAGGGTAGGTATAATACGATCAGGTTGGACACAGTCTGGCTCACTGTCTGAAGAGAGAGAGAGAGAGAGAGAAGGAAATTTATCCCCATTTTACAGATGAAGAGGCACAAAAGTTAAATGACTCGTCCAAGGTCTCCCAGTAGGCAAGTGGCGGAGCCAGGATTAGAACTCAGGTCTCCTGACTCTGAGTCCCGCGCCCCCTCCTCTGGGCCGCTCTGCTGGAGAACGGGGCGTCACGGAACGGCCCCTCTCCCCGAGCGGTCGCAGAGGCGCGGGAGAGGGTGGGCGGCCGTGGGTTGACGGGGGGCTGTGTTGCAGATCCTGACGCAGGAGGACTGGAATATGGTGCTGTACAACGGCATGGCCTCCACCTCGCCCTGGGCCTCCCTTTACTTTGTAGCCCTCATGACCTTCGGCAACTACGTGCTCTTCAATCTGCTGGTGGCCATCCTGGTGGAGGGCTTCCAGGCAGAGGTGAGAGACCTCCACCTCCCTGTAGCTCTTGGGGAGCAGGAGGGAGCGTGAGAGGGGGTTAGGCAGCCCCCCATCCCGAAGGGATAGTCGGCCCCTCCCCCGCTGGCGGCGATGGGACCGGGAGACGGGACAGCGAAAATCGAAGACTACCCCGACGGCGATGGGGTTTGGCTGCCGTGGGCCAGGGGCAGGGAGAGGAGGGCGGGCCCGTTGCCTCCCCCTTGCCGTGAACAAGTCTCCCCTCGGTCCTCCCTGAGGGATGCCGTCCCGCCTCCCCACCCCTTTCCCCGAGGCCCTGCAGAGGCCGCAGCTCCGGGGCTTCCATCTTCCTCTCTCGGCCCCAGGGAGACGCCAACCGCTCGTACTCGGATGAGGACCAGAGCTCATCCAACATGGAGGAGTTTGAGAAGTTCAGGGACGGCCAGGAGGGCCGCTCTGGTAAGAAGGCCCCCTCTCCGCTGCCCGGGGACTGGCTCGGGTCCGCTTGAACCAAGAGTCTCCGTCCCTTACCCGGAGCTGGGCCGAGGCCGGTGAACGGGACGTTCAGTGGAGCCTTCGGAGTCTCCCCTCTGAGGCAGCCTCCCGCGGGCTCCTCCCGCCCGCTTCCCTTCCCCTACCGTGAGGGATCCGGGCCTAAAGTGGCAGGCTTAGCCAGAAGATTGACACGTGCCAGCTTCCAACCCGCACTCCCCCAGCCTCCCTCCCCACACGGGCCCGGGTCAGAATGATGATGCACCCGGTGCCCGGGATCGGCCAGCTCCTATGGAAACGTACCGGGGTAGGAGAGGTACTTTCGGCTTTTAATTCGGAACGAATTCGTTCAAGCCCAGCCTGCCTTCTTTCCAGCCTGGCCCCCACCCGGGGTCATCCCGGGGTCACTGGGTAGCTTATCCTTCCTTGCCCTGTCCCATTCATGCCAAACCGGCCTCTGGCCCCCACTCTCCTCCTCCCTGTTTCAGGACCTGTAAGGAATCTCAGGGAGAAATGTCCCTAAGGACAAGGAATGTGTTTCTTTCTCCGTCCCTCTCTCTGCATCTTGGTACTCAGATCCCAAACTCTGCACAATCCCCATGACCCCAAATGGACACCTGGACCCCAACCTCCCGCTCCCCAGCCAGCCTCTGGCTGCGGGCGGGGTGCTGCCTGCCCCCCGGAATTCCCTGCAGCCCGACCAGATGCTCATCGCCCTAGGATCCCGGAAGAGCAGTGTGATGTCTCTGGGGAGGATGAGCTACGACCAGCGGTCCCTGGTGAGTCTCCGCTCGAGCGGTTTGGTGGGGAGGTGCCAACCAGAGGTGGGGGGCCGGGGGAGGTAGGGAGGAAAGTGGCCCTGACCTTGGAGAGGACCAGGCTGCCCTTACCGTGTCCCACCTTCCCGATCCAGGCTTAAACCAGCCCAGATCTCAAGAGAACAGTCGATTCATCAATTGCATTTATTGAGCGCTTACTAAGTGCAGAGCGCTATACTAAGCACTTGGGAGAGTACAATACAACAGAATTAGCAGCATGGAATAAGAAGCAGCATGGCCTAGGGGATAGAGCACAGGCCTGGGAGTCAGAAGGTCATGAGTTCTAATCCCGGCTCCGCCCCTTGTCTGCTGTGTGACCTTGGGCAAGTCGTTTAACTTCTCCGTGCCTCACTTCCCTCCATCTGTAAAATGGGGATTGACTGGGAGCCCTCTGTGGGACAGGGACTGCGTCCGACCCGATCATCTTGTATTTACCTCAGTGCTAGAACAGTGCCTGGCACATAGTAAGCGCTTGACAGAAGCCATTATTATTATCATTATTAATTAGCAGACATGTTAGCAGACTGCAAAGACGTTTGGTGTGTGAGGTTCGAGGTGTTGACATAATTTGCAAAACCCTATAGACCCAGAGCAGACTGGGCCTAACCACAGGACGACCAAAGAGGAAGCGGCTTAGACCCGCTGCCTTCGTTTCATAAAGCTGTAGAGCGAGAGGCGGGAGCTCCGTGTTAAGCCCCAGGCTTCCGCCAGCGACGGGTGGAAAATGGCTCGCCGAGTCCAGGGGGTTTTGCCTCCTCTGGGATGAGGGGTCTGCTCTCGCCACTCGCGCCCAGAGCAATAGCCAGTGGTGAGTCGGGAAGGGGCTCCGGGGATGACCAGTCCCTTCCTGCCCTATGGCCGCCATTGCAATTCTCCTAGCGGGCTAGGCGCTATGCCATTTTGCTCTTATTCACTCTTTCAAACGTATTTAATGAGCACTTACTCTGTGCGAAGCACTGTACTAAATCTCTTATGTACTAAGACTCCTATGGAACCTTCCCGTCTGGAGCTGTTGACTCCCAGGCCTGTTCAGCTGTGGCCCCGGGCTGCTGCCTGGCGTGTCACAGGCCTGACCAGAGCCGGCGTGTCGCCCATCGCCCAGAGGCCCCAGGGCTGTGGTGGGCTGAATCCCGACAAGCTGGTCACCAGCCTAGCGCCATGTGGATTGAGCATCTTTGCCCATCAAGGATGGAAAAACAATCTGGGGGCGGGGCATGCCTGCTCTTTGGGTTTTTTTTGTTTCGTTTTGATGCCGAGCTGAGCCTCCCGGCCTTCAAGGGAGGAATTTTAGAAGCTTCTGCCCAGGGGCAAAGATCTCGTCCACTCCCCAAGGGTGAGGGGGTTCGGTCCCCAGTCGATCAGTCAATCAATTGTATTTATTGAGAGGTTACTGAGTTCAGAGCGCTGCATTAAGTGCTTGGGAGAGTACACTGTAACAATATAACAGACCCATTCCCTGCCCACAGCGAGCTTACGGTCTAGCCGGGGAGGCAGGCATTAATAAAAATAAGTAAATTACGGATATGTACGTAAGAGCTACGGGGATGAAGAAAAGCGGTGAGTAAAGGGAGCAAATCAAGGTGACGCAGAAGGGAGTGGGAGAAGAGGAAAGGAGGACTTAATCAGGGAAGAGGAGATGTGCCTTCAATAAGGCTTTGAAATGGGGAAAGTAATTGTCGGGCATATTTATTGAACGCTTTCTGTGGGAGAATACAATATAACAGTATAAAAGACACATTCCTTGCCCACAACGAACTCGTAGTCTAGAGGGGGAGACGGATATTAATATAAATAAATTATCTGTGGGTTATGTCAGCTTTAGCAGGAAGTTGAAGAGCTGCCCACCCCGCCCCCCCAATCCCTTAGTCGCAAATCCCTCTCATCTGGTCTCTCTCAGTCCAGCTCGCGCAGCTCCTACTATGGGGCTTGGGGCCGCAGCGCGGCCTGGGGGAGCCGCCGTGCCAGCTGGAACAGCCTGGCCCGGGGCCACAGCCTGAAGCACCAGCCCCCGTCCGCCGAGCACGAGTCCCTGCTGTCGGGGGAGAGGCGAGTGGTGCCTGACGGGGAGCGAGGCGGGGCCCGGGGGACCCACCGCCACCGCCGGACGCTCTCCCTGGACACCAAGGACCCCTCCGACCTGGTGGAGGTGCCCCCTGCCCTCCCCCCAGCTCACCCCCGGGCCCCCCGCAAGGTGGGTGCCATCCCGGGGGCCGGGGAACACCAGAACTGCAATGGCAAGATGCCCGGAGTTGCCAAGGACGTCTTCACTAAGATGAACGACCCGGAGGGCCACGGGGAGGACGAGGAAGAGATGGATTACGTGAGTGTTGAGGCCGGCGAGGGGGAAGGGGCCGCATCTCTAGGGGGGCTCTGCCCGGTGTCGGAGCCGGAGGAGGGACCTGGGCAGCCAGCCTCAGGGGCGGACCCCGGAACAGCCCATCACAACCGTAGACAATTAGGGAAACCTCGTGTGGGGCTTTGATTTTCCCAGAGCTCTTCTGCTCGAAACCTCACAACATACCTGTGAAGTAGGGAGAGTTGGGTTTTATTCTTCCCGTTTGATAGACTCCTTCAGTCAGTCGTATGTACTGAGTACTTACTGTGTGTAGAGCACTGCACTAAACGCTTGGGAGAGTACAATTCGACAGAGTTGGTAGGCATATTACCTGCCCACAATGAGCTTACAGTCTAGAGGGAAGACAGATGTTAATATGGCTGGAACTAGACCCCGGGTTGGCTCGGAGGGGGCAGTCAGGATGTTTGGGTTGGACAAGTGACCCTCATACGGGTGGGCTGTTGAGTGTGACCCACCATCATCGCCGTCAGCGTCACCGATGGTATTTACTGAGCGTTTACTGTGTGCAGAGTGTACTAAGCACTTGGGAGAGTACAGTACAGCAGAGTTGGTAGACACGTTCCCTGCCCACGCTGAGCTCGCGGGCTATAGCCGAAGCTTTTGCTTCTTGCCTTGGCAGATAATGTCCTGCCCCCTGCCATTTCCCCCCTCAGAGGCTCCGGCCTCAGGTCCCGCTGTGTCCCTCGGTGGAGGGGAGGGGACTCCCCCTTGGACACCAGAGGAAGAGATCAGTCCGCTGCACCTCCACCCTGCCGGGTGGAGGTGATGGTGATGTTGGTCTTCCAGAGATCTGACCCTTGCCCACGTACCTCACTCGTGCCAATCCCCACCCCCTCAGCGGTCTCGTGGGGAGGCCCGAGAATTCCACGCCCCAAGGTGGGATCCGTGAGACGGTGCCACCCGCCCCACGCCCTCGACAGGGCCCCGGTTCCAGGGGAAGACGGCCGAGAGTCTGCCGGTGGAAGTTCACGCTGGCCACTAGCAGGGGCTGCTGGGCCTCTGCTCCAGGCAGGGCTGAATGGAAGGAGGGAGGGAGCCTCACACAAAGTCATTTTGGAGCTGGGGTCCCTGAGGGCTTGTATGCTTTCCCCATTTCACCGCCCCGCCCCAACCACCCCAACAACCTCCCAACCCCTGCCTCCCAGACCCTGTGTTTCCGCATCCGGAAGATGATGGACGTCTACAAGCCAGACTGGTGTGAGATCCGTGAAGACTGGTCCATCTACCTCTTCTCCCCTCAGAACAGGTGGGTGGGGCCGGAGTGAGACGGGGATGGGCCCTATCTTGGGGGTCCCTGCTGAGCCCCCGAGACAGGGAGCGCTTCCAACCGTTTAGCCCCCGGCAACCTGCATCCTCCCTCCTCCCAGGCCGACCCACGGAGGGGGAGGTATTGGGGTGCATTTGGTTCATTTGTTGGCATTTCCCCTTCCTAGATGGTACACCCACCCCACCGTAATGGCCGCTGCCTCCCCTCAGACATGCAGCAGTCAGTATTAAAACGGCGGGAGCCTCGTAAAGGTGCCCGACTCCCTCAGTGAATAACCGATCACTTCCCTCTTGAGTTCGCAACAGATGGAGTCCAGAGTTCCGGGGGTTGGGATGGCGGCGGGGGTGGAGCTCCAGAGACCAGAAGAAACATTGGTGGGGGGTGTTCATGGCACAGAAGCAATCACCTTCCTTCTTCTCCAGTGTTTCCACCGAAGTCAGGGGGGAAGAGAGCTTAAGCCCAAGGCATTTAGTTTGGACCTAAAAGAGGAAGGACCAAGGAGGGTGGTGTGGGAGGTCGCCGTCTTTCCCGCTTTCTTTCCTACCCACTTCCCAAGGATGGGAGAGGGAAGATGGAGTAAGGAAATAATTGTAGTATGTGTTAATCGCTTCACAGAATTTAAAGATAGGTACATGCGGGCTGAGGAGGAGGTGTGAGTGAACACCCAAGTGCTTAGATGACGTGGAAGGACCGAAACGAAAGTAGTGGGGAAAGAGGGTGGGGAGAATCATCGGGGAAGCCTTCTGGGGGAGTTGTGACTTCAGAAGGGCCTGGCAGGTGGAGAGAGTGGCGATGAAGAGAGCCAGCTATGAAGGGGCAGGGAGTTCCAGGTGGGAGAGAGGGCATGAAAAAGAGGTTGGCAGGGAAAGAGGTGAGAATGAAGCATGGCGAGGTTGGCTTGAGAGGAGCGAAGCGAGTGAGCTGGCGTGCAGTGGGAGAGAGCTGATTGAGGGACTTAAAGCCAAGGGTCAGGAGTTTCTGTCTGCCACAGAAAGGACTGAGCAACTGTTGGAAGTTTTTGAGGAAAGGGGAGAGGTGTGGAAAAAGATGTCTTAGAAAAATGATCCTGGCAGCAGAGTGGAGTGTGGATTGGAGAGGCTAGGTCTATGATACTTGTTAAGTACTTACGCTGGGGTAGATAATCATAATGAAGGTATTTAAGTGCTTACTATGTGCCAAGCACTGTTCTAAGCACTGGGGTAGATACAAAGTAATCAGGTTGTCTCACGTGGGGCTCACAGTCTCAATTCCCCTTTTACAGATGAAGTAACTGAGGACAGGGAAGTTGAGTGGCTTGCCCCAAGTCGCCCAGCTAAGCGGCGAAGCCGGGATTAGAATCCACAACCTCTTATTCCCAAGCCCGTGCTTTTTCCACTAAGCCACGCTGCAAGTTAATCAAGTTGGATACAGTCCCTGTCCCACATTGAGTTCACACACTTAATCCCCATTTTACAGATGAGGTATCTGAGTTCCAGAGAAGTTAAGTGACTTAGCCAAAGTCACACATGTGGTGGAGCTGGGTTCTGACTCCCAGCCCGCATGGTCTATCCAGTACGCCACGTTGCCAGAGTCAGGGAGGTCGGCGAGGAGGCTGATGCGGTAGTCGAGTGGAGACGCGGCAAGTGTCTGTCAGTCATTGCATCCTGGCCACTGTCAGCCAGTCACTGGCCCTCCCTGCTCAGCGTGACCCCAAGTTGGCAGGAGACAGATCAGGTAGCTTCTTACTCCATGAAGCCCCCAGGCCACCCCACCACTTCCCCGAGCCACTTCACCAGCCGCCTGTCTGTCCGTCAGCCCGGGGGCGGGCTCTGATCCCTCTCTCCCGCTCCAGGTTCCGGGTGCTCTGCCAGACCGTCATCGCTCACAAACTCTTCGACTACGTGGTCCTGGCCTTCATCTTCCTCAACTGCATCACCATCGCCCTGGAGAGGCCTCAGATTGAGAACCGCAGCACGGTCAGAAGCCCGACCCCCCGCCCTGCGGGGGTTGTGGGATGGGGGGGTGCTCCTCACACTCTCGAGGAAGAGGGGGAGCCTCTCGGACCCCCTGTCGGGAGGCGGGGCGCTCCTGGGGTGTGCCACTGAGCAGCCTCAGGATTCAAGGTGGAGCAGGGCCACGGGGCACAGCTTTACCGAGTCGTATTCACGGGCATCCACCTACCTATCTCTGCCCTGGGGAATAAGTCCTCTTTCCTCGCCACCTCGCCCCCAGCTGAGAGATCTCTGCACAAGTGGCCTCCGGAGGAACACCCCCCTTTAAAGCTGGGGTCAGAGGTCACCGCTCCCTCTGAAGAGGGGAGTGCGGGTGGCTACCGGCAGCCTGCAGCAGAGGCTCCCCAGGATGGGATGGAGAGCAAAGGCAGGAAGGCCATGGAGGGGTGGGGAGAGAAGGAGGGAGGGAGAGAAGGAACGGTGAGTCTCTCTAAGCCCAATTAAGGTATCGCCTGCTCTTTCCAGGAGAGGATCTTCCTCACAGTCTCCAACTACATCTTCACCGCCATCTTCGTGGCTGAGATGACGCTCAAGGCAGGTTTCCTGGCGACTGCCCCATTGCCCATCCCGCCTTTTTCCCCCACCTCCCCGACCTCCCGCCATTCCAGTGCCTTCAGCGGCCTGCTCCCCTGGAGCTGCCCCCCACCGCCCGAGCACCCCCTGGGTGGGATGGGGTTTACGGAGAGTCGGCACTGGGTCACCAGTACTCTGAGGAGAGCGTCGACTTCACACTCTCCAACTCGTTAAAGTGCATGTGTACGTGTTGGTGTGTGTATATACGTGTGTGGGGAAGCATGTATATGTGTAGGCATATTCATTCATTCAATTGTATTTATTGAGCTCTTACTGTGTGCAGAGCAGGAACATCCTGCTCTGTACAAGAAAGCAATGAAGAGAGACAATCCCTGCCCACAACGAGCCCATAGCCTAGATCGGGGAATCAGACATCAATATATGCCCATGGGAGTGTGTACTGTATACATTTGAATGCATGTGAATGTATAAATGGGTGAGGGTGTGTATTTGTGCATGTGTTTGCGCATGGGTGTGTACTTCCATGTGTGTGCATTTGTGTGCTTCCCTTCCCTCAGTGGGATGTTTCAGGCAGCCCCAGCCTGTAGGGGCTCGTGGCCACAGGTGGGGAGCCTGGGCCATTGAAAGCCCCAAAGCCCCCCAGACTCCCATCAGCCAGATTGAACCTCTGCCCCGTTCACGCCTGGGAGTAGAGCCGTGGCCAGAGCGCACGGCCAAGGCACACGGCTGGCCGTGCACGCTAAGGCTGGGCTCGAGCTTCTCCTCCTCCTCTCCCTGGCCCCAGACATCCCCCGGGAGGCTGCAGGGGATCAATGAAATCACCATGGGCCCCTCCCCTGGGCCTCTTATCCCCTCCTCCACCCTCGCCGCAGGTGGTCTCGCTGGGCCTGTATTTCGGGGAGCAGGCCTATCTCCGCAGCAGCTGGAACATCCTGGACGGCTTCCTGGTCTTCGTGTCCATCATCGACATCGTGGTCTCCATGGCCTCCGCGGGCGGCGCCAAGATCCTGGGCGTCCTCCGTGTCCTCCGCCTCCTCCGCACCCTCCGCCCCCTCCGGTGGGCCCCCACCCCTGCCGTGCCCCCACCCCGAGGCTTCTGACACCCCCCCCGCCGCCAACAGCTCCGCAAAGAGGAGCTCTGCCAATGGGCTGGGAGAAGGGGGGAGGAACAGTGAGGGGGGCTGGGAGAAGCAGGAAGAGCGACGTGGAGCCCTTCCCCACCCACCTCCCACTCTCTCTTAGTCCCCCAGGGCCCTTTCCTGAAAGAACAGGGAAGGTCTCTCTCCCAAACCCACGAGACAGTCCGGATAGATTCTATCCGACATCCCGGCCAGTGGCAGGGAAGGGTCTCAGGGACCCCCTCCCGCTCTCGGCCTCTCCCTTCTTGCCTTGTCTCACCCATCGTGGACCACCGGGCCGGACTGGATGGGGGTTGGGGACGGGGGGACGGCATCATCCACAGAACCCCCGAGGGTAGGAGGGCCGAGCCCGAGGCCTCTGCTTGCCCTCTGACCCCTGCCGTGCCTTGCCAGGGTGATCAGCCGGGCCCCGGGCCTGAAGCTGGTGGTGGAAACCCTGATCTCCTCCCTGAAGCCCATCGGGAACATCGTCCTAATCTGCTGCGCCTTCTTCATCATCTTCGGCATCCTGGGAGTTCAGGTGTGCCGGGCGGGCCGGGGGAGTGAGGCCCTGGGGGCCTCGGGATCCCCACCTTAGTAGCGGAGGCACAGGGATGTCTCTGTCCATCCATTAGAAGAGGTAGCGGCTGGGATGGAGAGGCTGGACCGAGCCGATGGGGTGGACATCCCGTCCCTGCTCAGACCGTTCTGCCTCCCTCCTCCCGAGCCTCAGGAGCCTCAGCTCCCCTCACGAGCACCCATCCTCCCACGGTTTCCACCCTGCTTTTTGGCTTGAGACTTGGCTGCGGAGGAGCATGGGAGCAATGGGCTATCTCAGTTTCACAATTTGGGCCAAACTTGCCACCCCGGGGAGCCTGGGTGGACGGCACAGCAGGACCCCCTTGGCTGGAGGGCACATCGGGGGCTCCTTGTGTGCAAGGCAAAGGAGAATGAGGCACAGTGTCCTGCCCTTATCCTCTGCTTATCCCTGTCCCATCCCACTGGTCTGGCCCCTCCAGGTTCTGAGGTTTGGTCTGAGGAGATGGAGTCTCTCACCTCGGGTTCACCAGCTCCACCTGTTCCAAATCCATTCCCTGGCAGGCCCTGGCAGGCCACCTGCTGGGCATAGTCATAACAATGATGATAATAGTTGGGGATTTTTTGAGCGCTTACTAGATGCTAAAATTTGAGGTGATACATTCAGGTCATACGTAGTCCCCGTCCCACAAGGGTCTAACAGTCTACGTGAGGAGGGAGACCAGGTATTTTACCCCCATTTTACAGATGATGAAATTAAAACAAAGAGAAGTCAAGTGACTTTTCCAAGGTCACACAGCAGGCGAGTGGCAGAGGGGAGATTAGAAGCCAGGACCTGTGACTTTCAGGCCCAGACCCTTTCTCCCAGGGCTGGGCTAGCTTCCATCATCCCATGGGGAATATACCCAGCTCCAACAAAATCGAGCAATCAATCAGTGGTATTTATTGAGTACTTACCGCATGCAGACCGCTGTACTAAGTGGCTGAGAGAGTACAATGCAGCAGAGTTGGTAGACACAATTTCTAGCCTTCGAAGAGCTTACAGACTTGAGGCGGTAGAGTAAATTACAGATAGGGGAGCAGCTGAGTATATGGACATTTACACGGGTACTGTGGGTTTGGAGTGGAGTGAGTGTCAAAGTGTTTAGGAGTGGAAAAATGTTCCTATGGGAAAGGCTAGAGGAATCAGGAGGGGTTGGTTGGTTTATCGGTTTGAGAGGAGCGAAGCGTGCGAGCTGGCAGACGATGAGAAAGGCGGGTGGAGAGACCTAATCGAGTTCCTTGAAACCCGTGGAAGCCAGTTTTGAGGAATAAGGAGATGCGTGGAAAAGGATGTCTTCGAAAAATGATCCGGGCAGCTGAGTGGAGCGTGGCCTGGAGAGGGGAGAGGCTGGAGGCTGGGAGATCGGAGAGGAGGTTGATGTGGGAGTGGAGTGAGGAAATGACAGATGTTTGGATCAGCGTGGTGGCAATTCGGCTGGAGAGGATCAGGCGGATTGTGGAGCTGCCCCCAAGGCTGTGGGGATGGGGAGCTTCTGATAGTCTTCTCCACCATCCGTGTCAACCCCTCCAGGTGCAGAGCCCTGAACTAGAGGCACGGGGAAGTTAGAAAGAAAAGAAGAAAAAAGTAGGCGGAGGCTCTTGTCCCCACACAATGTCCAGTCTAAGGGGGGATACCAGATAACATCCTAAATTAAGGACAGGCCATCCTATACAGAACATAAAATGAGCACATTTAACAGAAAGAAACACGAGACTTACAGCATGATAGTGCTGGAATCTGTGGTACTACTGGATCGCTGTGGGCTGTAATCAGGGAAGGCCTCATGTAGGAGGTGATAATGATAATAATGATAGTGGTAGTTGTTAAGTGCTTCCTATGTGCCAGGCACTCTACTAAGTGCTGGGGTGGTTACAAGAAATCCGGTTGGAAGCTGTCCCTGTCTCGTGTGGGGCTCACATACAGATGAGGTAACTGAGGCCCAGCAAAGTGAAGTGACTTGCCCAAGGTCACACAGCAGAAGGTCACAAGTCCTTCTGACTCCCAGACCTGTGCTCTATCCACTATGCCATGCTGCTTCTAGCCGGGTTTCTATTAGAACATCTAAGAAAGCGAGGGTTGTGGATTAGCAGAGAGGATTCGGGGGCTAGGGGGATTCTATTCTGGGGAAGTAATCGATCGATCATATTTATTCAATGCTTTCTGGGTGCAGAACATTGGATTCATCCTTCCCATCGTATTTATCGAGCACTTACTGTGTGCAGAGCACTGTACTGAGCGCTTGGGAAAATACAATATAACAGTATAACAGACACATTCCCCGGCCACTACAAGGTTACAGTCTGGAGGGATCGAGGTACAACCCCTGAGCCTGAGTCTTAGGATCCCCAGATGCTCTGCTCCCTCCTGCACCTCAAATCCCTGGTGAGTCACTCGTTAACGGGTCTGTTCCCGCCCCCTCCCCCCTGGACCCCCTCAGCTCTTCAAAGGGAAATTCTACCACTGTCTGGGCCTGGACATCCGCAACATCACCAACCGCTCCGACTGCCTGGCCGCCAACTACCGATGGGTGCACCACAAGTACAACTTCGACAACCTGGGCCAGGTGAGCCGGACCCCCGCGCCGCCCCACAGCCCGCGCCCCGGGGCCTCCCTCGGCCAGATGGGGGGTTGGTGCTCCCTGGCGTCCCCTCGTTCTCGTCCCTTCTTCCGGGACCCTCATCTCTACTCCCTACACATTCCTTGCCTCCTTCCCTCCCCTCCTCCTCACACCCTGGCTCTCCCTCCTCTGTGTCAGGGTCAACCTTGAGTCTGAGACCAGGAAATTTGCCCTGTGGGTCCATCTGTCTCCAAGACGGGCTCTATCAGGGGCCAAGCTGATATGCCAGGGCTGCCCTCTTCATCGGGGCAGCCGTCACCGCACAGAGCAGGAATCTGGGGCCGTGAGGCAGGGGAAATGCCAGAGGGCCCAGCTGGCTTGGCCGGGGATGCTGGGCCGGTTGCCCCTGGAGGGCGGGGATGGGGGAAGGGGACAGCTGGTGAGCAGTGGGAGCTGCATTCATTCATTCATTCAATCAATTGTATTTATTGAGCACTTACTGTGTGCAAAGCACTATACCAAGCGCTTGGGAGAGTAAAATATAACCATCAGCAGACACATTATCTGCCCACAATGAGCTTACAGTCTAGAGGCAGCTCTGGAGTGGGGAGGGTCCACAACCAACTCCCAGACACAGGCCTGAGCCAAATTTCTGACATCCCCTCTGACGTCCCGGGCCTCACGGCCCCATTCCCGCTGAGAAGGATCCAAACCAACCATAGCCAGCGCTGTTTTAAACTCTGGGGAGATATATATCCTTGAGGAGGAAGGAGGAAGGAAAGTACAGGGGCCCCGTTTCTCACCCCTTTCTTAGTTTTCTGCCTCCTGTCTGGACCTCCCAGCCGGCCGGGTCTGACAATTTGGGGAGAAGCCATTTCTCTCTACAACGAGGCCGGCTCCTCTCTAGGCGCCTAAGCCTGGGAGCAGGACGGCGGCCCTGGGGTCGGCTAGGAACAGGGAAGCAGAGTTCTAGTCCTCAGGCTTTCCCTCAGCGCCTGTGACAGTCAGTGTGACATGCGTGTCCAAGGGGCCGTTAGCTTGCAATTTTCTTCTAGTCTTCTCACTGGGCGTAGGGGGGAGTTTCTGCTGATTGCACTGACAGGTTAAAGTCACAGATGATCCGATAAATTAGCTTTGCACGTAAATACATTTGTGGCCAGGTCCTTCTTCCACCACAGCTCTGCGCCCCCATCCGACCCCCTGGCTCCCTACTCCCGGCCCGGCTCTGGGGCGGAGAGTTACTGAGGAAACGGGGGCCGCGGAGATTGAGGGGCTGGGGGTGGGCACCAGGGCTCCATGGCCTTGAGAGGGGTGGGATGGTGGGCCAGGAAGAAGTCCATTGGCGGTGCCCTGGCTGGTCAGACCTCTTCTGGAGGTAGATCTGCATTCACTCCCTCGCTTTCCAGCTATCTCCGGGGCCACGGGAAGGGGGTTCTTGTTCTTGCAGAAGGGATCTCACATCTGCCCATGAAAGTTTGGGGGGCCCGGTTGGAGAAGAAAGGCATGGCAAGGTGTAGGCCTGGGACCCCCCCGGCCCAGAGTCTTCGGCCCCATTGTCGAGGCATTGCCCCGCTAGCCCCTCCCGCCCTGTTCCAGGTGTTTTCTCCTAGTTCTGGGGGCTGGCAAATCGAATCCCCCGCGGTGGCCACGTGTAAGTATTGGCTTCTCTCTGAGAGGGTGCTCTGAGTCCCAGGGGAACAGTAGGGCTGTGGGAAGGATCACAGATTCTCCCTTGCAGTCTCTGCCTCCCGCAGTTTCCCTCACCCCGTCCCCTGCAGTCCCAGCCCCCCACTTCCCTGCTTCGGAGGCTCCCGGCCCCGGCTGAGGCACATCCCAGATGCCACCCTAGTCTCCCTCAGTGGCCCCTGGCTCTGCCTCAGTGGGGCTGGGGCTCTATATCCTTCGGGAAGGAAAGCGGGGGCCGGCCGGGGCCAGGGAGTCCATCCCGGTTTCTCCGCATGGCCAAGCGGCTTCGCAGAACCCCCTCCGGGCCAAGGGCTTGTCGACTTCTGAGCCTGTTTTTCTTGGGGAAGATGAGGTGGGGAGCATCCCTGTTGTCCGGGGATGTTTGGGGGACGGGTCTTGGGCTCTCTTTGGGGCGTGGGGGGTTCTGTCTCCCTGTAACACCTCAGGAAACACCCCATTCTACCATGACTCTGTGAGGCTGGCTGAGAGGAGACCTGGGAAGGGCCTGTCTCCCCCCAGCAAAGGGAGCTCCCCGCTCTCCAATAAATCATCCAGCGGGGATGAGTGCGGGGAGATTGGGGGACCTGTTGTCTCTTCCTGGCCTGGCGATGTTTCTGGTTATGTGTTTCAGGCCCTGATGTCCCTCTTCGTTCTGGCCTCGAAGGACGGCTGGGTCAATATCATGTATAACGGACTGGATGCGGTGGCTGTAGACCAGCAGGTACACCCCCTTCCTCTCCCCTCCTCTCCCCCCGGCCTCTCCTCCCACCCGTCAAGAAAGAGAGTGTGTGTGTGTGAGTGAGAGGGGTTGGAGAGGTGTCTGTGATGGGAGCAGGATTGTGAATGGGTATCTCCCCCCTGCACAGACCCTCTTCTCTTAGACTCGCAGTGGCCAAGAGAGAAGTTGTAGGGCCCCATGAGTCCCAGCGAGGCATTTGTGACCGAGGGCTTCGGTGTCCCCTTCAGAAGGGCGGGGGTGATTTCCTTGACCTTTCCCTTTCTGAGCCACAAGGCAGAATAAGGACTTGGTGGGGTGGGGCCGGGCCCGGCGCCAAGCGGCTTCTGCCCAAGTTGGGGGCCACATCGATCCAAGGTGGACCAACAGCCGGACGGAGCCGGTTGATGAAGGCACATCCGCTCTGCCGGGGGCTGGGGATCGGGAGCCCTTTCAGAGCCAAAGGAGGTGACGGGGCAAAGGGAAATCCCAGATGCCGCCAGATGGGATGTTGTCTCCTCAGCTGCCCGCCCCGTAGCGTCATGCCAGGGTTCTCTGGGGGCCGCTGGCCAGAGTGGCCCTCCTGGGCCCTCTCGGCTGGTCAGTCAGCAGTCGATCCTTTTTGCTGAGCGCTTACTGTGTGCAGAGCACTGTACTAAGTGCTGTACTAATAATTAACGTAGTGGCTCCTCCCTCCTTCACGGCCTTCAGTACCGGTCCCCGCTCCCGGGACTCCGCCCTGATGTCCGTGGGCGGTCCTGCTTGGCGGAGACCTCTCCCGGGGCAGGGGCGGGCTGTGAGGGGGAGAGCGAAGCAGCTTGACCTAGTAGAAAGAGCGCAGGTCTGAGACTCAGAAGGACTTGGGTTCTAATCCCAGCTGTTCTAATCCCAGCTCCACCCCTTGTCTGCTGTTTGACCTTGGACAAGTCACTTCCCTTCTCCTTGCCTCAATTACTTCATCTATAAAATGGGGACTAAGACTGGGAGGCCCATCTGGGACACGGTCTGTGTCCAACCTGATTAGTGTGCGTCTACCCCAGCACTTTATAAGTGCCTGGCAGATAAATGCCATTAAAAAAGTGTCACAGAAGGAGTGCAATTTGACAGGGCCTGCCTCTCTAGTCCTGACCTCCCTGCCCCTGCCTCCATTTCTACTCCCCAGCTTGTGGGCTCTATTACTGCCCCTCCCCCTGCGGCTGTGGGCGACAGTGGGCTCTGGGGCTCACTGTGAGGCCCCAAGTCTCATCTCGGGCCCTCTGTCTGGTGACCGACTTTATTCGGTGTAGAGCCACGGCCCCAGCTCCGATACGTCATCTGTTTTCCCTCCCCCAGCCCCCTCTCCACCCCAAGCCCCCTATCCCCAGTCCCTGCGGGTTTGGGGAGTTTACTCTCATCCCCGTCTGTTTCACTTTGACATCCCCAAGATCACTGGACCCCTCCTGACCATCTCCCCGATTACCCCTCCCTCCAGCGCCCGGTCAAGGGGAGCCAGGCCCTTCCCTGCCCCCGCCCCCCCCCCCCACATAAGCCCACTCCCAGGCCCGCCTCCTCCCTCCCTCCCCCCTTGGCCCATCCCGGTCACCGCTGGTATCTTGGGCTTCTCTTCCAGCCGGTGACCAACAATAACCCCTGGATGCTCCTGTACTTCATCTCCTTCCTCCTCATCGTCAGCTTCTTCGTGCTGAACATGTTCGTGGGTGTGGTGGTGGAGAATTTCCACAAGTGCCGGCAGCACCAGGAGGCCGAGGAGGCCCGGCGCCGTGAGGAGAAACGACTACGGCGCCTCGACAAGAAGCGCAGGAGTAAGGCCCCACCCAAGTGGGTGTTGGGTTCGTAGGCTGGGGTCTCCCGGCAAAACCTTCTCTTCTTCCCCTTCCCGGAACCCTCCCGCCTCCCCTCGTTCCCCCCTCCCCTCCGGATTTCCCCCCTCCCCTCCGGACCCCTTCCTCAGCCGATACCCGGGGGGCGGGCGGAGTGCCCGGGCCCACCGGGGCTCACGTCTATCATTTGGCCATCCTCCCGGAATGGCGTAACCAGTAGCAGTCGGGCCGGGGGAGGCTTCGTGGCTGTTTCACACTCCCGCTGCCAAAACTGGCCCACTGCCCCCCTGCCCGTCCCAGAGAGGGTCTGGAGCCCCGGCCTGTGCCCTCGATATCTCGGCCCCATCCGGGCCTGGAGCCGGGGCGGAGGTTGGAGGGATCGGGGCCGTGTGGCCGCCCTGGATCTTTGGGATCCGAATAGCCGGAGGGCCGGGGGGCACCTCTTCCTCCTCCCGGTGATTGGGTTAGCAGGCACATCCCTCCCCTTTCCCCTGCACCAGCGCCGCCCCCTTCCACGTCTAACTTCCAAGGCTAATCTCACTGAGGCGGAAACTTCCATTTTTCCCCAGCCCCGCGATGACTGACGAACTCTTCCTGTCCCCCGATTCCTCTCTCCCTCTCTAATCCTGTCCCCCCACTTTCTCTGCTGTCTGGATTTCCATTTCCCTGACCCTTTTCCCTCCCCTCCCCGACCCCATCTGGGGCGGGTGCGGCCCTTGCCCCTCCCTCGTAGAAGCCCAGCGGCTGCCGTACTATGCAACCTACTGCCCCACTCGCCTCCTCATCCACTCTGTCTGTACCAGCCACTACCTGGACATCTTCATCACCTTCATCATCTGCCTCAACGTGGTCACTATGTCCCTGGAGCACTACAACCAGCCAGTGGTGAGTGAGATGGCGAGATCGAGTGCCGCCCAACCCTGCCTCCCTTCTCTCCGGCCTCCCAGCCTCATTCCGCGTCGGGCCCCGTCTCTCTGGGGCCGGGTCGGCGTCCGGCACAGTGTTCTGCACCAGGTGGTCCATGATAAATCCTTCTGAGCGTCGTGGGCGAGAAAAAGCCGGAAGGGTCTGGACAGGGGCTCCGGGGTCCGAGGCTAAGACCCCTCTAGGCTCAAGGGGCTGAGGAGGTAGCATCTACCAACTCTAATGTATTGTAATCTCCCAGTTGCCCAGTGCAGTGCTCCGCCCAGGAAATACCCCCGACGAGTGACCGATAACCCGTCTCCTGCGGATTCTCACCCAGCGTGGCTTCCGTCCTCTGTGGCGTTGCCACGCACCCAGGCCCGGGAAGGGGCGACCTGGTGCTGGCCGTTGGCTGGCCAGCTGGATTGGCTTCCTGGCCTCCTGGAGGATTGGCCCGAGGTCTAGAGCGGGGGTGGGACCGAACTTCCAGAGGTTGTGGGGCCTGATTGTCCGGCCCCCTCGTCACACGGGACCAGAGCTCTGCCAGCCGGGAGGGCAGGTGTCTTTGGGCCCGAGTTCCACCAGGTGAAACAGTGGGTACCCCCAGACCCGAGCTCCCTCAGGAGGGAAAGCAGGTACCCTTGGGTCCCTCAGGTGATGGGCGTCCTCAGGTCCACGCTCTGCCAGGTGGGATTATGGACTCCCCCAGGCCTGAGCTTCTCCAGGCGAGACAGCAGACAATATGGCTTAGGGGATAGAGACGGGCCCGGGAGTCAGAAGGTCATGGGTTCTACCCCGACTTCGCCACGCGTCTGCTATGTGACCTTGGGCGAATCACTTCTCTGTGCCTCAGTTACTCCTCCGTAAAATGGGGATTGAGACTGTGAGCCCCACGTGGGACAGGGACGAGGTCCAACCCAATTCGCTTGTATCCACCCCAGTGCCTAGGACAGTGTTTAACAAACACCACGATTATTATTATTATGCTTATCCCCGGTCCAAGATCCGCCGGGTGGGATAGCGGGGTTTCCCGGGTCTGAGCTCTGCCAAACGGGATGACAGATAACCCCAACCTCCACCGGGCAGGACGGTGGGCATCCCTGCGGATGCCTCAAATCTCACACCCTTTCCACAGTCCCTGGAGATCGCCCTCAAGTACTGCAACTATATGTTCACCACCGTGTTCGTGCTGGAGGCCGTGCTGAAGCTGGTGGCCTTTGGGCTGAGACGCTTCTTCAAAGACAGGTAAGCCGAAGGAGTGGGGCGGGCAGCCGCTTCAGTCAGGACCTAGGCTCTCGCGGGCGGGGCCGGAGGTGGGCGAGGAAGAGCCGGGGGGAGGGCATCGCGGAGCCACCAGGTCCGGTGCCCAGGAGCTCCCTGCTGCCCTGCCCCTTGGAAGGAAGGAGAGACGGTGCCCTCCGTGGAGACGGCTTAGTTAGTTTGGGATCCTCAGAGATTTTTGACATGAAAACAATCCACGGATGAGATTTTGAAGAATGCCCTGACTAGGGGATGGATAACCAGGAGTGGCACCTTCTGAGTTCAGGGTGGGTATAAGCACTTGCCATTTTCTCCTTGGTTTAGTGAGTGACGGCGAAACCAGCCCATGGGCAACTGGTTTGACTCTGATGACTGAGAATATCAATAATAAGAAAAAACATGTTGAATTAACCTAGCCTCGTGGAAAGAGCATGGGACGGGGAGTCAGGAGGCTTGGGTTCTAGACCTGGCTCCTTCCCTTCTCCCTAAGGGAGGCACTTCACCTCCCTGTGCCTCAGTTTCCTCTTCTGTGAAATGGGGATCAAACACCTGCTATGTCAGCCGCGTGGCTCAGTGGAAAGAGCTCGGGCTTTGGAGTCAGAGGTCGTGAGTTCGAATCCCGGCTCTGCCACTTGTCAGCTGTGTGACTGTGGGCGAGTCACTTAACTTCTCTGGGCCTCAGTTACCTCATCTGTAAAATGGGGATTAAGACTGTGAGCCCCACGTGGGACATCCTGATTCCCCTGTGTCTACCCCAGCGCTTAGAACAGTGCTCGGCACATAGTAAGCGCTTAACAAATACCAACATTATTATTATTATTATGTGGGGCAGCGATAGGGACTGATCTGCAGCATGGCTCAGTGGAAAGAGCCCGGGCTTGGAGTCAGAGGTCATGAGTTCTAATCCCAGCTCTGCCACTTAGCTGTGTGACTTTGGGCAAGTCACTTAACTTCTCTGTGCCTCAGTTACCTCATCTGGAAAATGGAGATTAAGACTGTGAGCCCCAGGTGGGACAACCTAATTCCCTTATATCTACCCAGCGCTTAGAACAGTGTGTGGCACATAGTAAGCACTTAACAAATACCAAAATTATTATTAGTAAATTATTATCTGATTATCTTGCCTCTCTCCCATTGTGTAGTGCAGTGTTTAACATGGAATAGGTGCTTAATAGGCACCAACATTCTAAGGCTTCTTTCTCCTGGGGAAACTCCTTTTCCTCTGGAGTGCCCGGTGTGAGGAGGGGCAGGCAGGCACAACATCTCCATCTGACCGAGGCACCGAAAGCTTAGCCGCTGTGCCCCTGGCCCGACCACGGGGAGAGTCAGGGAGGTCCCCCGGGGCCAGGACCCTTCCCTCCCGAGTCTCACCCCCGAGCCAGCGCGTACTGTGTTGCCCCCTCCTCATTCATCTGGGCTTCAGGTGGAACCAGCTGGACCTGGCCATCGTGCTACTGTCGGTCATGGGCATCACCCTGGAGGAGATCGAGATCAACGCCGCCCTGCCCATCAACCCCACCATCATCCGCATTATGAGAGTCCTGAGGATCGCCCGCGGTGAGGGGCTGGGGGGGCGACCGGGGGGCCAGTGGACCGGGAGCGACTGGTGACTGGAGAACCGGAGGATCAAGGGGCTGGGGATGGGGATGGGGGAGTGGGAAGACTGGGGACGGAGGGATGGGGGGGGTCCCAAGGGCTCCAGGGACCGGGAGCCGGACAGAGAGATCCGAGTGTGGATCCGGTTGGGCCCAAGTCCTGCCAACGTACATGGGATCAGCGGTTCCCTTCCCCAACTCTCCGGTCACCCCAGTGCTGCAGACTTTGGGCTCCCCTGGGAGAAGGGGCAGAGGGTATGGAACAGTTGAGTTTGGCTGAAATCTGGGAACCAGGAACTCCAGAAATCTGTTATATTGTTATATTGTACTCTCCCAAGCACTCAGTACAGTATTCTGCTCACAGTAAGCGCTCAATAAATATGATCGATCGATTAGAGAAGCTCGACTGTTGCTGCCTTTATTGGCCCAAAAGGAGAAGAATTAGGGTTTTCCTGGGAGAGGCCCTGGTGGAACGGGAAAGGGAGGAGGAGGGAGCGAGGGAGAAGGAGGAGGAAGAGGAAGAGTTATAGTGAAGGGAAGCTGCAAGGGTCAAAAGGAAGAAGGAAAAACATGAACACACTGAACACACACTCACAAGCCCAACTGACCGGCACACACATGCACATAAACACATACACCCAACCGACCAGCACACGTATGCGTGCAAATACACACACCCAGCCAACCTGCACACACGCGGATATGCACTGCCCTCTAACCAGAACACGCATGCATATGCGCAAATGCATGCCCGCACAGACAAGGGCAGCCCACTAACCAGAACAACACACATACACACACACAAACACACTCACCCTCTGCCCCTCTGACCAGCACACCCCCCCCCCCCCCCGGTCTCTAGCACACATGTGTGACTCCATCTCTGAGTTCCATTTGTGATTTCTCTTGCCAGTACTGAAGCTCCTGAAGATGGCCACGGGGATGCGGGCTTTACTGGACACGGTGGTGCAGGCCCTTCCTCAGGTAAGAGAGAGCATCTCCCCGGGCCTCCCCGGCCCTGCCCTCCCTGTCTTCCCTCCACTCCCCTCTCTTCCCAGACCGATCACGCTCCCTCGCCCTCCCCCACTAAGTGGCCTCTGACGGCCACCCTGGAGGTCCCAGTCCTCGCGCTCGGCGGGGCCGGGCCTGGAGTGCTCAGCCCCCCGACCCAGTCTCCCTGCGGATGGGATTGGTGGGAGAGACTCAGAGGGTCTCGCTTCAGGAAAAGGGGGACTGGGTATGTTCCTTTCTGTCAGCACCCAGGAATTCTCCCCATTTCTACCTCACCAGGGTGCTTGTTTTCCAGACACCCCAGCTTGGCCTTCTGGGCCCTCTGCCCCAGCCTGACGTGGTTCAGAGGCTCTTGCTGTGGCAAGTCAGTTCACTTCTCTGGTGTCAATTACTTCATCTGCAAATGGAGATTAAGACTGTAAGCTCCATAGGGGGACGTGGACCGTGTCCAACCCGATTATCTCGTATCTGCCCCAGTGCTTAGTACAGTGCCTGGCACATAGTAAGTGCTTAACAAAACCATGAAAAAATGGTAGGTGCCTCCCAGTGAGGAGGGAGGGGGCAGCCATCACACGGTCTCCCCACCCACCCCCACCATCCTGTTGCGTGGCTGGAGACAGGACACTGGACAGAAAAATACCCTCTAGATTGTAAGGTCATTAAGGGCCCCCACTGTGTCTACTTATTCACGTGTCCTACCCTCCTAATGCTTAGCATGCAATAGGGGCTCAGTAAATCAGGTGCTCTGATTAATTGTTGACCATAGGACTGACCCAATAAGGGCCTGGCGGGTTGGCCTGCGTTCTACACCCCAAAGGGCCCCCGCTGATTGCCATGGGTGGCCTCGTTTGAGGGCCCGACCTACACCTAGACCCAGTTTGGTTTGGGTTGCAGGTGGGGAACCTTGGTCTGCTCTTCATGCTCCTCTTCTTCATCTACGCAGCCCTAGGAGTGGAGCTCTTTGGGAAACTGGGTGAGTGGAAAGCCCCAAAGCTGGTGGGGACTGGGGGAAATCTGTCGGCCAGAGAGTCGACCCTGTGGAGAGTATGGGGATCGTCTCGGGTTTGCTTCCCTCTCTGAGTGTCCTGGAGTTTGGTAGGGGCCATCTCCAGCTGGCCCTCCCCAAGGGACTCGGGGAGATGGTTGCGCCCCTTCTCCTGCCCGTTATCCGAGGTTTTCCCAGAGGGGTTTTGTCAGGATCGGGGGTGGTGGGGGAGTGAAGCGGAAGATGAAGAGAAACTCTCCCACAGCCAAGAATTTCCAAGCTCAGGCCACTGCCCCAACTCTGGTCCTGCCAGGCACGATGTGCTTGTCCTGCCATCCGGCATCTAGATTATAGTGGAGGGAATTAATGGTGGCCATCAATGGTGAGGAGAATACCAAACAGGGTTGGAGAGAGGAGGAGGGGGATGACTGTTGCCTTGGCCCTGGTGGACAGCGGGGAGCCCGCCCCTCACCCCCACCGGCAAAACCTCCCTGAGTGGTATGAGTGACTAGGCGAGGGGATCCAGGTCACGTGAGTCCCAGCACGGCTCCGGTGCGCAATGGCAGGCTTCCCGTAGGTGACACCCAGCATGACCGGCCCTCTCTCAGACCACTGGGAATCACTCACCCCCAGCCCCAGCCCTGCCCCCAACTGGAGGGGGTCACATGTTTGGGGAAACGGCCATCGGTGAGGGGAGGCGCCAGGGGTCTCTGGGACGACGCTTGGTCTTGTCATTCGGCAAGGGAGGCTCTCTGGGGCGGTGGGATTCCAAGCAGGAGCTGGGGACTTCAGATCATTCGGGATCAGCCACAGGCTGCCTGGATCTTCTAGACTAGGTTCCAGGAGGTGGCGGAGGTGGCCGGGCATAGAACCAGGAAGGGACTAGGAAGGTCCCAGGAGGGCTTGGGACTCGAACCCCACTGGCGTTCCCTTCCCGGAGCTGTTGCCCCCCTGTTCTGAGCACCCCCGGCCCTGCGTGCCGTGACCCTCCCTTCCTTTCCAGTGTGCAACGAGGAGAACCCCTGTGAGGGCATGAGTCGCCACGCCACCTTCGAGAACTTCGGCATGGCCTTCTTGACGCTCTTCCAGGTCTCCACTGGCGACAACTGGAATGGAATCATGAAGGTGACCTGGACCGGGGCCTGGGCAGGAAGCCGGAAGGAATATCCGTTTTTGGGGGGGTGGGCGTGGGAGCCGCGTAGAGAGGAAAGAAGAGAGGGACACGGAAGTAGGCAGTGAGTTTGCCAGAAATGCCGGCTGGAGCGATGGGCACACCACCGGCCACACCACCGACCCCACCACGAGCCCCACCGCCGGCACCACGCTCATTAAGATGTCTCCCCTCCCGGAACCTTGAGGAGCTTTCCCCGTTAGCCACATCCATTCATCACGTGGCCCTTGGAGGGTGGGGCCAGGCAGTTGACGTAGCAGTAACTCCCACCCTTCTCCCCGGCGCTCAGTACAGCGCTGTGCACACGATAAATGCTTAATAAGTACCATCGATGGATCCTCCATTTGGGGAAACGGTGGGGCTCAGAGCACTGAAGGGACTTGCTGATCTCTCCTGTGGACTCGGAGGCAGAGAGGAGCGGGATGGCCATTTAATCCAAAATCCGCGAAGAAGGCGGAGGCTCCCGGCGTGAATGGGTTAGATCCCGCACGTGCCTGGGGTCGTGCTGGTCCAGAAAACCCAGGGTCCCTGGAAGGGGTGGGAGGGGCGCCAGGACAGTGAGATGTGAGTCCCCCGACCTTTGCCCCCCGGACCGTGACATCGGGCCCGCGGAGGCCCTGACCGTGCCATCTCGGGACCTGCGCCCCGCTCCCCTCCGTCCCGTCTCTGTCCGCCAGGATACCCTCCGGGATTGCACCCACGACGAGCGCAGCTGCCTGAGCAACCTGCAGTTCATCTCGCCCCTGTACTTCGTCAGCTTCGTGCTCACGGCCCAGTTCGTCCTCATCAACGTGGTCGTGGCCGTGCTCATGAAGCACCTGGACGACAGCAACAAGGAGGCTCAGGAGGATGCCGAGATGGACGCCGAGATCGAGCTGGAGATGGCGCACGGGCTGTGTCCCCGGGGGACCAGCCCGCCGGGCCCCGGCAGGGGGGCAGGAGGAGGAGCCGGAGGAGCGGTCGACCCCGAGGGCCATCTCTGCATGAAGTGCTACTCTCCAGCCCAGGTAGGAGAGTCCCGGAGCTCTGGTCTTGCCCGTCTTCGAAGCCTTCCCTGGCACGTAGGGTCTTGGGAGGAGCGGGTCCAGGGGGCGGCACCTGGGGGCCGGGTCGTCTCGGCTGTCCGTGGCCGGGGCCCGGATCGGGTGAGCGTTCTGGCGGGCCGGGAGAGTGGCCCACGGGGCCCGGATCGGGCAAGGGTTCGATCGAAGCAGTCAGTGGCCCGGGTCGGGGAAGGCCCCGGACCGTCCGGGAGAGCCGCGGGGCTGGGCCGAGTTGGACGGCGGCAACGCGTTTGACCCGAGGACCGGACCGGCCGAGAGAACAGGCAGGGCTCGAAGGAGGCAGGGCGGTGGGGCCGGGGGAGGCCCGTGGTAGCGTGGCAGGTTGTGGGTGCGAGCAGAGGCAGCGGCGGTTTGCGCGCGGTCCGCGGAGGCCGCCGAGGGAAGCTCAGGCAGCGGGCCGGGCTCGGCTCGGCCCGGCACGGTAGGGCCGCGTGGGCATCGGGGCTGGACCGGCAGGGACGGGGCGGCGGCCCGACGTGCCTTGGTAGTGGACTGTGGAGCGGAGGACTGAAGCAGCAGGAAAGGGGGCAGTGCCCGGGCAGGGCAGAGATAGGGGGCTTCCCCGGAGCCGGCCCACCCCACCCCCAGGCCCGAGGGAGCTATGTGAGCCCCGCCCCACCCAGGACCACCACTCCACAATCCCAGCATCCCAACAAGTCTTGAGATCCTTCAAGTAATTTTCTCCCCTCCTCCACTCCCCCCTTCCCCTCCCCGCTTCTTGTCCCGTAGGAGAACTTGTGGCTGGACAGTGTCTCTTTAATTATTAAGGACTCCTTCGAAGGGGAGTTAATGATCATCGATAACCTTTCAGGCTCCGTCTTCCACCATTACTCCTCGCCGGCCGTGTGCGAGAAGTGTAACCATGACACGCAAGAGGTAACTTGCGGACGGGTCGGAGGAAGGGGCGGGGAACCCCGGCCCCCCCGCCCCCGGCCCCAAACCGACCCTGGGCGGGTGCGTCCCAAGGCTGGCGTAAGCTTAGGCAGGTGCTCGGAACTTAGTTTAGTGCCGTGGTGTATTGCTGTTTCAGCGGGAGTCTGTTGACCTGAGCCGTTTGGGAGGGAGGCCGGTCCGGGGGGTGGGAAGCTAGCGGGCAGGCCGTGGGAGCAAGGGAGCTGTCCCAGCACGTTTGGCTGTAGGTCGTCTGTGGGATCAGGGCCCGGCCCGGTTCCTCCGCCCGGTCGGTCTGTCGGTCCTCCTGCCGTCTCTACCCTCTCTCCATCCGGGAGGGCTCGCTGTAGGGATCAGAGTGTGAACGGGAAGTCTTTTCCTGGGCCCGCATCGCCCCCCCAACCTTGTCTTCCTTCTGGAGCCGCCTCTTGGGTGAACGTCGGTTCCTCCTCCTCTACTTCCTCCTCCTCCTCCCTCTTCTCCTTCTCCTCCTCCTCCTCCTCTTACCCTCAGAGGGATCTGTGCGCTGCCCCCCCTGAGACCAGCAGCGGGGCAGCCTCTGTGTTCTTCAGGTCTGGGAGATGCCTCTCCCCGGTCTCGCTGTGAGGCGGGTTTCAGGATCCGCCAGGAGGGAGGCCCTGCCCATCTGGCCTGGGCTGGGTCCAACTCTCTCCTCCCTGGGGCTCTTGGCAGGTCTGGCTTCCCTAGCCCCCAGGCATCTTGTCCCTCATCGACAGACTGCTGTGCCACCGGCTCCCTGCTCCCGGTTTTGGCTTCTTCGGCCCCGTTGTCGGACTCTGTCCTGGCCCGGAGAGACCCTGTCCCCCCGGCCGTCCCCCGTGCCCTGTCTTGGAACTGAGCCCCGATCGGGAGGCTTCCCGCTCAGAGTGACATCTTGAGTATCCATCTTGGGTTCTCATTCTCCTGTCCGGCGTTCCCGATCCCCCGTAGACCGGGGCCCGTCACGGGGAGTGGGCTCGGAGTCTCCTCAGCGTCGGCACTGTGACTTCTCCCCTCAGGTCCAGCTGGCGGAGACGGAAGCTTTCTCCCTGAACTCGGACAAGTCCTCTTCCGTCCTGCTGGGGGACGACCTCAGCCTGGATGACCCCGGCCTCTGCCCTCCCGGCGCCAAGGGGATCAAGGTAAGGGGATGGAGAGCCGCGGGACTTGGAGGTCCCGGCCTCCCTCCCTGATCCTCCCAGAGCCCGGCAGGCCAACGTCACTGCAGCTCGGCGAGCCCCCGGCGGGAGGGAGCCGGTCTGGATGCCACTCGCCTTCTGAGCCACCCGGAGCTCACCGAGAGTTCCTAGTTGTCCTGATGGGACAAACCCCCACGCATTCCAGTCCCAAGCTTCCTGACTCCAGCCTTGTGCGATCCTCCCGGCCACCCTGCCTCCGCCAGCCACCAGCCAGCTGCCCCTAGCGATTCCACCCGGTGCCCTCTCTTTGTCGTGGTATTGGTTAAGCTGTTGTTTTGTGTCAAGCACTGTTCTAAGCACTGGAGCAGATCCAAGTAGGTCGGGTTGGGCACAGTCCCTGTCTCCTATGAAGCTCACAGTCTAAGTAGGAGGGAGAACAGGGATTGAATCCCCCTTTTACAATTGAGGGAACTGAGGTACGGAGAGTTTAAGTGACTTGCCCAAGGTCACCCAGCAGGCAAGTAGCAGAGACAGGGTTAGAACCCCGGTCCTCTAACTCCCAGGCCTATGCTTTTTCCAAAGCTGCTTGCCCAGGCAGCTCCAAGATGGCCCTGTGGATGGAGGGGATGTAGTCTCTTCCACCCTGATGCCTTCCTGGCCGCGGCTGTTTAGGAGAGGAGGTGGTAGACCTGGCGTGGGTCAGCACACGGAGGTGCCAGGGCCACCACCCGTTCCGCAGTCCGAGCCGGACTCCCCACTCACTCACCTGGGATCTCTGACGAGACTGGAGGGTTTCCCGTCGGGGCCGAGAAAACCCCAAATGAGGGCTTCTGACCCGCTAACTCCTCGAAGCCTGCACATATGCCCCCGCCCCCAGGTCCTGATCCCCCACTGAAATCCCTGCCCCCTTTTTTGCCCCTGCACTACGACAAAAAGTTGGCACCCACGGTTGGGTCTATGTCTGCTAGTCACCAAATGATCAAATCATAAAAAATCCTCTGTGGCCTGAATTATGAGGTACTTTAGGCCAAGGTGGCATTTTGAGTCTCCCTTAGCTGTTGAATATGCTCACGTCGGAAGCTGGTGGACGGAATGTATTCTCTTGTGGCGGCTTCCCGAGGTGGCTAAGAAACTTTACTTCTGTCCCTCCCCTTGGAATTTCCCCCTAATTTCAGTAGTCAGCCAGTCACCCCCTTTTGACCGGGTGCCCTCAGGGGGACACACAAGGACGTGGACACGTACAGTCCTTGCTCTCAAGGAGCTCACACTCATCTTACCCTTTCGGCACTTTGATATTCACCCCACCCTCAGATCCAAAGGACTTTTATGCATATCTGTAATTTATTTTGTCTGCCTCCCCAGGCTACACTGTTATATTGTAATAATAATAGTTATGGTATTTGTTAAATGCTTACTATGTGCCGGGCACTGTACTAAGCCCTGGGATGGATACGAGCGAATTGGGTTGGACACAGTCCCTGTCCCACATGGGACTCCCAATCTCAATCCCCATTTTACAGATGAGGTGACTGAGGCACAGAGAAATGAAGCGACTCGCCCGAGGTCACAGAGCAGACAAGAGGCAGAGCCGGAATTAGAACCCGTGACCTTCTGACTCCCAGACCTGTGCTCTGTCCACTATACCATGCCGCTTTTCTACTCGCTTGCACTCTCCCAAGTGCTTAGTACAGTGCTCTGCACACAGGAAACACTCGATAAATACCATTAATTGACTGATCGAGAACTTGCCCTCTAGACTGAAAGCTCCTTGTGGACAGGGAATGTGTCTACCAACAGTATTGTAAGTTATTCTCCCAAGGTCTTAGTACAGTGTTCTGCATACAGTAAGCTCTCGATAAATCTCATTGATTTTTTTTAATGGTATTTGTTAAGGACTTACTAAGCGCTGGGGTAGGTACAGGTTAATTAGGTCCCTGGTTCCACAGCGGGCTCACGGTCTAAGCGGAAGGAGCACAGGAATTTAATCCCCATTTTACAGATGGGGTAACCGAGGCACAAAGAAGTTAAGTTCATTCGTTCATTCAATCATATTTATTGAGCGCTTACTTGGAAAGTACGTTCAGCAACAAATAGAGACAATCCCTGCCCACAACAGGCTCACATTCTAGAAGGGGGGAGACAGGCCTCCAAACAAGTAAACAGGCATCAATATAAATAAATAGAATTATAGATATATACACATCATTAGTATAAATGAATGTAATTATAAATATGTACATATATACACGTGCTGTGGTGGAGGAAAGTAGAGCAAAGGGAGCGAATCGGGGCGATAGGGAGGAGAGGGATAGCAGAGGAAAAGGGGGAATGATTTGCCCAAGGTCAAACAGCAGCTGAGGGGGAGAGCTGGGATTAGATCCATGTCCTTCTGGCTCTCAGGCCCGTCAGTCAGTCAGTCCATCATATTTATTGAGCATTTACTGTGTGCACAGCCCTGCACTAGAGCTTCGGAGAGAAAATATAACAATATAACAGACACATTCCCCGCTCACAACGGGCTTACAGTCTAGAGGCCCGTGCTCTATCCACTAGACCACACTACTTCCCCGGTTGAAGGATTGACTGATCAATTGATAATCAGCCTTCTCTTCTCCAACAGGGCGAACCAGAGACCCCGGACCCCGTCAACGTGGGAGACTTGGGTGAATGTTTCTTCCCGCCGACTAACCTCGCAGTTCCTCCGCCTGCAGAGAGTTCTCTGGGGGAGATGGAGACCACCCCCTTCCACCCCGTCCCTGCTACGTGGCTTGAGCAAGAGAGCAGCCCAGGTAAGCCCCTTCACCCAGACGAGACCTCCGTGGGCTGCTGCTTTGCATCAGAGGGGATCTCCCCGGGGAGGGGCCGTTGACCATCCCATTTGTGGCTCTCCTTTCCAGCCCACCCGGGACTTCTGTGGCTCCCAGTGCCCCGTCCCCCTCCCCCAAGGGGGCCCTGGGAGGTTTGCCGGACTCGTGGCTGGGAAATTAAGGAGAAGGAAGACAGGACTGTGCGGGGCTAGTGTAATTTGGGGGAAAAAAACTTAACTCTAAATCTGGCCAGGAAGAACCTCATGCTCCGTTCTAGCTGCCGTGCTCCCTAATTCATTCATTCATTCATTCATTTGTATTTATTGAGCGCTTACTGTGTGCAAAGTACTGTACTAAGCGCTTGGGAGAGTACACTACACACATTCCATGCTCTGATAGAGATGTCAGACCAGATAGCGTGAAGAGGCCGCACCCGAGAACCTCTCCCCCAACCCAGGACCGGGGTCTTGGCACCCCAGACTGGCTGGCGGCGCTGCAGGCTGTCCCCTCCCCCTGCTTGCATCCTGGAGCCCAGTGAAATCAATCCCCAGAGCCCGGCAGACTGGGGGTGGGGTGATGTCCAGTGGCCAAACTGATGTTCAGGCAGCAGGTGCCCATCTGCCAGGTGGGCACAGAGGGCACGGTCCTGGGTCAGGCCCCCACTGTCTGCCTCTGTCTTGTTTCTCACCCCCGATCTTACCACATCTCACGTGTTAGGAGGAGACTGATGAATCTTGGTCAATTCATTGGTGGAAGGATTTGAGCTCTGGTGTGGGGCCGGCTGGAACAGGCATGGGAAAGAACCAGTCAGTTGGGTAACAGATCATCGGTCTTCGGGCCCCAGCACCCAAAGCTAGGCACCCAAGAGAACCCTCTGTCAGTCTACCTAAGGAGCTTTCCCAAACTAGAGGCCGGGACCCCCCAGAGGATCACGGGCGAGCTCCTGGAATCAGGGCGGGTGGTAAGAGTGGGGGTTTGGGGAGCAGATAAAAGAGAATGGAGCTTCAAACAAAGCCCTAGGCAGCTGTTTGCTGGGGCAGTGGCAACTAATGGCAAACTCAAGAGAAGAACCAGACCTTTTTTTTCAAAAAAAAACATTTGTCAAGTGCTTACTATGTGCCAGGCACTATACTAAGCGTTGGGGTAGATACAAGCTAATCAGGTTGGATGCAGTCCATGTACCACATGGATCTTACAGTCTTAATCCCCATTTTGCGGATGAGGGAACTGAGTCACAGAGAAGTTATAAGTGACTTGCTGAAGGTCACAGAGCAGGCAAGTGGCGGAGCCGGGATTAAAACCCAGGTCCTCGGACTCTCAGACCCCTGTTCTTCCCACTGGGCCATGCTGCTTCTCAGCCCTTCCTCCTGTCCTCCCTCTGCCTCCCTAGCCCTCCACCTCCTTCCCCCCTTACCTTCCACACTTCCACCCCAGCCTCTGAACTCTGCAGTGAGGCTTGTTTTTCAGTGGACTGTGGCCATGGGGCGTGGGGTTCCCGAAGCTTCCAAGGGGATTCCATGATGGAAGCTTGAAAATCCCTCGTCACTCAGAGTGAGGCTGAGAGTCTGCCCTGTGAGCGCTTACCGTGAGCAGAGCGCTGGACTAAGCACTCGGGAGAGTGCAGTGCAGTAGAATTAGTCGACAAGATCCCCGCCCACGAGGAGCTTACGATCTAGCGGGGGGAGACATTAGAATCAGCGACGGGTAGGGGAAGCGGCTGAGTATAAGGATCGGAAGGGGGGCCCGAGCCTTGCTGATCCCATTTGCCCGTTCCTCTCCATCAGTTCCTTCGAGCCCTTTCTCTCCGGACACCCCCAGCCCCCTCTTGCCTGTGCCAGCCGAGTTCTTTCAGCCGGTCGTCTCCGCCAGCCAGCAGGGCCAGGAGAAAACTGCCCGCCCCGGGAGCCTCCCCAAGATCTCCCTGCAGGGCTCCTGGGCGACCCTGCGCCCCCCAACCGTGAACTGCACGCTTCTCCGTCAGGTAGGCCCTGTCGCTTCCCAGCCCCGAGCCGACCGAGCTCCCCTCCCGCCCCAGGCGCGCCGGCTACCTGGGAGAGGGAGATGGGAATCCGGGAGGGAATCGCTGGTGACGGACGAGGCGGGGAACCGGTCGGCCCACTGCTCCCAGGTGGGCTGCCGCTGCTAACGAGATTAATAATGGCAACTGTGGTTTTTAAGGGCTTACTGTGGGCCAAGCACTGTGTCAGGTATTCAGTGCCGGGGCCACTGTGGCTGAACTGGAGCGTGGTCAGTACGTGCTCGGTTTTTTGTTCCTACCATTTCTGGGCCTTGGAGACCAGATATGCCAGAATGCAAGGGGGTTGTATCACCTCTCTTCGCTCCCCGGTCCTCTCCTCCCCACCCCTGGTATCTGACCGGAAGGAGAGCAGAGCAGCCCTGGCTCTCTCTCCCCGGTCTCTACGATCCGGTTTTCAACAAAAAGAATCTGATCCGTTTCTCCAGACCCGGGTTCATCCCGGGGCAGCCAGGGGCTGGCGGGGGTGTAGAGATGGACTGTCTTTCTTTTAAAAACCCAAGAGAGATCAGTCTATCAATGAAAGGTGTTTTTTGAGCGCTTACTGTGGGCACAGCACTCTAATGCTTGGGAGAATACAACAGAATTGGTAGACACATCCCTGCTCACGAGGAGCTTACACTCTAGAGGATAAAGTAAGAGTCAGGAAGGCTGGGAGAACAGCAAGAGAAGAGCATTTTGGCTCCATCCCCATCCCTGTCCATCCCTGACCCCCAGATACACCCCCACCTCGGGCACAGAGCAAGAGCTAGATACCCAGAAGGACTTAGGCCCGGCCCTTAGGACAAGGTAGCGTGCGTGGGCCCTCCCTTGCTGTCGGCACCCGCTGCCCACGTGGCGTTCTTGGGCTCGAGGTTGGCGGAGATACCCGGCGTGGCTAAGGAGATGAGCGCATGCGGTTCAGGTGCTTGAAACTCACCTGTCGTCGTCCCCCGCGTCGGTTGGTCCCAGCACGGTCCGGTTCTGGGCCGAGGGAGGGTCCTTCCAGTCGGGAACTCCAGAGAGCTTTGCCCGAGACCCATCGGTCCTCCGCTGGCCGGACGGCCCCCCTCGCCCGGGACCCCCAGGGAGAGGACCCCGACTCAGCGCTGGTCTGTTCTTCCTGCGGGTTCCTCAGCCCCCCGAGAGCGACCCCTCCCTGGACGACAGCGGGAGCAGCTCGGAGGGCAGCCTGCAGACCACCCTGGAGGACAGCCTGAACCTGAGCGACTCCCCACAGCGTCCCTTGGACCTCCCCGCCGCCCTCTTCCCGCGCCCGACGGCCGGCGCCCACAGAACCGCGACGGCCCCACCGTCCCCGGCCCCCCGGCGCCCGGGCCCTCGCACCCTCGGCCTCCGCGGGCTCCGGCGGCACCAACGCAGCCTCAGCAGCGGCGGGAGCACCAGCCCCGGCTGCGCCCGCCGTGACTCCGTGGACCCTTCGGATGAGGAGGGGACGGGGGGCGGCCCCCGGGGGGGCGGCCCCGGCGGCGAACCCTCGGAGGCCCTGAGCACCCTCTCTCTGACTGCCCTCTTCTCGCCCCCGCCACCGCCCCCGGGCCTGGCCCTCACCAAGAGATGCGGCAGCACCAGCAGCCTCTCCTGCTCCGCCCTGCCCTCCCGGGGCCTGGCGGCAGTGACCAGCAGACCGCCGTGCTCCGCCGGCCCCTACGGCCTCCTCTCCGGGCCCGCCTGGGTGACGGACTTCTGCGAGGACCCCCCGGCCCCGAGCCAGGCGGCAGAGTGCGGCCCACTGCCCGCTCCCAAGCTAGAGCCGGGACCAGGCCCGAGCAAGAGGAACAGATGAGGGTCCTGCCTGGGGTGAGGGGAGGGGGGCTCTGGATCGGGGGCCATTTCCCAGCGACTCTGGGGAGGAGCGGTGGGGAATGAGAGAGAGAGAGAGAGAGAGAGAGAGAGAGAGAGAGAGAGAGAGAGACACCACCGGGGGAATCTGTCGGCTCACACACTCTTGTACCTCAGGAGCCTGCAAGAGTCAAAGCAATACGCTCCAGAGCCGAGAGCCGGGAGCCGGGAGCTGGGTTTTCCGGCTCGCCCAGGTCAGGCCTCCGGCCAGGGCTGAACCCCCGTGGACCCAGTACATATACATGCATATATATAGATTATATATATATATATATACATACATATATATATATACAGACAGACATATATATTTATTTTTTTTACTGAAAGCTTATGACTTCCAGAAAGTGCTAAGAATGGGGGAAAGGGGGGAGGGAACTGTTTCAAAAAATGACAACAGAAAAATGAGAGATGTCGATTGTGGGGGTGGGCTTTGGCCAATTCAGGGGGGAGATTTTCAGGTTGGAAACCACCCGGTTGGCATTTTTGCAAAGCTCCCAGAAGACTACTGAGAGGGTTAGGGTTAGAGGGGTGGTGGCTCAGAGCTCCTGTACCTGGCTCAGGGGAGCCCACCAGGCAGGGAGCGAGGGTCATGTGACTGATGACTAGGGAGCGAAGGAGGTGTCATTCTTCTCTTTTTTCTTCTCTCCTGTCCCCCCTTCTCTTCCCCTCTCCTTTCTCTTCTCATTTCTCTATTCCCCTCTCTTCTCTTTCTCCCCTCTTCTTTCTTCTCTCTCCTTTCCTCTCTTCTCTCTTTTCTCCTTTCTCTCTTCTTTCTTAAAACAAATGAGAAAGCTGCTAAGATCACAACCTTCTGAAGCATTCAGGTTTTTCCCTTGTCAGTGACCATCTAGTCGTTGTGAAGTTTTGTCTTTAGAACCCCAAAGGCACCAAAACGATCTCTAATCAATAGGTAGGTATTTGGGGGCTAGTAAAAGAGGGGGATCACAGGACACAGAGAAGCAAACCAGACGGGTATGTCAGGGCCTGCAGCTTGTGTGCTGGATAGAGAGAGGGTTTTCCTGCTACTCGGGTCAGTCAGTCAATCAGTGGTGTTCATTGAGCTCTTTCTGTGTGCAGAACACTGTACAAAGCATTTGGGAAATCACAGTGCAAGAGAGTTGGTTGATGTGATCCATGCCCTTCAAGCGTTGGGGGGGGCAAGAGTTGGCTGCCGCCAGATTCCTGGTTGGTTGTTGGGGAAGGGTCTCCTGATCTCACCGGGGGTTCCCTCTGCTCGGGGGTCTGCCTGTAACCGCTGCTGCCTGCCAGTCTTCCCAGGAGGGGTTCGTGGAGGTGTCAGCAGACTCCAATCACCTGGCACAGGTACCTACGTGCCCGGGTCTCCAAAGTCTGCAGCAGCTGCCGCTCTTCCTCTGTGCCCACCTTAGATCCCCCGCCCGCCCCACCACTCCCCACCTCCGGGCAGGGTGCCCTCAGCCCTCCCATTTTCAGAAATCGTAATTTGCTTTTCCAGGAGCGGTGAGGGGGTCAGCGGGGCCTCGGCCCAGGGGGCTGGGGAGGGCATGCCCCGACCTCTACCCGGGGAGGCCTCCGGGAGCCACAGAGTCTGCCTGCCCACCCGCCCCGCTGTGGAGCCCAACCCCAGCTGGGGTCCTGGGCCCACTCCACGGGTCGTGAGAGTTGGGCTTCTGGCCGTAAAGCGATGAATTGTGGGGAGGGGGCTGATGGAGGGGCGGTAGAGAGAGAGGCGTTGAGGGGGAGCGTGCGATTGGAGAATTCTCAGGATCCAACAAGGCAGGGAGCTCTGGAGCTGGGTCTTGGTGGAACAGACCGGGCAGAGGGAGAGCCCTCTCCCCTTCAGGATTGCCGTGCACCCGCTCTGGGGTGGTGGTAGAACCTCTCAATCTAGCTACCTTTTCCTGGGGTCTGTGTGTCACCGCTGAAAGACTTGGATTTGAACAGCGAAGTGTGGGAGGGGAATAAAACCCCCTTAAGGTCAGGTCAGGGAATCCTATTTCTTATCGTTTTTAATTCTTGTCTCAAGCACATACCTGGGCAGTGGGGTTCAGTTTGGGGCCAGGACAGCAGATCCCGCTACGCCCTCTCCCTCCCTCCCTCCTTCTGCCCTGCCCCTCCTCCCTCCTCCAGCTCCTCCATCCTCCGTATCCTGAGGAGGAAAGGTGTCAGGTCTTGTTTAATTTAAGCAATAATAAGAGTTGGCGATGCTTTTTGCACTCTCTGTGTCTCAGCTTTTGAGGATGGGCTCAGTTTGCTCTCGTGGGGCCCAATGGGGAGAGGCTGCCCTTGACCTTTGGGCCCTGGTGGGTGAGAGGGAGGGGAGCCAAGTGGAACCCCACTTGGGGTGAAGACACAGGTAAGATTGGAATAAACACTTACTACTATTATTAATTCTGCTACTAAATGGGATTGGAGAGGTGCCTAAAGAGGTCAAACGATGAGTCAGGTTTCCCTCTCCCTGAAACAAAGAGCCTTATGGATAAGGGAGAGTAACTGGGGCCCAGCTTCTCGGGGTGGCCATTTTTAGGACTAGTGATGAAGGCAGAAAGAGATGAGGGAAATAGGCCCCCCTGCCTGGGATCGGGGTGGAAGGAGGCTGAGAACCTGCCGAGGGTCTGTGGCCTGGGCCACGTGTTTGGTACTGCCCGGAGAGGTGGCGCACGGCATCTTGCTGGGGACTCTGACCCCAAGGCTGTGAGTTCTGGGAAGGCCCAAGGGCTGGATGGGTTTCCCGCTCTAGGCGTGAGATGTTGTTGTCGTAGCAGGATCGATGGTGTGGGCTCCACGTAGCGGAGCCTCTGGTGGTGCTTCATCAGGAGTCATGAGGAGGTGGGGCTTCTTGGAGTCCACCATTTTCTTTTTGCCTCTCACCCCCCTTGGGAAGAGCTAGGTTGCTAGTTTCTGCCATTTGGCCTGATTTGAAGCCTGTCTGCTAGTTTTCCCAGTGGCGGCGGTGGAGGGCGGAGGAAGAATCTAGCACTCCGGTGGTCTTTCTCGGGCACGGGCAAGGAGGGACGTGTCCATCCAGGGATGAGACCCTTCCCAGAAATAGGGGGCGGAGGGAGTCGACGGGCGAGGTGAAGGCTCGTGGGGCCAGTGGGGGAGTAGATCTGGGAGGGGCGACCACAGACTTCTCTCTAGGCACAGACATTGTCAGCAAGGGCTGGGGGAAAGTCTATTTTCTTAAAAGTTTTTTCCACATGCAAAGAATATTTTTATATACTCAGTCTGCTGCTGCTGCAGCTTCCTGTTTGTTCTGCATGCTCTCCCCTCCCGCACTGGGGCTGCCTCCCCCAGTGGATGCTTGGGTCCATCTGGCAGAGCCAGGTCAGGGGTAGAACGGGCCCTGAGAGGGCAGCTTGTGTGCTGCGCAGCAGGGTTTCACATTAAACAAGCAGTCCCCAAACCAGGTAAGAAGGTGGGTTTGCAGTTGTCGGAGACACATCCCCGAGGCGGAGGAAGAGTAGGAGTGGCCACGGCAGCTCGACTCCCTAGTCCCGATGGGTTGGCCGGGCTTGTGTCTTCCGAGGGATGGCTCTCTCCCCCTCTCCGGGAAAGGTCGGGAGCAGTTGTCCCAGATTGGGCTGGGGTCGGGGGGAGGGTAGGATCACTGCTTTCACCGCCCCCGGCCCTCAGATGAAAGAAGTCAAGCCCTCTGGGGGGGGGGGGGGGGGCTGCCAGGGTCTCAACCCTCTATCCCAGTATGGTGAGAAGGAGCCAGGGCAAGAGGCTTTTTTCTTCTTCCTCGTGGTGTCACAACCCTGCTGGGGTCCGGATCTGTGGTCCCAAGGATGGGTTGACCCTATCCCTGTCTGTGTCTGTGGGAGTTTCGACGTCGTTTTTCCAACTGTATCTCTTGTCAAGAATCGATTCTTGTGGAGGATCTCAGCACCGAGGAGAGCCGGGTCGGGGAAGGGCCTATGGGCTAAGCCCAGTGGGGAAGAGGGGCACTGTGGGCCCAAAAGGCCAAAAAGCAGTCAAGCTTGGGTGAGGAGAATACACTCCCCCAGGCCGAGGAGAAAAAGCAAGAGGTTGGGCCAATGTCCAGAATTCTTCTTCCCAAAATGTAGAAACACACCTGAGAGGGGAGAGGTCAGTTCTCTGCCCCTCCTTCCCCTCGCTTACCCCTCAACCTGACTGGGACAAGCCCCTGGGCCATTCATTCCAGAGTTGACCAAAAACACTCCAGCCGCTCCCTCAGCCCTCCCTCCCTACTCCCTTCCCCTGGCCGACCCTCCATATTCCCCTCCCACAATCCCTCCTTTAAACCAGGGAGATAGTCAAGCCTCCAGTGACCAAAATCGAGGCCTCACAATCAGGATCCATTGAGTTCTGCTTCTGGCTTTGATCGCGTCTCTGTAGATCATTTCCTAACTCATTCTGTCCCTCGAACCCTCAGCTCCATTCCCCTCCCTTCTCCCGGATCCCATTCCAGGTGGAGAAATAACTAGTTACCCTCTGTGCAACCAGTTTTCGGTTAAGTAAGCTTACCGCAATGCTAAGTGATTAGTACACACAGTAGGTCCTCAATAAATGCCACCGATCGACTGAACCGAGCGTGAGCTTGACGAGAGTCATGTGCTGTGCTGTTGACCTCGGGGCTGATCCCCTCAGAGATGACTGGCATGCCTGGAAAATTGCCCACCCGTCCATACCTCCCCCCAGCCAGAGAACTGGTAACCTGGAGCAGATTCCCGTGGTCCCTGGGCACAGGGCGCAAGTGGATGGGAAGGGCAGGATGGTGGTTCTAATCCCTGTTCCACCAGTTGCCTGCTGTGTGACCTCGGGCCAGTCACTTAACTTCTCGGTGCCTCAGTTACCTCATCTGTCAGATGGGGATGGAGACTGGAAGCCCCACAGGGACTGTGTGTGACCCTATTTGCTTATATCCACCCCAGCACTTAGTACAGTGCCTGGCACACAGTAAGCGCTAAACAAAACAAAACAAATACCATTGCTGGAAAAGCAGGGGGAGGGGAGGTAGATTAGTTACCGAGGCAGACCTGATGAGAAGGCAAGGCCTCTCCCAATCAATCGGTCAATCAGTGGAATTTATTTCTAATAAGACATTTCTTAAGTGCTTGCTGTGAGTCCCGCACTGTTCTAAGCACTGGGGTAGATTCAAGTTAATCAAGTAAGACAAAGTCCCTGTCCCACATGGGGCTCCCAGACTGTTCAGTGCTTACCACGTGCAGAACGCTATATTAGGTGCTTGGTAGATATAATCCCTGTCCTCAAGGACCCCTGAGGCTGTTGGCAGAGTGAAAACTGAGTGGGGAGGGTCTCTCCCATCCCAGGAGGGTCCCAAACTGGGTTAAAACCTATCCAGGAGGGAATGGCTCCTTGCTTTCCTCGGTAACTAGATCCTCTGCGCTCCCAAGTCATGGTCTCTGCCCACTCTCCAATGCCGACCCTCCATTGCCCTGACCCTGCACTGGGCTCCCCAGTGGTCCCCAGTAAGGAGGGTGGGGTTCGGCCTTTCTGCCCCTCCCTTCTTCCGCCTTCCCTCCCCTCTTCCCTTCCATCCCTTCCTCCCCCAGTCTCAGTTTCCTCGTGAGCATCTCTTCTGGCCACCCTAACTCCACGGAAAGGCTTTAGGCCTAGGAGCAGGGTTTCCGTGGAAACGGAGGAGCCGGTTGTCTTTAGAAGGTGTTTACTCTTTTTCGGGCGAGAGGCGGGGGCGGGATGGAGGGGTCTTCTCAGAGAGCGAGTGGGAGGGACAGAGAGACTCCTCCGTTTAAACGACCCTTTCCAAGGATCGGGGCAGAAGCTGAGGCGGGGGTGGGGGTCTCCATCCTTCCTTCAGAGCTGGAGCCGTGTCCTGGGTCCAGAAGAGGCAGCGGGAGATCTCGGCTCTTGGGCCCTGGCAGACGTGGAGAAGAGAAGGCCCCGAGGGTCGAGGTTCGGGGTGTACACCCCCTGCTCCTCTTCTCCTTCCCTCCCCCTTGCCACCCAGCTGGTTGCCAGGGGAAGCTGGGAGGGCACACGGGCCTCCAGAAAGAGAGAGAGAGAGAGAGATGGGTGAACCCAGACAGGACCCCCAGTCCTTCAGCCGCCAGAGTGATCCGGGTCGGCCCGCCAGTCCACCTCTCACACCCTTCGGATAAGCACAAGACACATCCCCTCATGACCCGGCCCTGCAGCGGACCCTCGAGGGAGAGAGGGAGGGAGAGGAGGAAGCCGGCCTTGTGATGTTTCCGATGTTTAGAAGCGGCTTCTTTAGCTGCGCTGTTGCGCTTCAGGAGATCCTAAACGACAACCAGCTGCAAGCTCGACCTCATCTCCTCCCAATCTGCCCGCCTGCCTACCTACCTCCTACCTACCTACCTGCCTACCTACCTCCTACCTACCTACCTTCCTTCCAAGCTGCTGCTGGGCCTCCTCCTGCCTCCTCCTTGCTGAACTGTGAACGGGTTTCTGTTTTAAGAGTTGCAATTTATGCCTCACCCAGATACTCTACTTGTCTTTGTGCAATAATAGATGTTCTCAACCGAACGCCAGGGAGCTAATCGGGGGAGGGGAGGAGAGGGGGAGGGAATCAGAGAGAGGTGGTCCTATCCTTCCCTTCTCCAGGCATCTTTCCTCCTCCCCGTCTTCCCCGTCCCCGGCTCCTGTCCTCTCTCCCCTTTTACTAACAAACTTCCAGTCAGATGTACAGTTTCTATCATGTGACAGAATTTTAATCCTAGTTGCTGATGGTTAGTATCCGGTGTTATATACAGTCCAGCTGTAGACCAAGCAATCAACAGCCAATCGTATCGTACTCAATTAAAACCAAGGCGATTTCAGAAGTACCTCTGTGTGTGTTACTGGTGTTCATTCTCCGGGGGAGGCGATTTTTTCCAACCATCAGTGGTATTTCTTCAGGACATACAGTGCAGGGAGCGTGCTCAGGTGATCTGCAGAAGTGGCTAAGTGAAAAGAGCCTGGGAGTCGGAGGACCTGGGTTCTAATCCTAGTTCTGCCAATTGCTTGCTGCGTGATCTTGGGCACATCATGTAACTTCTCTGTGCCTCGATTCTCCTGTCTCCCTCCTACCTAGACTGTGTGCTCCAGGCGAGACGGGCCGTGTCCAACCTAATTAGCTTGTAGCTCTACCGGTGCTTAGAATGCTGTCTGCCACACAGTAAGCGCTTAACGGATACCATTTAAATGTATTTCTAACTGTCCTCCTCTTGTTTCCTGCTACTCCCTCAAAATCCAGGCTTCCCAGATAGAAAAGGGTCCCTGGGAGTGGCAAAGTGTTTTTTGCTGCTTTCTGCCCCTCCGTGATGGCTACACGGAGTTATGGGGCGGAAGTCTGGTAGTGGGATGTGGGGTGGAGCTGTGGGGGCGAAGCTGTGAAGGTGGAGCGGTTCTGAACACAGTTAGGCCCCACCGGTCTGGGAACCCAGGACTTGGTCCCGAGTCATCCTGTAACTAGGCGCAATCTTCTCAAATACCCACCTATTATTATTATTATTAATATTCATTCATTCACTCGGATTTATTGAGTGCTTACTGTGTGCAGAGCACTGTACCAAACACTTGGGTGAATTCAGTACAACAGTAAACACAATGAGCTTACAGTCTAGAGGGGGGAGTGCTAACTGTGATCCTTGTTAAGCATTTACCAGATGCCAAGCACTGTGCTAAGCGCTGGAATAGATACAGTCTAATGAGATTGGATGTAGTCCCCCTCCCACAAGGGGCTTCCAGTCTAAGGGGGAGGGAGAACAGGAAATTCCTCCCCATTTTACAGATGCGGCGGAGTGAAATGATTCTCCCGGGGGTCACACGGCAGACAAGTGAGGGAGCCGGGATTAGTACCCGGATTCCCCTGACCCCCAGGCCTGCGCTCTAATTCATTTGGCCCCGCTGCTTCTAAGGAGCAAGATCTTCTGAGCACAGTCCATCCTTCAGGTCTCTCGGCCAATCAATCGATCCTATTTATTGAACGTTTATTGTGTGCACAGCACTGTACTAAATGCTTGGGAGAGTATGCTAATAACAGAGCGGGTAGACGCCTTCCCTGCCCACGGTGAGTTTACAGACATCATTAGAGGGGGAGACAGTCGTTATTATACATAAATAAATTACAGCTAGGGACATAAGTGCCGCAGGATGGAGGGAGGGATGGATAAAAGGCGCAAATCCAAATGCAAGGGTGATGCAGAAGGGAGTGGGAGAAGAGGAAATGAGGGCTTAGTCGGGGCCTTTTGCCACTGGGGACTTCAGTCTCATCTTCGACTCCCCTTCTGTCTGATGCTGGGGACCCTTCGAGGCCCGGCTCAGGCCTGGCCTGGGGGTGGGGGCCGGACCGTCCTGGAGAACTCTTCCCATCACAGCGTCACAGCGGGACCCCCGGTGGAAAGAAGACTCCCACTTTGCTCCTCCAGTGCAAAGTCATTAAAAGGTGAGAAGCTTCTTGCAGCCTTGAGCATTTAGCCCCATAGCTCCGCTCCTCCGAGGGCAAGGTGCCAATGCCACAACTAGCCTTCGTTCCCTCTCCCTTCCCTGGCCATCTTGCTCCCTCCCTTCCCCGATCTTTTCCCTCTCTCCTCTGCCCTTTCTTCCTCTCTTTTCTCCCTTTCCTCCAACCCTTTCGGAATGAATGCCAAGCCGAGCAATCACTGGCTTTTGGGGTGGAGAATGAGCCCTCTCCCACTTGGCATGCAAATTTTCAGGATCTGGGCAATTCTGGGCCCCGAAAGAGAGGGAGGAAAGAAGGAACGAACGGGAGAGCTTGGATTCTTGGAATTCATGGATCGTTGAATTCATTTTGGACCGGGGGTCAGCCACTTTTTCTGTGCAGAGGAGCCAAAGAAAATGACATTTTTGAGTATTTGCTGCATGAAAAACCAATTGTCCAATTCTAACACACCTTAACACAGCTTACTTGGTTGTCAAACGGATGGTTTTAAATGTCTCATCCTTCACCTTGCTCGGCGGGGGCAGATTTAAATGCTTTGCTCCCCCAGTGCTCCCCCCATCCCCGCACCAGTTCGAGAGGTGCGGTTAATTCCGAGAAGAGCCAGCTATAACACCCATCCCCTGCCCAGACATATCGTTTTGTCTTGCCTTTCCCAGCAAACCTTTTTCCTAAGGAGGTGAGTGGCCTAGATTGTTGGGGTTTTGAAATATTTTTTATGGTATTTGTTAAATGTTTACTATGTTCCAGGCAGTGTATTGAGTGCTGGGGTAGATACAAGCTTATCAGGTTGAACCCAATCTCTGTCTCACATGGGACTCACAGCCTTAATCCCCATTTAGCAGATGTGGAAACTGAGGCACAGAGAAGTGAAGGGACTTGCTCAGGTCACACAACTCACTCAGAACTCTCTGGCCTGGGCTCTAGATACCAGGCCACACTGTTCCCACCTCTTTCCTCATTTCCCTGACGTCACACTGTTGGAGACATTAAGGAACAGGGGAATGACCTGGGGCAAGGCCGAGTAGAGAAGCAGTGAGGCCTAGTGGTTAGACCATGGGCCTGGGAGTCCGGAGGTCATGGGTTCTAATCCCGGCTCCGCCACCTGTCTGCCGCCTGACCTGGGGCAAGTCCGCTTCTCTGGGCCTCAGTTACCTCATCTGTAAAATGGGGATTAAGACTGTGGGACAGGGACTGTGTCCAACCCGATTTGCTTGGATTCCATCCAGCGCTTAGTACAGTACCTGGCACATAGTAAGCCCTTAACAAGTACCCCTATTATTATTATTAGCTGGAGGGGGGCCAAGGTCCCAGGGAGGCCTTTGCTTACCCCAGCGGATGATCCGAGTTCAATTCCCAAGCCCGGCGGATCCCTTATATGGATTTCTGGGCTGGAGATTCAGAGTGCTTGAAGCTGAGGGCCACTTCCCCACGACCAAAGATCTAGGGTTCAGAACCTCTGGCTCCTTTCGTACCCCATCCTCTCCCCAAGTCCTGCCCTCCCTCCAGCTCTCTCCGCCAGCCCCCGGAGGCAGATAGCCCAGTGGTAGATCTCCCCGTCCACTTTCCTGCTCTTTGGGCCCGGGATGGAGCGGCAGGGGTTGGCCGGCCCCGGCCCCGAGACATCTGGAGAGGAGCAGACGAGCCTCGATGCCAAATCCAGTGAAAAGGCCTTGGCCCTCAAAGACCCGGCCAGAGCCTCCCTCTGTCCCGGGAGATGTCGGCGGCTCATTGTGATTCTGAGCGTCTCCGGTGGCAATTAAAGACACCAAATTGCCTTATTTATTTTTTGTTGTTTACATTAAAGATGTTATTTTTGCCCTAGGGCTAATTTAATGCTTTGCTGGCTTCAGTGCAGTTCCGCCTGGTGCCTCCTCTAGGAATTGGATACCATCCCTTCCCGGCCCACGCTTCGGGCTGGCAGAATGCAGGGAGGGGGCACAGGGTGTGTGTGTGCGTGCCCATGGATGAACCTGGACAACAACAAACTAAGTCTGGATGGAGTCGCAGGTGAGTGGGGGCTGGCTGAGGGTTTGTGTCCCCACAGGGATGAGGAGAGTGAGAGTGTGTGTTTATGTATGTTTGCGTGTGTGCATTCTCTTGGGACGGAGAGTAGGATGTGTGGGGATGTGTGTATATACGTGTACACGTGTCCCCAAAAGGATGGGGAAAGTGAGAAAGTGTGTGTGTGTATGAGAACCTCCCTTTGTCCCTCTGTCCATTGACTCCCGTCATTCAATTCATTCATTTAATCGTATTTATTGAGCACTTACTTTGTGCAGTGCTTGCAAAGTACAATTCAACCACAGATACTGGTCCCTTCTCTCCAATTTGTCCCTCCCCCCTTTAGCAAGACAATACACCCTGGTCTGAGGGGGATGTGGAGCAGCAACTGGGGAGAGTCTGGAACCATTTCCGTTGTATTTTACGCTCCTGAACTCTTCGTAGAGTGGTCTGCACATAGTATGTGCCCAATAAATACCACCGATGGATACTCGATGAAGAAAGCAGTATCTTCGAAGTTAGAACAGGGGAAAGTTCATCAAGTTCTGTTTCTTTGGTTCCAGATGATTCAGAGGGGATCTCCAAAGGGTGGGTTGTAAACACGTATGAGCCGCTCTCCGTTTCCTTTACACTGTAAGTTCGTTGAAGGCAGGAATCGTATTTATTACCCCTGTTGTACTGTCCCACTCTCTCATTACTGTATTCTGCACACAGTAGGTGCTCAATAAATACCATCTTCGATGGATCGCTTTGATGTGCGTGAAGGGGGACCAGGTGCGTGAGAGCACAGGGCCTGGATTGTAGCCAGGATTTAGCTGGGAGGAAAGACTCCATCAATCAATCAATCAATCGATTAATTCATGGCATTTGCTGACACAGTCCCTGTCCCACAGGGGGTTCATAATCTAACGGGGGGAAGGAAACGGTATTTCCACCCCATTCAACAGGTGAGAAAGCTGAGGCCCGGAGCCGTCAAGTTAAAGTCCCGGAACAGGCAAGTGGCGGAGTGGGGATCGGAACTCAGGTCCCCTAATTCGAGTGGGGATCAGAACTCAGGTCCCCTAATTCCCAGGTCCACAATCTTTTCACTAGGCTACGCTGCTTGTCTGAAGCAGGGGAATGCTCTAGATGGCTTCTGAAGTTCTCACCTAGCTGAAACATTTTTTTCTACCCTCCCCCGAGTCCCTTCCACCTGTCTTCCCATTGGGCTACAGGGACACAGCTAGAGGGCTTCCTTCATCCATTCTTATTCTTTCTCCCTCACACTTCCTCTCATTCTCTCTCTCTCTCTCTCTCTCTGTTCCCCTTGTTTTCTAGCTATTTTCTGCCAAGCGATGGTGCTTTGGCTGATAATAAAAAATCGATACAGCCGTCTGCTCTTGTTTTCCTCAGATGCTCAGGGGATGGAAAAGAAGGCGTCTGTCACTGGTCCGAGGTCCCCGGAGCCGGAGATGACAAACAGCCGGTGGAGGTATTCCGCCCTCTCTCCCTCCCTCCTGCCCTGCCCTTGCCCAGGAGCTGGAGTCCACTGACTCCTCCCTACCCCGCAGCCCTCCGCACACAACTGCCCGGGAGGCGTTGGACAGTGAGAGGAACTAGAACTAGAAGATCTGGGTTCTAGTTCTGCCCCTGAATTTTCCTGCTGTGTGCTCTTGGGCAAGTCCCCTAATCTCTCTGGTTCTCGGAGGAGGGATGCGAAAACAAGAGAAAGGAGTTAAAGGATGAGAATGGAAAGCGGGAAACAAAAGGAAAAGGCCAGGTGTCAAGGGGTTCCTGGGTCCCCGGAATCACTTGTTGGTTTCTCCAAGAGGCCGTGGAGGCCACTGCGCCTTGAGCTTGTTCATTAACAAGCATGAGAAAGGTCAGAGTGTCACCCGCTAAGCCGAATGGGCCAGTTTTGGGGTGAGTCGGGGACTCCCGTGGTGGTACTCTGGAGCAAAAGCAAAACCAAGTGTTTGCCTCTGGGAGCTCGGGACCTGGGAGTCAGAAGGACCTGGTTTCTGTCCCCTGCTCCGCCATATGTCTGCTGCGTGACCTTGGCCAACTGACTTCACTTCCCTGAGCCTCACTTGCCTCATCTTTAAAATGGGGATTAAGGCTGTGTCCAGGGACTGTTTCCAACCTGATTTTTTTGTATCCACCCCAGCGTTTAGTACATAGTGCCTGGCACATAGTAAGCCTCTAACAAATACCATTAAAAAAAAAAAAGGCAAACCCTGAAAGGCGCTGTAGTCCCCATCCATACCTGTAGGAAGTGGCCAACTCAGCAAGCCTACTTATCGCCCCCTCCCAAGGCTCCTCACTGCAAACCACGCTCTCAGATGTGAGGCTGCCCCCGGCCCGAGTCCAGTCTTCTTCCCCGCCCCTATCCCCGTGACAGAACCCCCCGCGGGTGCCCGATTTCAGGGGCCGATGGGGAGAGATCGGGAGCAACAGTCAAGCAGGAGCCAGGCGAGTCTAATGAGACTTCTTTAATAACCATCTGAGTAAGAGGAGATCGCCCGCTTCTTTCTCACTTCCTGTCTGGGTCTCGGTCACCCGAGTGCTCCAGTCGGCCGCCGCCCCTGGCTTCCCACCGACCTCTCCGGTCCGCCAGGGAGCCACCGCCATCGATAACCCACTGCCCTGTCTCAGCACACCTTCTCCTAGCGACGGCCTCACCCCTGCGTGAGGGGGTGTATGCAAAGCTGCCCACTCCAAGGCATGGCGGCACCGGGAGAAAAAAATCCCCCTGGGCACCAACGTGGGTCTGGTTGCCACCTGGGGGTACAAATCCAGGCAAAGCGAGCCGTGGCGTGCAGTGTTCTGCGATACAACGCTAACTTGCTGCCCCGGTGTGAGCCCTGGAGCCCATATGTATAGGGTTGTAATCCGCTTACACCTCCCCCAAATATTCAACCACAGGCACCGGCCACAAAGCTAAATTTGAACTATATGATCTTTGGTGTGCATATGAGTGTGTGTGTGTGTGTGTGGTGGATAGCACTGACTCATCCCCAAGGGGGGCAGCTCTGATCCCCGGGGCTGACTCAGTGAAAGGCTGAGCTGGGGGATGGGGCAGTGGGTGGGGGAGATGTCGGTTTGGGTCCCAGAGGCCGAGGCCACAGTGAGCGGCTTCCAGCCCAGAGGCAGGGGCAGCTGTGGCCTTCCGGTGGGCAGCCCCGGCCGTGGGGCGCGGGGACCCCGAGGACCTCCCCTCCGATGGGGTGTCGCGGACCGGAGACCGGGTGATGGTGGAGGATGAGCTGGTGGTCGCCGTTGAGAAGAAGTGAAGGAGTCGAGCGCTCGGGCAGGGCGTCGCGAGGATGTTGGCTAGCGGGCGGAGTCAGGACCTGGGCCTGAAGGCTGGCTGGATGACCCACGAGAGCCTCTGGGACAGCCCAGAATCTCTGCCGGGGACAGAGCTTTCCCCAGGAGGCTGAGAAATGGGATCTTCCAGGGCCCGCTAAATGCCCAGCACTCTGGGCTCATTTGGGTGAGGCCCACGTGGAGGCAAGGAGGAGCGAACGTGACCTCCAGCCTTTGTTATTAGAGTTCTAAGTGCCCTAGAACCCACTTCCCGGTCAAGAGGTGCATCTTCTGCTCCTTGTGGCCTCATTAGGCATCTCGCCATTGTCTGGTGGCACCTTGGGCTGGCATGGCAACTAGTCATCACCCAGGACACCGGGGAGTGGGCAGAGAATGCTTCAATGCCCAAGGTCCAGTCCTGCCGTGCCTGGCTCGGGCCACCCCTCTGGAACTTAGGTGTCCGTGACTCACCGGTCCATCCTCTCCGGACCCTTCCGGAAGGCCAGAGCCCGAGGCCCGGATGGGACCGTGAGCCAGCGGGGCACGATTCTGCCGAGCCCCGACACAAAGAGCAGTTTGTTTTCACCGGGGGGAAATGATCTGTTCTCCGGTCGCTGTGGGGATTGGAGAGTGAGTAATGAGCCCGACCGTGGGCTGCTCGGAGGACTTATAAATCAAGGAAATGCCAGGAGAAAGGCGCAGGCTCTCCAGAGATAAGGGAGAGGCGCGGGAGTTGCATGCTGGCTGCGGGGGGCCGTGGGAGAGCCGCCGAGGAGAGCTCCCGGTTGGGCAGCATCCGTTAACATTTTGTCTGAGTCTTCCTGCGTAGTCAAGTGGATAGAGTACAGGCCTGGGAGTCGGCAGGAACTCGGTTCTAATCCCGGCTCTGCCACTCGTCTGCTGGGTGACCTTGGGCAGGTCGTTTAGTTTCTCTGTGCCTCAGTTCCCTCATCTGCAAAATGGGGGTTAAGACTGTGGACCCCATGCTGGTCGGGGACCGTGTCCGACCTAATGATCTTGTATCTAGCCCAGCGCTTAGAACGGTGTTTGACACATAGTAAGTACTGAACAAATATCATCGTTATCATTTTAGGCCCGGGGTCAGGGCCAGCGGTAGTGCATCCACCAGGACAAGGGGCGTTCAGTGGAAGTGGAGGGCGACAGATTCAAATTAAACACGAGGAAACCTTCCTTCACCCAGCGGCTGGTGAACGAGCAGAATGCCTTAAGATGGAGTCTAAACCACAAACTCACTGTGGTCAGGGAACTTTTCTACCAACTCTGTTACATTACACTCTCCCACAGAGTCACCCAGGTCCTACTAACTCCCAAGCCTGTGCTCTATCCACTAGGCCATGCTACCTCTTTAGGACAGAAGAGGAGGAATAGGAGGGGGTCAGTTTGGGCCATATTGAGTTTAAGGGACGGGCCTTAAACCTGGTCACTTTACTCTTCTGGGCTCCAGTTTCCTCCTCCTTAAAAATGCGGATTATGACTGTGAGCCCCAAGTGGGACGTGGACTGCGTCCGACCAGATCATCTTGTATTTACCTCGGCGCTAAGTAATTGCTTAAATACTATTTAAAAAAAATCCCTAGTGGGTCACCCAGGTGGAGAAGTCCCCATGGTAGAAGGAAAGGTGAGCCTGGGGAGCGGGTACATGGACAGGGCTGGCATGTAAAGTGCTTGGCACATAATTATTATCATTATTATTATTATTATTATTATTGTGTGGACTTGGGAGTTCTCCTTGTAGATGCGGTGCTGTAAATGAAACCATGGAAGCTGGTATAAAATGGGCAAATACCCATTCTTTGGGAGTGGGTATAAAGCAAGCAGAGCAGGTGAATCAGGGCTCAACCTCCTGGAAAGGCCCTCGTGGCTTATGGGTGGGTCAGGGGACAGCGGGCCTACGTACCATGTACTAAATCTGCGGTGACCCTCTCATTTCATTCAGTCATATTTATTGAGCGCTTACTGTGTGCAGGCCACTCCGCTCTGCCGGGCCCTGCTTCCATTCCCAGATGGCACCACTGGGTTTGGCTAATCCCATCGCAGCCGCCTTAACCCGGAGCAGGGATGGATTTCGGAGGATGGGCGGGAGGGAGGTGTCTGGTTGTGAGGGGGAGTTCGAGTCCAAAGTGGAGCCCCACTGACTGAAGTACCCACATGGATTCTGGGAGGACTCAAAGGTTGAAATAACGGAAAGCGAGCGTGGGCGGGTAGGGCAGCCTCCTCCACGGTCGCTAAGGTGCCCAACCGTCGCCACCCATTCACACCCCGCCCTCCCCTCCCCTTCTCACCCGTCCATCCCCGTCACACCCCTTCATCCCCATGCCTCCTCATCCCCACCCGCCATTCCCCATCCTATCCATCCCATGGGTTTCCCGACCTCTCCCCCGGGGACTGGAACGGTTCCTCTCTCTACCATCCTCCCGCTAATAACGGCACCAAAAGAGGAGGCTGCAAAATAAACCCCCCAAATTAAATCTTGTTTTGTTTTGTTTTTTTAAGAGAAGGAAACCTCGAGTCTTCGGCATTTTTATCCCGAACCGAATCTGTGAATTTGAACCAAACAAACAGGGGCGGGCTGGGTATTAACGGATGCCTGATTATGCACCGCCACCATTATGGAGCTAATGAAAATTAGATTTTGACTAGGCTATATTCGGTGATGGCATACATCATTTTTTTTTTCTTAGCTGCATGACCTAAGATTGCGGTTGCTATGGCGATGAGTCGGATACCGGAGGAAGGAGCTAAGGTAAGTGAGGACAGGGAAGGCGGGGGGTGGAGGTTAGCTGCCTGCCTGTCTGGCTGGATTCCCCAGTGCCGTCGGCAATCACCTTCTCCCACCTGCTCGAGTGGAATGAGCGTGTCCACCCACAGGATGGAAATGTACAGCTCCCGCCCACAACTTCGTCGAGTCGGTCCCCACCGCCGGCTCGGCAGCCCCTGGGGCCCGGACCCCGTTCCGTTGCCAGAGCAGGGCCCGCCTGAGGTGGAAAATGGCCTGTTTCTCCCCTGCTCCCCGGCCTGGAGTCGGGGGATCCTTAGACCGTGAGCCCCGTGGGGGGACGGGGACTGTGTCTGACCTGATTATCTTGAATCTGCTCTAAAGCTTAGTACCGGGCTTGACAAAGAGTAAGCACTCAATATATAACAGCACTTATGTACAGATCTGTACTTTTATTTACTTATTTGTATTATTGTCTGTCTCCCTCTCTGAACTGAAAGCTCGCCGTGGGCAGGGAATGCATCTTTATTGTTAAACTGTACTCTCCCAAGCGCTCAGTATAGTCCTTTGCACACATTAAGTGCTTAATAAATACGACCGAATGAATGAATGAATGAATTCATTCAATAGTATTTATTGAGCGCTTACTATGTGCAGAGCACTGTACTAAGCGCTTGGAATGTACCAATCGGCAACAGATAGAGACGGTCCCTGCCCATTGACGGGCTCACAGTCTAATTATTCCATTGGAGGGGGTTATTATTCCCTCTGGACTGTGAGTTCGTCTCTAGACTGCGAGATCGTTGTGGGCAGGGATGTGTCTGTTGTTATACTGTACTCTCCCAGGCGCTTAGTACAGTGCTTTGCACACACTAAGTGCTCAATAAATACGACCGAAAGAATAGACTGTCAGCTCATCGTGGGCAGGGAATCTTATTACCAACTCCTGTACTGTCCTCTCCCAAATGCGTAGCCCAGTCCTCTACATACCCTAAGTGCTCAATTAATACCACCGATTGATTTTTTTTTAATGGTAGTTGTTAAGTGCTTTTTATGTGGCAAACACGGTACAGTTAGTTCAGACACAATCCCCGCCCCGCCTGGGGCTAACAGTCTAAGTAGGAGAAAGAACAGGCATCGAATCCCCTTTTTACAAGCTGAGGAAACCAAGGCACAGAGAAGTCACTTGAGTTTTCCAAGGTCACACAGAAAACAATTGGCAGAGTGGAATTAGAACCCAGGTCCTCCGACTCCAAGGCCCGCACTTTCCACTAGGCCGTGCCGCATCTCCTAATTGATTGGAGGGAGGGCTCGGGTTAGAGCGTCCCCAGGAAGCAGAGCCGGGAACTGGACTCCGCAGGGGAGAACGAGCAGTAGCCCTTGAGTTCCCTGGTGTGCCCGGGACTTTTCCCTGAACTGTGGCCCGGGCAGGCTGTTGGGCCGAGCCTCACCGTGGACCTCTCCGCGCGGATCTCCGCCTGGCCGCCCTGATCCGTAACTACACTCCGCACTGGGGACTTGCCGTCCGGCGGTTTGGGTGACAAAAGTGGAAGATGGGGTCCCAACCCCGGAACTGCCCCGCCTCCCCCCGGTTTCGAACCACCCCCTTCCTCCTCCACCGAATCCCAGCTCCAGGAAAGAACAAACCTGCAAGTCCAGCAGGGCGGCTGGCCCTGCTTTGATATGGTATTGGTTAAGCACTTACTATGTGCCAGGCTCTGGGGTAGATACAAGCTAATCAGGTTGGGCCCAGTCCCTGTCCCCTGTAAGGCTCATAGTCTTAATCCCATTTTACAGATGAGGGAATTGAGGCACGGAGAAAGTCACCCAGCAGACAAGCGGTGACACTTCCAGCTCCGGGATCATCCCCGCTGTTACCCATCACCCATCGTCCCCTTGCCCGCAATCCAGCCTCACCAAATGATGGTGATGGTATTCGGTAAGCGCTCGCTATGTGCCAAGCACTGTTCTAAGCGCCGGGACCAAATCCAGTAGTGTGAGTCCGTCGTGTTCATCATCATCCCTACCGCCATCTTCCTCTCCGGGAAACACCCGCCAGTGGGCTTTTCGAAGGCTCTGGTATCCTTCTTTTATCCCCAGTCAATCAACCAAAACCCCCCAAGTGTTTTCTTGCTCGATTTGGTGAGATTCCTTGGATTTAATCCTTAGCCTTCAACTCATCAAAAAGAAATCCTTCCAGGCGAGGAGCAGATGTGCTTCTCCAAGCCTGAAAGGAGAAAGAACAAATTTGCATATTTCCAAATGTGTGTATGTTCGTACGTGTGCGTTTATAAATATGCATGCACTCAGAACACACGTTCAGTTGAGACACACATACGTGTGCATCAAGATACGGCAAGGCGTGGTGGATAGAGCACGGGCCCGGGAGTCAGGAGGTCACGGGTTCTAATCCCGGCTCCGCCATTTGTCTGCCGTGTGACGTCGGGCAAGTCACTTGACTTGTCTGTGCCTCAGTTACCTCATCTGTAAAATGGGGATTGAGACCGTAAGCCCTACGTGGGACAGAGACTGTGTCCAACCGGGTTTGTTTGTGTCCGACCCAGCACTTAATACAGTACCTGGCACATGGTAAGAGCTTAACAAATATTATTATTATTATTACTACTAATAGTAGCCCAAAAACAAAATTCCCGGGGCTAGCTGCAGCCTCGAACGCCACCAGCTCCCTCCTCTTTCTGCTCTCAGAGGGAAACGTTCATCAGTAGCCAAGGGTCTCTGAGGAGAGCAGGTTTGGGGGACTCGTTATTTCAGGGCCAAGATGAGTTCTGCAGCATTGGGGTTTTAGGAAATCCAGGGCGTCTGATCTTCCTCAAATGCTTCTGCTTCTCCCTAATTGGAGGGAGGGGGTCACCGGGAGAACCCTAGGGCTGCAGTCGGCCACGGTCTCCCCCTTCCCCCTCCCGTGATCGTGGGCAATCAGAGCTGCCCCTTCCCTCTGGGGAGCCTTAATTAGGACGACGGGAGTCAGGGGAGGGAGAAGACCCCCCCCGACATCGGATCTTTTCCGTGCGACGTCCAATTGGACTTAGTGCTCTCAGTCCTTTCTGGCTTTCAGCTTGAAGCATGTCGAGAGGCTCTTATTACATCCCTTATCATTTCCCGGCTTGTCATTTGGACGGTGTGGAGCTGCCCTGACATGACATTCACCTTGCGGTCTTCCTTTCTCTCTCTTCCCAGAATGCTGGTGTGTTCCCACCAAATTCTGAATCCCCATTTTTCCCTCCATCTAGTTCTCATTTGGCTATTCCCCTCCACCCATCCCCATTTCCCCCATCCCCATTCCCCCCATCCCGCTACACACACACACACACACACACACACACACACACACAGAGGCACACACACACTTTTCCTCCTTTATAGCTTACAAAGCATTAACCCTTTCTCCCCTGGCGGCAATGGGAACAAGAGGGAATCCAATCTCTCTTTTTCTAAAAAAAATGAAGGTATTTGTTACATGCTATGTTCCAAACACTCTACTAAGCACTAGTGGAGATACAAGATAACAGGGTTGGACAAAATCCCTGTCCCTCCTGGGGCTCACGGGTCCGTAAAATGGGGATTAAAGCCGTGAGCCCCAGGGGGGACATGGACTGTGCCCTACTTGCTTATCCTGTCTCTACCCCAGTGCTCGGTTTAGTGCCTGGCACCTAGTAAATGCTTAACAAATACCATTTAAAAAATATGCAAACACAAATCAGTAGAGAACTGTGACTGGAGGGAAAGAACTTCCAGGCTCCTGTGATTCAGAGTCCACGGATAGCTGAAGCCACAGCAAAAGCTACGGTGACCATCAGCCTTCCTGGGGTCTTTAAGGACTCCTCATGCCATAAGCGCCGTACTCTTTCCCGTCGGGGTGGTGGAAAGCAGGATGGGCTGGAGTCTCCAGAGGGGAGCGGGTGCCAGATCCCGGGGAGGCAGCTTAGCTGGCGGGGGCAGGCAGAGAGTTTCTCGGCCACTCTGAGTCGGGGCTGAGGGCGCCCAGGGTCGATAGGACGTGAACTGTACCCAACCTGATTATCTTGTATCTACCCTAGTGTTCAGTACAGTGCCTGGCACATAGTAAGCTGTTAACTAATACAATTTTTTGGAAAAAGTTTTCTCCCCAACCTTGATTCATAGGCTGTGAGCTCTTCAAGGGACAGGGACTGTGTCTGATTCCTATTTGTATTCTCTCTCCCAGTGCTTAGAACAGTGCTCTGCGAAGAGTAAGCACTCAATAGATACTATGAGTACTATTATTGCGTGTCCCCGAGAGAGGGGATTCTACCCTCTCTCGAGAAGCAGCGTGGCTCAGTGGAAAGAGCACGGGCTTTGGAGTCAGAGGTCATGGGTTCGAATCCCTGCTCGGCCACTTGTCAGCTGTGTGACTTTGGGCAAGTCACTTAACTTCTCGGTGCCTCAGTTACCTCATCTGTAAAATGGGGATTAAGACTGTGAGCCCCAAGTGGGACAACCTGATTCCCCCGTGTCTCCCCCAGCGCTTAGAACAGTGCTCGGCACATAGTAAGCGCTTAACAAATACCAACATTATTACCCAGTTCTTTCTAATGTCTGTCCTCACCTCCCTGCCCCTGTGGCATCCCTCTGGCCCACCTGCTCACCATCCCCTCTTGGCATTTAGCTCTCCAGAGGGAGGAACCTTCCTCAGGGAACCCGTCCCCTATCTGGCCCTCAGTCAAAGCTAGCTGGGGCCTGTGCTGCTCTCTGCCCTTCAAGACCTGGAGCTAGGCTGGCAGGGCCCCCGCGGGCACCGGGAAGGTCAGGTCCACCCATGGGGACAGCGGTCGGCTGGCCTGGGGGGCACCGGAGCGAAGCGTGAGGGAAGGGGATTCCTCTAAGTCCAGGGATGGAAGGCCGAGGGCCCGCTTCCTCCCGGGAGGCTGGTGGCGGGCTGGGTCCTCACCTGGAGGGGCGGAATGGGGAGCGGGTACGAACGGGTAACGGAGCCCATCTCGAGGGCGGCGCCGGGACATGGGGGAATGAACCAGAGAGCAGATGGCTGCCCTGATTCAGCCCACAGGATTAGAGGAGCCTTCGCCTCCTGGCTCGCTCATGGGCTGGGTCTTGGCCCCTTTTTTGGTTTTTTGAAATGATATTTGTTAAGTGCTTACTATGTGCCAAGGCGCTGTTCTCAGCACCGGGGTAGATACAGGGTAATCAGGTAGGACACAGATGAGAGAACCGAGGCACAGAGAAGTGTAGTGATTTGCCCAAGGTCACCCAGCAGACAAGCGGCAGAGGCTTAGAACAAGGTCCTTCTGACTCCCAGGCCTGGGCTCTAGCCAATAGCAGTGTGGCTCAGTGGAAAGAGCCCGGGCTTGGGAGTCAGAGGCCATGGGTTTGAATCCCGGCTCTGCCACTCGTCAGCTGAGTGACCGTGGGTAAGTCGCTTAACTTCTCTGTGCCTCAGTTACTTCATCTGTAAAATGGGGATTAAATGTGAGCCTCACGTGGGACAACTTGATTACCGTGCATCTACCCCAGTGCTTAGAACAGTGCTGTGCACATAGTAAGCGCTTAACATACACCAACATTATTATTATTAATAGGCCACTCTGCTTCTCCGCTCCTCCCTAGTCGCACCGCACAGCCAATCAGTCGGTGGTATTTACTGAGTGTCTACTCTGTGCAGAGAAAGTGCTCAGTTTTAGTCGGGTTGCTGCCTCATACCTGGCAGGAGGCCCCAGTGGAAGCCCTGGGGAGCGAGCCCCGGGGTCCCCTTCCCCCTCCCAGCTGATCCAGGTGTCCTCAGGTGGTGGAGGATGAGCAATTCAGGAACACAGAGGCTCACGGCACCCTCCCCGCATCCCTATCCACTCCCCTCTACCTCCCCGAGCCACATCTCTCCGTTCTGAAAGGCCCAGAGAAGCTGGCAGGGTGACGGTGGCACCGTGCCAGCCTGCCAATCTTCCACTTCTCCCGCAATCTGGACCAGGCGCCTTTAATTAGCAGCCTTTGGCCCAGGGTTCACGGAATAGTTAAAACAGCCCGGTTAGCTGACTCTCGCCATAATTCAGGCCGGGAGACATTTTGTTAGTGTCCTAAAGATGATGAAGCTGACAACAGTAAATCACTGGGAGCCTGGAGCGGAACCTGCCTCCATCAAGAGCATTCATTGAGAGAGTCCTACCGTTTGCGGAAAACAGGTGCTAAGAGTTTGAGAGAACGAAATAGGACCCGCAGTCACCATCCGTCGCCCTCAAAGAGTTTACAGTCCAGCAGAGGCGACACTGAAATACATTACAGATTGGGGGAGATGATGATATGTACTTAGGTGTTGTGAACCCTCGAGTACTTAGATGGGCAGGGGATTGAAATGGAGGACATCATTTGGAGAGATAAATTAATCAGGGAAGGCCTCCTGGAAGAGAGGTGATCTATCAAAGGTATTTATTGAGTGTTTTCTCTGGGCAGAGCACTACTCTAAGTGCTTCTAATTCACCTTCCCCACCTAAGCCCTCATTTCCTCTTCTCCCACTCCCTTCTGCTTCTCCTTTGCTCTTGGACTTGTTCAGCCCTCCCTCAGACCCACAGCACTTACGTCCATATCCGTCATTTATTTAAATCAATGTCTGCCTCCTCCTCTAGACTGTAAATTCGTTGTTGGCAGAGAACGTATCTATCATTTCTTGCCCCAGCCCTTAGTACAGTGCTCTGCACACAGTAAGCACTCAATAACTGTGGTCGATTGACTGTCGAGATGTTGGGGATTAGAGACCGACAAGGTTTGGTGACGGACTGAGTATGGGGGCTGAAAGAGAAGGAAAGGTCAAGGATAATGCCAACAGAGATGGGGAAGATGGTGGTGTTGTCAGCGGTGAGGGGATTATGGAGAGGAAGGTGAGTTCAGTTTGGAACCCGTTGACCTTGAGGTGTGGGTGGGATTTCTAGAGAGAGGTGTCCTGGAGGCAGGAGGAGATGGCGGTTTGCACAGAAGGAGAGCTGTCAGGGCTAGCAAGGTAGATTTGGAAGTTGAAACGGGCTTTTGTAGCCGTCTTCCATCTCCCTCCTCACTCAGTACCTGGCTCTCCTCATGGGTGGCGCTCAGTACAGACCAGCATACTAGATGGACTGATCTGCCAACTCTCTTTGGGTAGAACGTTCCGTTTTTATTGCCTTTTTCATGCTTCCCCCGCTGAAATAGGGTCTTTTTTCTCCTTAGCCTGGAGGCTGAAATTAATTTACCAGGCCAGCTCAGTGATGTGCCCTGCTTCGGTGAGTGGGTTTGACTGGATGCAGAATAATGATTATGCCTCGCTAAGCAAAGTGGTGACATTTTCTGAAGCTCAGAGTGGGTCTGGGGATTAGATTTTTCAGGAGTGGGGCCCTTTTTTAGTATTTGTTTAGCACTTAGAATGTTCATTCAATCACATTTACTGAGCGCTTACTGTGTGCAGAGTACACTGTACTAACTGCTTGGTTGAGTACAATTCAACAATAAACAGACACATTCCCTGCCCACAAGGAGTTTACAGTCTTGAGGAGGGGAGGTAGATATTAATATATGTAAATAAATGACAGATATGTACATAGGTGCTATGGGTCTGGGAGTGGGGAAGAACAAAGGGAGCAAGTCAGGGTGACACGGAAAGGAGAGGGAGAAGAAGAAAGCAGGGGTTTAGTCAGGGAAGGCCTCTTGGAGGAGATGTGCCTTCAGGAAGCCTTTGCAGGAGAGAGTAATTGTCAGAATTGACAGACAAAACACTATGCGTCAAACATCGTTTGAAGAGCTAGGGTAGGTACAAGTTAAGCTGGACAACGGTCCCTGTCCCACATGGAGCTCACGGTCTAAGCATGGAGAACAGGAAATGAATCCCCATTTTACAATTGAGGAAAGTGAGGCACAGAGAAGTTAAGTAACTTACCCGAGGTCATACAGCAAGCCACTGGCAGAGCCGGATTAGAACCCAGGTCCTCTGACTCCCAGGTCTAAGCTCTTTCCGTTAAGTCATTTATTCATATTAATGTCTGTCTCTCCCTCTCGACCATAAGCTTGCTGGGGGCAGGGAATGGTTCTACCAACTCTGTTGTATTGTCCTCTCTCAAGCGCTCAGAACTGAGCTCTGCGCATAATAAGCGCTCAATAAATACGATTCATTGATCGATGCTGCTTCCCTTTGGGGTCGGGGCTTCCAAACTGAGTGGAGGAGAACAGAGTAGACAGACACACGCGAGACAGACGGGGGAAAAAATTAACTCAGTAAAACAGATAATACAAGGCATTGCACCCACGGGGTTCACAATAACCGCTATCATTACTAGTACACAAGTCTAGAAGGGAGACAGACATCACTATAAATAAATAAATGACAGATAAGTACATAAGTGCTGTGGGGCTGTGGGGGAGGGAATGAATAAAGGGAGCAAGTCAGGGTGACGCAGAAGGGAGAGGGAGAAGAGGAAAGGGGGGCTTATAGACAGCGGTCGGACTCAGCATCCACGGCCATTCCTGCTGTTTCCCCTTCTCCGTCGCGTCACCCTGAGTGGGGCTCGTCAGGCCTGGCAGAGCCAGAAGCCTTGGAGAACTGCCCACGGCCCCTGCTCGAGTGAGCAGGATGGTGGCGGCTTCCGTTGCGACTTTTCCGTGCCTCCCGCTGAGGGTGCCGTTTCCGTGAGGATCTGTGGGTGTTCGCCTCTCACTGCGGCTGAAACGCGGGAGTCACGGAGCTCTCGGCTGCCTTCCAGGTGGCGGGCCGGAGGAGAATCTGGGCACCTTCCACTTCGGTGTGGGACTCCTGGTCGTTGTCCTCAGACAGAAATCGGTGGGTCCTCTCCCTCAGCCCGAACCGAGAAGACCCCCTCGGCCTCCCTCGTTGGAAACAGAGCTGTTCGGATGAGTTCCCTCAGAGTCTGGTCATGAGATCTCATGCCGAGTACCCCTTGGGGACTTGGTTAATAACTGAGGATGCTTCGTTGGGTTTATGTTCTTACTGGATGCTCAGATGACATGCGTGGGGAGGTGAGGGTTTTTGGTTTTTTTGATGGTTTTTGTTTTGGTTTTTTGTGGCATTTATTAAGCACTTAATGTGTGCATAGCACTCACTAAGAACTTGGGAGAGTACAAAATAATGATAGACACATTCCCCGCCCACATACTCCAGTGCTTTATACAGTGCCTGGCACATAGTAAGGGCTTAACAAATATCACCATTATTATTGTTATTATTTTTATTAAGATAATCAGGTTGGACACAGTCCATGTCTCTCATGGGGCTCACAGTCCTAATCCCCATTTTACTGCTGAGGGAAGTGAGGCACAGAGAAGTGACGTGACTTGTCCCACATCACCCAGGAGACAAGGGGCAGAGGCAAGATTAGAACTCAGGTCCTTCTGACTCCCAGTTCCGTGCTCTAGCCCCTAGGCCACACTGCTTCTCTGGTCGTAGTGGGAGTTAGAACCGCCCTTCGGCTCTGCCAAGAACTCTGGGGCTGAACGGGGGACGCTGATGGTCTCGGTTCCCCCCTCACCCCCCGACTCTGGAGTGAGAGGAAAGCTGTGTCTGGGAGAGGGGAAATTGTTCTTCTCTAGCCAGACCCTCCTTTTTCCTGGCATGCCCCTCGATCTCTCGGAGCACGTGCAGGAAGGGTGACAAATGGCACCGTGGTCTCTGAGTCTGGGAGCCTCCGGCTTACAGATTTAGTGCCCGAAATGGCACATCCTGGCTAAGAACCTTCTGTCCTTTCCGGAACGAAGCCCCTCCACACTAGGACTACAGTTTCCTGACCTCCGGGGGATGAATCTCACCCACTAGCAACTCCAGGATAGTGACCGGCATTCCTGAACTGATTAATAGTAAATGTCCACAGAAATTCACTTTTCCTCTCAGAATGTCTCGCAAGAGGGACACCCTCTCGAAAAGATCTATACATATATCACGTGTGTATGTGTGTGTGTGTATGTGTATGTCTCTATGCAGTTGTCCTTTGTGTTCCAAGAAGCCACTGATGGTGAAATTCATCCATGGGTGGGTGTGTGGCTGACTCATGAAGCCAACAGTGCCAGCCGTAGTGTGCATTCAAAATGGTTGTCCCTTGTTAACAATAATAATCATCATCTTGATATTTGCTAAGCACGTCCTATGTGCCAAGCACTGTTCTAAGCGCTGAGGTAGATGCAAGGTAGTCAGGTTGTCCCGTGTGAGGCTCACAGTCTCAATCCCCATTTTACAGATGGAGTAAATGAAGCACAGAGAAGTTAAGCGGCTTGCCAAAGGTCACACAGCAGACAAGGGGCGGACCTGGGATTAGAACCCACGTCCTCTGACTCCCAAGTCCGCAGTCTTTCCACCGAGCCACGCCTCGTGGTGCTGTCTTCTTTGTCGATCACAGCACCTAGCGTTGTTTTCTCCGGCCTCCTTGTCTCTCGAGCTCTACGAAGCTTCTGCTCAAAGAGGGCCTCTCGTTTATTGGTTACGGTGCGCCGAGTTGGATTCTCCACGGCCGTTGACTCGGTTTTTGTCTGGGATGTCTCGTTGTCTGAGGGTAGCGACGATAGGTGGTATGCGGTTTTCTGCCTAGTGAAAGGGAATTCAGGCAATTCAGACTGACCCCCCCGGGCCCGGCCCGTTTCCGAGCCAGGTGAGGCCGCTTAGAGCCGTCCCAGGTGACCTCCAGTTGAAGGGGTTGCCATCTAACACCCTACTAAAAATCAGATCTTCTCCAACACTTCTCCGACTGACCCCTCATCTCCCTACCCTATTTACTCTCCCTTCTGCATCACTTATGCATTTAGGTCTATACCCCTTAAGCACTTTGATACTCACCCCACCCCCAAAGCACTCATGTACACCTAATATTCTCTCATTTTCCCTATTTGTAATTTATTCTAATATCTGTCCCGCCATTAGACTATAAGCTTCTCATAGTACCAACTCTACTGCACTCTCCTATGTGCTCAGTCGGTTGCTCTGCACACAGTAATAATAATGTTGGCATTTGTTAAGGGCTTACTATGTGCAGAGCACTGTTCTAAGCGCTGGGGTCGATACAGGGTAATCAGGTTGTCCCACGTGAGGCTCACAGTCTTAATCCCCATTTTACAGATGCGGTAACTGAGGCACAGAGAAGTGAAGTGACTTGCCCACAGTCACACAGCTGACAAGTGGCAGAGCCGGGATTTGAACCCATGACCTCTGACTCCCTAGCCTGGGCTCTTTCCACTGAGTCACGCTGGTAAATACTGCTAAACCCAACTTGATTATCTTCTAACTAACCCAGTGTTTAGAATAGTGCTTGGCACATAGTAAGTGCTTAACAAGTGCCATTAAAAGAACAAAAGCGATTGATTTCTAAGGATGGGGATTGATTGCAGCCTGGTTCAGTGGAAAGAGCACGGGCTTTGGCGTCAGAGATCATGGATTCGAATCCCGGCTCTGCCACTTGTCAGCTGTGTGACTGTGGGCAAGTCATTTCATTTCTCTGTGCCTCAGTTACCTCATCTGTAAAATGGGGATTAAGACTGTGAGCCCCACGTGGGACAACCTGATTACCCTGTATCGACCCCAGCGCTTAGAACAGTGCTCTGCACATAGTAAGCGTTTAACAAATACCAACATTATTATTATTGCTCAGAATGGTGGTGTGGGGCATCTGATTGCCCCCTCCAACCAGATGACCTCTTGAGATCCTCACAGTGGGTTGCTGCCTGCTCTGGGGAGCCACAGAGAGAAGACTGGGGGGCTGAAATGGAAGTGAAGTGAAATGAAGAGCAGAGAAGAAGCGTGGCCTGGGAGTCAGAAGGACCTGGGTTCTGATCCCGGCTCTGCCACTCGTCTGATGGGTGACCTTAGGGAAGTCACTTCACTTCTCTGTGCTCCAGATCCCTCAACTGTAAAATGGGGATTAAATCTGTGACCTCTATGTGGGAACAGGGACCGTGTCCAACCTATCTTGTATCTACCCAGAGAAGGAGCTGGGTTCTAATCCCAGCTCTGCCACTTTGCTGCTGGGGGACCATGGGCAAGTCATTTCACTTCTCTGTGTCCCAGTTACCTCATCTGTAAAATGGGGATTAAGACTGTGAGCCCTTTGTGGGAAATGGACTGTGTCCAACCTGATTAGCTTGTCGCTACCCAGTGCATAGTATGGGGTCTAGCACACAGTAAGAGCTTAACAAATGCCATTAAAAAAACTGGAAGAACCACCCTCTGGGTGACCACCATGGGGGCTCTAGGGAGCTGCACCTTTAGGGTGGGGGAGGGGGGAATGGGGCAGACCTGACCTTCCCAGCTGCATCTTATCTGCACAGTGGGGTCAAGCCAGAAACAGGGCTGGGGAGGTTTGTTTTGCGGCCAAAATCAGAAGTACCGCAAAAGGAGAGCGCCAGGAGGCGGTGAGCTGGAGTAGCTCTAAACTGGGCTTTGAATGGGCAATGCATCTCTGGGCTGTCCCACTGCCATCTTTCCACACCCGAATGCACAGAGCTCTCGTGGTAAAAAAGCTTCTGGATCTTTCTGGCCAGCCCAACCTTCTCCCACCCCAACAAAAGGGGTCCAGGATCTGTGGTTTGAGGAAGCTCACCTCGCCGGGAGCCCGACTGAGCGGGCTTGTTTTTTGTTTGTTTTTTTATAGTCCTTGTTAAGTGCTTACTGTGTATCAGGCGCTGTTCTAAGAGCTGGGGTAGATTCAAGGTAATCAGATTGAGCACACTCCATGTCCCATATGGGGCTCACAGTTTTAATTCCTATTTTACAGATGAGGTAACTGAGGCACAGAGAAGTGAAGTCATTCATTCAGTAGTATTTATTGAGCACTTACTTCTTTTAATATGGTATTTGTTAAGCTCATACTATGTGCCGAGCAGTGTTCTAAGTGCTTACTGTGTGCAGAGCACTGTACTAAGCTCTTGAAAAGTACAATTCAGCAATAAAGAGAGACAAACCCTGCCCGCTACAGACTTAGAGTCTAGAAGCGGGGAGTCACTTGCTCAAGGTCATGCAGTTGATAAGTGGCAAAGCCAGAATTAGCACTCATGTCCTTCTGACTCCCGGGCCCATACTTTAACCCCCAGGCCGTGCTACTCGTCAGAAACACACTGAAGAGGAGAGAGAGACTGAGATTTGAAATTCCCTGCTGCTCTCAGCCTTGCCAGAAAGAGAGGCTTTTCAGAGCCGGACGTCTCTTGGAGCGGCAGGCTGCTTCCTGGCCCGTGGCAGGCACGATCTCCAGCTGGGTCTTTGTGTTACTGCCGGACACCCTTCCCTTTTTACTTTTGCAGGAGGCAACGGGCTTGAGAATCCAGGGCTGACAGGATTGATGCTATTTACCGTGGGCCATCATTATCGGAGTCCGAGAAGCACCATGGCCTAGTGGATAGAGCACGGGACTGGGAGTCTGAAGGACGCGGATTGTAAGCCCAGCTCTGCCACTTGTCTGCTGTGTGACTTTGGGCAAGTCACTTCATTTCTCTGTGCCTCAGTTACCTCATCTGTAAAATGGAAATTTAGACTGTGAGCCCCACGTTGGGTAAGCTCACTGTGGGCAGGGAATGGGTCGGTATATTGTTACGTTGCACGCTCCCGAACACTTAGCTCAGTGCTCTGAACCCAGTAAGCTTGTTGTGGTCAGGGAACGTGTCTATTGTTATCTTTTACTCTCCCAAGTGCTTAGTACGGTGCTCTGCACAGAGTAAGTGCTCAATAAATACAACTGAATGAATGAATGAACAGTAAGTCCTCAATAAATACTATTGAATGAATGACAGGGACTATATCCAACCTGATTAGCATGTATCTACCCCAGTATTAGAACAGTGTTGAACACACTGTAAGTGCTTAACAAATGCCATCATCATCATCATCATCATCATCCCCTCTGGGGACCGTCAGCTCCTCATCTGGTTCCTCCCCCAACAAGTCCACTTCCTCCAGGTCAGTTCACAATACAATGCCCTTGGAGATATTTTTACTTTCCAAGATGCACTGCTTTATTATATACTTTTCCCCCTCCTTCCCTACCTAAAGCCGCCAGGCCCGTCCCCAGGAAGATGAAATGAAACGTCGAGGTCGATGGAGCCACCGTGCAAGTTAAGACCTTCCCGTTCCAGAAGAATAATCTGTTGACAGGGTAAACAGCTGCAGTCATGTTCTAATAGGGGACTCCTGATGGGAAGTTTGTCTCTCTGCTTTCACATCTGTGGGGGCAGGGAGGGGCAGGGTGCTTATTGATGTGCCGGGAAATGAACGGGCATCACTTCTGTGGAAACAGTGCCAGATGGGCCCACTCTGAGGAAGCCGGGTTCTTTCAGAGAGTCACCAGGTGTCGGTAAAGCTCTCTGCTCGGAGACCCCAGAGGGGCTCCTGCGCCACGCACGGCTAGGCCCCGGGAACTCAGGGAAGACCCACCAAGGTGATTGAAGGAGCTGGAGGGCCTGATTTATGGGAAAAGATTAAGGAAACTAAATGCGTGTCACCCAGCCAAAAAATGACTAATCTTTTAAGCATTTGAAGGGCATAAACACTAAGGAGGGAGAACTGTTCAGTGTGATTCAGGGGGTGTAGCGGGAAATAATGGGTTGAGACTGAGCTGACTCCTAGGCCAAATTCCCCCACCATGAAATCTATTAGATGGGGAATTGTCTTCGCAGAAACAGGTGCCCTGGTTGCCTGAAGCAGCGTGGCTCAGTGGAAAGCACGGGCTTGGGAGTCAGGGGTCATGAGTTCAAATCCCAGCTCTGCCACTTGTCAGCTGTGTGACTATGGGCAAGTCACTTAACTTCTCGGTGCCTCAGTTACCTCAGCTGTAAAATGGGGATTAACTGTGAATCTCTTGTGGGACAATCTGAATACCCCGTATCTACCCCAGCGATTAGAACAGTGCTCTGCACATAGTAAGCGCTTAACGAATACCAACATTATTATTATTATTATGCAACCAGCCTGGGCTCACTCAGAACAAGGTCAGTAGACTATAGATGTAAGCTCGTTGTGAGCAAGGAATGTGTCTTTTCACTGTTGTACTGTATTCTCCCAAGTGCTTAGGACAGTGCTCGGCACACAGTAAGCACTCAGTAAATGTGACTGATGACTGAATGATTGGATACAGTGCTCACGCTGATTTGCCTGAAGCCACGGACTCCCAGTTTTCAGCTGGGAGGCAGCATTGCTGGGAGACTCCTATTACTGGATCAGGAATTTCCAAGTAAATGATACCCATCCTGTTCCCCATGCCCAGGACTCCCTGCCTTCCCTGCCTGCTGGAGAGGGAGGAAGAGCCCAGACCCTGGGGAGCTTTGGAGAGGAGGAAGGAGTGGTTTGTTCTTCCTTTGACTCCTCAGGGCTGATGGGGAGAGGCCCTCTATACTTTCCTAATAATAATTGTGGCATTTATTAGGCACTTACCGTGTTCCAGGCACTGTTCTAAGCTCTGGGGTGGTGACAGTCAAATCATGTTGGACACAGTCCCCGTTCCACACGGGGCTCACAGATGAGGGAACTGGGGCACAGGGAAGTGAAGAGACTTCCAAGATCACACAGCAGGCAAGTAGTGGTAGAGCCAGGATTAGACCCCAGGTCCTTCTGACTCCCAGGCCAGTGCTCTAACCATTAGGCCACGCTGCTTCCTGTCCTTCAGCCCGGGCTCTGGGACACTTCTCTCTCTGCTGTCCCGTCACACTCCCCTCCCCGACCGTGGCTACCCCCAAACCGCTCGATCGGGGACCCTCCCCGTGCTTAATCTGGACAGGGGCTCAGTCCGGGGATCGGAGTGCCAAGCTCCAGCCTCTGCTCTGGAGCTCTGGCACCCTGATGGCTTTCTGGCTTTCAGCACCCCGAAGCTGCTCTCGGTCTAAATCTAGTCCTGGGCCCTGAGACTCATCGGTGAAGTTCCTTCGGATGCTGCGGACTGACACACTTTGGTACCGCTTTTCCTGTCGGAGATGGAGTCCCTGGCCGGGACGGACCAGAATCCGACCCGTGGGTGCCGTTATTTCTCCTCCACTGGGATTTTGAATGTCAATCAATCAATCCACGTTATCTAGGGAGCGCTTACCATGAGCAGAGCACTGTCCTAAGCGCTTGGGAGAGTACAGTACAACATAGTTGGTAGATCCGCTCCCTGCCCACAACTAGCATACCGTCTAGAAGGACTGTCGTCAAGCCCTACTATTAATTGACGACTCTGCTGTTGTATTTGTATCTTTCTTGCTGGCAGGGGAAGGTGTTTTGAAAATGAATTTGGAAGGGTCTGGCACCACTTCAATTGAATTGTGAGATTTTTATTTACCCCTGAAATTTTGTACTAGGCAGACTGGCAAGGAACAGAAACACGGTAAGCTGAAACGTAAACATGTGGCTACGCTACAGACTCAAGAGTGAAGGGTACAGTTGGCCTCCTGGTGGGTTTTGTTTGGTTCTGGCATTAGAAGACTCCCTGCTGATTCTTGGTTTCAAGGTATCTGGCTATGGAGGTAGAGTCATAAATTGAATTTCTCCTAGTTATGTAAGGTGTCACTGAGCCTATGAGAAAGCGAAATGAGGTTTCTGATTAGTCTGAAAGATGGGGAGAGACTCTGGTCCGTAATGAAGAAGAGGCTCCGGATCTGATTAAGATGTTTACTCTCACCAGTCATGACCTTCACAGATCTCACAAGGCGGGTCTCTTCCCGGTCAGATACATCTGGGATGACTGTCAAACCACATGGATCTCATTTCCTTGCAACCTGGCAGCTGACCAGAAGGACGGGAGGAAAGGAAGGACAACTACACGGGAAGCCCATTTTATGTAGAAGGAAGAGTCAGTGGGGGCAAAGGTGGGGTTGGCTCAAAGATTTGGGACGTGCTCTCTTCTGGCTCTGTGACTACATGTGCTGGTCCTTTCCTTCACTCCCACTTTCGCTTCCCCGTTCTGGAAATGAAGCCGCCATCGCCCAACTCACACGACTCCCCCAACTTCCCCCTCTAGACTGTAAACTCATTTCGGGCAGGTGAATGTGTCGGTTTATTGTTGTTCTGTCTTCTCCCAAGTGCTTAGTACAGTACTCTGCACGCAGTCAGCGCTCCATAACTGTCTGACTGACAAAGCCTGGGTCTTCCCAGCAGCAGTGGCTGTGGAAATTGGGCCGTCACCAGTTTTATTTGTCCGGTGTAAGCATTAGAGTCTCAGAAGGTAAACGAGAGAGATCTTAATTCTTGACGAATGGTTTTTCCAATCTTAGACACGTACTTTGACCACCCACCCTTGCCCAAATGGTTGTGCTAATGAACCCTATTTGGGTTAGTTCACTCATCTCTCGAGTTTTCCTCTAAGTCTCATCCCCTTCTCTTCCAGGAGTCCTTTGGGGCAGGTTTGCATTATTCCTTCCGAGCAGTGTGGCTTAGTGGAAAGAGCCTGGGCTTGGGAGTCAGAGGTCACGGGTTCTAATCCTGGCTCCACCACTTGTTTGCTGTGTGACCTTAGGCAAGTCACTTCATTTCTCTGGGCCTCAGTTACCTCATCAGTAAAATGGGGATTAAGATTGTGAGCCCCGCGTGGGACAACTTAATTTCTTTGTATTCCCCCCCCAGCAATTAGAACAGTGCTTGGCACATAGTAAGCGCTTAACAAATACCAATATTATTATTATTGTTAGCACAGACCTGGGAGTCAGAAGGACCTGGGTTCTAATCCCATCTCCACCACATGTCTGCAGGGTGATCTGGGTCAAGTCACTTCACTTCTCTGGGCCTCAGATACCTCATCTGTAAAATGGGGATTAAGAGTGTGAGCCCCATGTGGGCCAGGAATTGAAACCAACCTGATGAACTTGTATCTACCCCGGCACTTTGAACAGTGCTTGGGACATAGTAAACACTGAACAAGTACCATAATAATTATTATTATTTTTATTTATTCTTGTAGGTGGGGGTATTAGGTGGCTGTTCCCTACTGCCCTGATTATATAAGGCATTACTTGTCAGCTGTGTGACTGTTGGCAAGTCACTTAACTTCTCTGTGCCTCAGTTAGCTCATCTGTAAAATGGGGATCAAGACTGTGAGCCTCATGTGAGACAACCTGATTACCCTCTATCTACCCCAGCGCTTAGAACACTGCTCAGCACATAGTAAGCGCTTAACAAATACCAACATCATCATTATCATCATCAACTACCAAATGGAGCTGGCACCGATGGGGCTGAATAGCATCTCTGTTGCCCAGTTGGGCACCTGGGCACACAGAACTTCCCCTGTGGCTACTCCAACAGGCCATTGACCCAATGAATGACTGGAGACTGGATATGGGAAGACTGGATACATTTTAGACTGAAACTATGTGATTGGCTGGTGCCATCGAACAGCTGAAAACCATGATTTTCCACATCACTTTGTAATGCGGACCTCAGTTAGGATGCACCTGGCGTAGATGAGATATCTGCTACCTCTGTCACGGGTTCCAGGGAATTTGGGACTGGCTGCAAATCATTCTGATGATTCAACAAGGGGCCAATCCTGTCCTCTTCTCCTCTTTTTTATGGTATTTGTTAAGCACTTACTATGTGCCAAGCACTGAACCAAACCCTGAAGTAAAAACAAGCTAATTAGGTTGGACAGCACAGGCCCAACTTGGGGTTCACAGTCTTAATCCCCCTTTTACAGGTAAGGTAACTGAGGCACAGAGAAGTGAAGTGACTTGGCCAAGGTCACACAGCAGACAAATGGTAGAGCCCCGGATTAGAACCCAGGCCTGTGCTATATCCACTAGGCCACGCTGCTTCCCCTCCCTTCAAGCATCAAGAGTGTGTATCAGTGGGAAAGGGTTTCCACTTGCAAAGCAGGAAATCAAAGTAACTGTCCCCACATCTGACTTTTGGCTGAAGTATTGGAGAATTGTCTCCATGGTCTATGGGTCTTTGCCAGTAGACTCCTTGAGAATCAGCATGGCCTAGTGGGTAGAGCACGGGCCTGGGAGTCAGAAGAACCTGGTTTTTAATTCCAGCTCTGCCACTTGTCTGCTGTGGGACCTTGAGTAAGTTACTTCACTTCTCTAGGCCTCAGTTCCCTCATCTGGAAAATGGGAATTAAGACTGTGAGCTCCATGTGGGAGAGGGACTGTATCCAACCTGACAATCACCTACTATCCTGGTGCTTAGAACAGTGCCTGGAGAATAGTGAGCGCTTAATAAATGCCATTAACAAACAAACCTGATTTTCTTGTATCTACCCCAGTGCTTAATACAATGCCTGGCACAAGTAAGCGCTTAATAAATACCTTTTATAAATCACAAAACAAACCAAGAGAGATCCTAGACACTAATTGTTGAGTAGCTCTTATGAGGCCAGCCCAAGCTGCAGGTAACTTGACCTTCCAATCCTATTTTTCCCCTGGTTTCTAGCTAGAGGTCGAGATTGTCCATGGATAAGAAGGCATTTCCTCCTGCATGTGGCCTGACCTGAGAACCAGGGTGGCTCAGAAACCATTTCCTCCCAGCTTTCTGGTCCAAACTAGCTCTCAGACTTTCTACAAGGGGAAAGATGCTAATTTCGACTCCTTGAGCAAATTCCACTTTGGTTTATTGCATTCTGGTTCTTTAGAATTTCCCTGCAGGTGTAATTGGTGGCGGTGATTGAGTCTGCATTTAGTCCTGTGGTTGTGCTCCAGTTTAAACAAATCCTTGTAATGTCCCTCAGAGATGTGGGAAATGATTCCTTGCTATAGCTCTGGAAAAAGCTTTAAATAACTGGTAAAAGCATTACCAAATCAGCCCAAATCTCTCCAGGGTAGATAGATTTAGGTTGAAACCGGCTACTGGAGATTTAACATCATGGTTTATCATATTCTTTGAAAGAATGCTTTCTGGCCTAGTTAACCTAAATTAATTAGGCTTAGCCTAGTGGATACAGCACAGGCCTGGGTTCTAATCCCGGGCTCTACCAAATGTTCATTCAATAGTATTTATTGAGCCCTTACTATATGCAGAGCACTGTACATGTCTGCTGTGTGACCTTGGCCAAGTCACTTCACTGTGCCTCAGTTACCTCAGCTGTAAAATGGGGATTAAGATTGCAAACCCCAAGTAGGACCTGTGCTGTGTCCAACCTAATTAGCTTCTAACAAGTTAACCTCATTAGTTTCTAAGAAGCGCTTACTTGTTTATCATTATTCTTTGAAAGAATGCTTTCTGGGCAGAAAACTTGCCTTAGACTTGGCACCTCCACCTAAGTATCTAGTCCTAGCGTAACTGGTTATTCCCTTAATATGGAAATTGTAACTTGATAGGTTAATATAAGCACAAACAAATGGTTCAAGAACTTTACAAATCTTGAATGCTCTGAACATAACTGCTTAATAATAACGCCTAAAATAGACCAGAAGGCATTTTTTGTGGTATTTGTTTAACAAGTGTTATTGTTATGTGTCAAGCACTCTTCTCAGCACTAAGGTAGATACAAGTTAAGCAGGCTGGACAGAGTCCCTGTCCCACAAGAGGTTCTCAGTCTAAATACAAAGAAGAACAGATATTCAATCCCCATTTTGCAGTTGAGGAAACAGGCCCAGAGAAGTTAAGTGACTCACTCAAGGTCACACAGCCGGATTAGAACCTAAGTCCTCTTTCTCCTGGGACAGTGCTTTATCTACTAGGCTACACTGCTTGTCAGAATACACCATTCCTTATCTTGAGGGAAGACTCTTAGCTAATTGAGCTTTGAAATGGCAAGGGGTCAGCATGATAGAGGCTATTCGTCAGGGAGTAATGTTTGGAGTCATTCATCTTGTTATAAACCTGAGCCAAATGAGGATAAGGGGGCTGCCTCATAACACCAATAAAATACTGTAGAAATAAAACTGGAATCACTCTCTATAATAGAGGAAGCGAAAATGGGGAAGTAAATCTACATAACAAAAATCCCTGACTAGTTAACCTGTGGAATTCACAGCTGCATAAGGTCATTAAGTAGAAACATTAGGTCTGGCTTCTTTTTTTTTTTTTTTCCAGAATTGGATGATTTCCTGATCGTTAAATATTCATCGCTCAGCAAACTTGAGATGAATGGCTGAATTTCATTCTTCAGAGCTTAAATTGATTGCCTGAGGAAAAAGAAATTTCCACCTCCTGTATACAGTGCTGTACATCAGAGCAGGAGAATTATGCATTGTGGTTTGGTAGAATCTTTCACAGGGGTGGTTAAATTGAAAAAACAAAAAATAAAAAAAAAAACAGTTGGAATGCAGACAGTACCTCCCTGAAGCCAAGCTCTGCTCGCTTTATCTTTAAGCGTCAGGATCCCCAGCCAGGGCCTTCACTGGTTTATTCGGTGAATAGTGAGAGACTTTGTGCTTTTGTTTGTCTCCCACATCCGTCAGCCACTCCCCAGTGCCCACACGGAATGTCTGACTTCTCGGAGGACTCACTGCCTGACATTTAGCCTGCTGCTTTTGATGGGTTCCAGGGAAGCTTTGACAGAAATCTTCCAGACAAACTTGTCGTCATGAAATTTTAAAATCCAGACCAAAGGTTTTTCTTAATTGAAACTTTTCCTTACGCCCTCCTTCATCAGGTTTATCACCTTATTTTAGAGAGCCAAGGGCTCCAAGTGAGAGGAAAACAGATGGTTGCAAAGAGATGCAAAAAGAGAAACACCTTTGTCTAGTGGATAGAGCGTAGGCCTGGGAGTCAGGAGGACCTGTGTTCTAATCCTGGCTCTGTCACTTGTCTGCTGTATGACCTTGGCCAGGTCACTTCACTTCTCTGGGCCTCAGTTACCTCATCTGTAGAAAATGGGGATTAAGATTGTGAATCCCATATGGGACAGGGACTGTGTCCAACCCGATTTGCTTTTATGCAACCCTGTACTTAGTACAGTGCCTGGCACATAGTAAGCACTTAGCAATTATCATTATTGTTACTAGTAATATTCATGTCCTAAATGCTTTCTAATATTCCAATATAAATAATAATAATACTAATAATCAAGTGAACACTATTGAGACTGAAACCCAAGTTGTGTTTCTAAAATGAACCAGCTACTATTCATCTGGGTAAATAGTTTTTTATTCGTTTTTTATGGTATTAGTTAAGTGCTTACTGTATGCCCGGCACCGGGGTAGATACCAGGTAATCAGGTTGGACACAGTCCAAGCCCCACGTGGGGCTCATAGTTTAAATCCCCATTTTACAGACGAGGTAACTGAAGCACAGAGAAGTGAAGTGACTTGCACAAGGTCACACAGCAGACAAATGGTTGGGCCTGACTCTCAGGCCTGTGCCCATTAGGCCGCACTGCTTCTCAGCAGTTCTCATCTGCTCTCCAGTGCATCTTGACAGTGGCTCTGTAAGACTAGTCCAAGGCAAATGTGGCATAAAATCAATCTTTGACCTCTTCTTTAGTTAAATGAGGAAGTGAGTGCATTTGGCATTTGGAAATATTAAAGAGAAGTGAGTAACAACCTCCAAAATGTCTACCAGAATCTAGGAATGTGTTTGTTTCAACTCAGCATCCTGTGCATCTTGCTAAGGTAATGCAAGTTCATTGTGGGCAAGGGAATGTGTCTCCAACTCTGTTGTATTGTACTCTCCCAAGCGCCTAGCACAGTGCTCTATGCCTAATAACTGCTCAGTAAATACGATTGATAATGAGAAAATACACAAGTGGGAATTAAACCCAATCCCCATCCCGCTTGGGGCTCAGATTTGGAAAGTTTAAGTGTGGAGAAGGGATTAAGGTACAGATGTACCTTTTAAAACATTAAAAAAATTTAAAATGGAATTAATTGGAGCTTAAGACCACTGTCTAAAAATGTTAATGACCCATTTTATTATTAGTCCCGACGCTGCTACTGACCCTTGGACAGAGTAACTGTTACCGGAAAAACGGCTGGAGTTCTCGAACACAACCTGACAAAGGTACGTTATGGGGAATATTTCTATTTCCCATCTAACCTCCGGAGCTAGCTGAACCTACTATTATCATTATCCATAAATAAGGCTCCGTTTAATGAAAAAATAGGCTCTGCTTACCCATGAATGAAAAATAGCATTAAATTTTTCAGAACAAATCCAAATCACTTAAATCGGGACCTAAATTCCAGGGCTTAGCTACAGGCAAAAGAAGAAATCTATCCGCTAATTCTGTTGTATTGTACTCTTCCAAGCGCTTAGAATAGGGCTCTGCACATAGTAAACTCTCAATAACTAAGATTGATCGATTGTGAGTACTGGTAACCTGGAATCTCTAACCTTCTAAAGGTCAAATGGCTTAACAAACCTCCCTTCACACTTCCTGTCAACTCCTCAGGGGAGAGGCTCTCAAATATCTAGGATGGGCCTGCTTTCTCTAGCCTGGGGAGCACAAACTATGCAGATCTCTGCAGTAGCCATCCCTGCAGGAGCATGTGGGTTGAATTTGATTTCTGGGTATTGATGGGCATTAGATTGTTTTCTCAGCTTGAGTCCATATCATTTCCCATCCCCAAATCTAAAGGACCCAAGAGCCTGGCACCATAGCCTTATGATACAGGGTTACTCCACAGTAGCATTTTGTCTCAAAGTTGTGGCACTAGAGCAGTGATTCTTTGTTTTCCCAGTTACCTTCTTTGGCACCCTCCAAAGGCTTTGACGAGTTCTTTTAATAGTTTTTGGAATTGGTGTTCCTGTTCAGGTGGGGTTTGTTCTGCTGCCTATGAGCCGTGCCCCAACAGTTGAAGTTCCATGACCCGGTAGCATAATGCAGAAAGCTTCCGTGCTATCTTATAGTCAAACTATGATATCCAGGCCTTTGGCTGCCAGTGTCTCTTTTTCTGATTCCCCTCCACTCCCTCTGCTCTCTCCTTTCTCCTCTTCCCTCTCCTTCCTTCTTTTTTCCTCCTTCCTTTTCTCCTGGTACCTGCATTTCCCCTTCCTTCCTCCTTTTCCACACTTTGCATTTCTTTCCTCCCTCCTGACAACAGCATCTCAGAGTGGATCACCCCAGAGGACTCTGGGGCATTTGCGTGAGATAAATTACGTGTACTGTGCTTAACTGAAGGGCAACCCTACTCGCCCAGGAAGGGAGCGGGGAAACAGCAGCTTTCCTACCTCCATAAGCCCCTTCTCATGGTGGTGTCACGGAGGATGACCTCGGTCCTCCGAAGCCCGCTCTCCTCAGTGGCCTGTAAGCCCAGGAGTTATTCTGGCCTGCCTTCTTGCCACTTGAACGTAAAGAAGCAGCGTAGCCTAATGGTTAGAGCACAGGTCTCAGAGTCTGAAGGGCCAAGGTTCTCATCCCAGCTCTGCCACTTGTCTGCTGTGTGACCTTAGTTGAGTCACACAGCAGAGAGAGAAATAGGATGAAGTTGGGTAGTTGTGAAGATAAATTAGATGGGAGAATGAAAAGAAATAGAAGCATTCCTTTTTCTAATGGCATTAGGAGATTGTTAGGCAGACGGATTCTCAAAGAGTTCATAATCACTTAATGGATGGGTTTATTGAAATACAAATATTCCAATTTGCATCCTTTGTCCAGGTGACAACGGACACTGATCTAAGAAACTGGCTGGTCTTTCTTGATGTTTAACTCCTACCTTCCTGCCCGGAAAAATATTGCTGCATATCTCAACAGATTAGTAATTGAAATCTAGCTGTTTAAAAATTGCCACTGAGATGTCTAGACAAAATCAGACAGATAAGTTTATTTTTTCTCTTTCAGCTCTTCAAAAGACGGATATATTTCTAGCTTTTTCATAATAACTTCCCCTGAACCATGGCCATTTTAGTTGATGAAGCGAAGATTAATGAGTCACATGGAAACACTAATTTCCATGCATTACAGGAGATTGATTATGTTAATGAATTAAACAAAGTCAATCTCAAACCTCAGCTCTACCTAAGATGGTTTTCTGGGCAAGCATTCCAAGTTGCATTTGAAGGACGGTTAGTCCTAAATAAAATGGGAAGATAGAAATCTCCACATAAACACCCACAATCCACCTACTCAAGTGAATATTCAAGCAGCTTGTGGGCAGACCAGAGCTGTGAAGGTGACAAATCACATCCCCGGAACAGCTCTTAAGGGAATGATCGAGCTCCTTCCTTGTGGGCAGGGACCGTATCTGCCGACTCTGTTATACTGTACCCTCCCAAGTGCTTAGTACAGTGCTCTGCACGCAGTAAATGCTCAATAAATACCACCCATCGATTGTTTATCGAGCTGCTACACTTCCTGGAAAGGAAATATTCCAAGGGAAATAAAGGTTTGCCCTCCTGTCGTTAGTTTTGCTAGTAACTGCTTCATCCTGAAATATCTTCCATTGCAGTTGGGGCGCACAACAGAGTTTAGGGTTGTGTATTCCAGGGATATGTCAAAAGTGGGTTTCGGGGAAAGAGAGGTTGAAAACCTTAATTTGATCTGGGCAATCAGTCTAGCACAACTGCAGTGGGCAGATCTCCTTTCTTCAATTTTACACTTTGGGCAGAAACAGGGAGCCACTTTGAAGTCTCTAGCCTAGTGTTCACCCACTGTCATGTTTGCTATCTCTTACTCTGGGGCATGCTTGGTAAACACACACCTACATTTTTGCTTAAAGGGGGCTGGGAATCAATCATCCAATCATATTTATTGAGCGCTTCCTATGTGCTGTACTAAGCACTTGGGAGAGTACATGCAACAATAAACAAAGACATTCCCTGCCCACGATGAACTTGCAGTCTAGAGAATCAAGAGTAATATGTCTTTTGCAGGCTTCCCTCCCTGGCGAATACAAGAAAAGTTTCTAGTAGCATTTGGTGACAGTCTCAGCGGGGACATTTTGCTCTTGCCCCCGGAGGGAGGGAGGAAGTGTGTCTGTCGGTACCTGTCTCTAACGTATTCATCAACTCCAGACAGGTTCTGATTAGCGGCACTTGATGCGGCTTCCACTGAGCTGTGACGGTTGTGTCTATCCATCCTTTCCATCACTGCCTGCTCCCTTCCGGACAAACTTAGCTTCTCAATTATGCTCACATTAGTCCCTTTCTCCAAAAGCTTTCAAACTGCCAATTGAAATTGCCTACATTGGGTCTATTATTGGCATTTCTACTGTTGCTTGCAATTCCGAGCTTGTTAAATTGATAGCTCACTTTGGGCTTTCATTTTCTGGATTGCTCAGCATCCATGATCTTCATACATTAAGTTTGTTCTCTTGCAAGAGCAATTCAGACCAGCCTGGTTATTCCCAGTTCACTTGACCCTCTTCTCCATTTTAAGAGCCAGGTAATTAATCTTCCACCCACAGCCTGCTAGGTGGAACCGGTCTTAAATCTGAATGGTTACTAATAATCGTCTGCCTGGAGAATCCAGGTTGGACATTCTTGATCTATCAGACGTTTGAATGAACCGAGCCCTTCAGGAAAGGGTATACTTCCCTCTGGGTTAATCTGAAACCAACAGCCCAATTCCACTGAAAGTCCCATCTCCCAGGAAGGCAATTTAGGCCCACCAATAACCTTGCATTTCAAATCCCCTTCAGATAAGCTCTCCTCGGGTGACACCCGTTGCCAGAAAATCCGTAGCTTAGTGGGAAGCAGCATGGCCTAGTGAAAAGAGCATGGACCTGGGAGTCAAAGGACCTGGATTCTAGGCCCAGCTCTGCCAGCTGCTTGCTGAATGACCTTGGGCAAGTCATTTGGCTTTTTTGTTCTCTCGGCCTCAGTTCCCCGTTCTCCCTTCTACTTAGACTGTGAGCCCCATGTGGGTGAGAGACTGTGTCCAACCTAATCCATTTGTACCTAACCCAGTGTTTGGAACAGTGCTTGACATATAGTAAGCACTTAACAAATACCATTAAAAAATAGAGATAGTGAAACAGTAGGGTTTATTCATTCATTCAATAGTATTTATTGAGCACTTAGTACGTGCAGAGCACTGTACTAAGCGCTTAAATTGTACAATTTGGCAACAGATAGAGACAATCCCTGCCCAATAACGGGCTCACAGTCTAAACGGGGGAAACAGACAGCAAAGCAGAACAAAACAAAACAACAGAAGATTCCTTGATCTTTCTTTCCTCAGAGATAGAGGTGTTTATAATAACTGTGGTATTTGTTAAGCCTTTATTTTTTGCCAAAGACTATACAAAGTGCTGGGGCAGACACAAAATAATCAGGTCCCTCCTGGGGCTGCCAGTCTTGGTAGGAGGGAGAAGAGGTATTGAATCCCCATTTTACAGTTGGAGAAGCTGAGGCACAGAGAAGTTAAGTGACTTGCCCAAGGTCATACAGCAGGGAGGTTGTGGGGGCAGAATTAGAACCCAGGTTCCCTTACTCCCCAGCCTGTGCTCTTTCCACTAGGGAATGCTGCTTTCACACAATTTGACCAGATTGCAGTTTGATGAAGCTCCGGTTTACCAAATTCCTCCGTTACTTTCCATTGGATACTACATATTTCACTTTCCATCTAAGCTATATTGTGGGCAGCTTTCTAGTATTCTTAAAATAATATTATGTCAGATAATCCTGACATAAAGGAAGCATATTCAAAGCAGGCCCCTATTTAGACTTCTTCACAATTTGAAGACTATATTAGATGGGGTACTCTGAATTATTACAACACTCATCACTTATTTTGTGCACCTCCTAAAAGTTCAAAGCATTCAACTTTACCCTACTGCAATCTTCCCTATCATACAGGTATAAATTTCTGTTATAGATATAGGAAGGGATCCTTTTAACTTGGTTAATGCGTGGGATTCTGATGCGTTCTCAAAGTGTATTCAGGGTAAAAGTTGCTACTTAATAATGCTTGGCATTAATAAAACATGAACACCTTGGCATTTATAGAGCACTTCTGTCTGAGGTGTCCAAAGTTCTGCCCACATTCTTTGCTTTATCCTGGAGATGCAGAGAGCTAAAATGGTGATGCTGTATTATCATCACTGTAGAGATAAGAAAATAGGCATTTATGAAGGTACCGCAATCTTATGGATTGCACAGTGGAATCAAAATCAGAAGTTTGTTCATTCCAATCCCCTCTCCTCCCAGAGAGAAGCAGTATGGCCTAGTGGAAAGCTGGGCCTAATTCATTCATCTCAATCGTATTCATTGAATGCTTACTGTGTGCAGAGCACTGTACTAAGCGCTTGGGAGAGTACAATATTAATGGAGTTGGAAGATGTGTTCCCTGGCCATAAGGAGCTTACAGACCCCAGTTTGTAAAAAGAGTACACTGTGGAAAGCCTATGTTGCTACTATTTTCACTCCATTTTGTTTTCAACATGATACATTTATTCTTTATTAAATCATTTGCCTTGGTCTGATCTAGAAGCACTACGAACTGTCGCCGACCATTTCACTCCCTAAAGACTTAATGTTTTCAAATAAGTGATAGCTCGGTGAAAGCTAAAGTGCTCAAATTCTGTTCCAATAGTTTCTTACAAAATCTCCTATAACTGTTTTTTAGTGTCATCATCTCTGAACTGTACATAAACCAGACAACAGGAGAGCAGGACCACAGAAGTTATGTGACTTTTAAATGAGGCTGCTTCAGAGGTGATCGCAAATATATAGTTCGCCAACTTATTTGATCTAGTAAGCGAGGTGCTTATTGAATCAGGAAAAAATCCACTCTCAAATTCACCCAAGCCATGCCACTTTGAGCCTTTTTAATAAAGATAGCCGAGAAGAAACCTAATTGAGTTGTATGAACAAATACAGAAATACAGGAACTCATATCTGTGCAACCTACTTAGAGTTTTAAGTGATGTAAAAGGACAAATTTCCCAGAGGAAATTTCCCAGGCTTCCTCAGTTGCTAGTTAGGACCAGAGGTTGAGTTTCTGGCTACCTCTGAATATGTTTTCTTGGGGATCTGACTCAGGTCTCTTCGGTGAATGGCCGTGGCTCAGAACTGCCTATTCTAGGCTTCTCAATTTGCACCTATAGCAATCCCATTCATTCATTCATTCATATTTATTGAGCTCTTACTGTGGGCAGAGCACTATGCGCTTGGGAGAGTACAACAGAACAACAGACACATTCCCTGCCCACAATGAACTGACAGTCTAGAGGATGAGTTTACAGTCTCCAGGAAGGGGCTTAACACATTATGTAACCATGCTTCAAAAAGGGGTTTCACATCTCCCCCACCCCTGCATCAAAGGATGTGTTTCCCAAGCCATCCCGAAACAACAGAACTTGAATCCCATAATATCTTACTTCTAATTTCAGCCCTGCTTTTTAATAGAGTGCAACCTGATTTTCTGATGCTTATCAGTGGGATCTTTCTGCTACTTTTTTTTTTTGCTTTGAAATTATGATTTAGGAAATGAAGGCATGTCCTTTTTTATAAAGTGGGCTAATGCGACATTAATTATAGTTAGCTGTGGTAGATGCGGATATCATATTTCGGTACTCTAATGATTGCTCCTTCATCAATCAGTGGTATTTTATTGAGATGTTACTGTGTGCAGAGCACTGAACTAAGCGCTTGGCACTATGCTAAGTAAATTGGATATTTTTATACTTGATATCAAGGATTTTCCATCAAATCCGAGAAATTAAAGAGGAGACAGTATTCATAACTCATCCCGGGTACTCATTCAAGTTGATTAACTATTTATGCTGGTGAATGATAAAGAATAATTCCAATTGTCTTACTAACTGCATCCTAGGAAGAGAAGCAGGAAGTAAGATTGGTTAAAAAGATGGGGAGGATTTTTTTCCCCAAAATATCCACCTCCTGATTGTGCATACTAAAGGAGAAGACAGCCAGAGAATGGATAAATGAAATCCTCAGTTAACACCCCCTGGACTGTAAACTCATTATGGGCAGCGACCATGTCTGCTAATTACGTTGTATTAAACTTCCCCAAGCACTTAGTACTGTGCTGTGCATATAACTATCTTTTAACTATTAGTTTCCACCTCTTCCCCGTCAAACATTTTGTTGCAAGTGCCGGCAGGCAGCAAACTGACTGTGATGAGTTGAGTTTTCACTCCTTTCCCTTCCGTTTAGCCAAGTTCTAATGAAAAGTGAAATCCTCAAAAGGCAGGCAGCAGGAAAGAGGAGATGAAAGAGGGCTGGATTATCCCAAGGTTGGATTATCAAACCCTGAACAATTTGAGACTTGGCTGATTTGCAAGTTGAACTATTGAATCATGAAAAAAAAGACAAGATAAAAAATAACAGAAAAATGCTTTATTTCCCATAATGCAAGGAAAGAGTCGGTTCACTTGCATTTTTATTTTAATTTAAAATAAAAGTACAGACAATCGATCTGAGAGTTATTTGATGTTTACAGACAATTACCTGGAATTTTAACCTAGATTCTATCTGACCACAGCACCAAAAGAGGCAGGGTGGGGGAAAAGAAATTTCTGATACTTGGTTTGAATGCCTGCAGCTGAGCATAAAATTAAGTCCAGCCTATATTTAGATTCCTCCAACCTTAAAAGAGGACCCTTTAAGCCAGAGCAGAGGCACTTGCTGGCAAGGAAACTTTGTGTTTGTGAGTTGGGAAGGATTTTCTCCTTCCAGTCTAAGCTCTGGCCAAGAGGACTTCAGGTTTCAGATCTGCTAATCTTCACCTTCCACTTTAAAATCATAACATTTGAAAGGTAACATTCTTGTGCAGTCTGGATGGCTTGGAATTAGAAACCCGAAACTTTCTATGGAAGCTAAAATTATTTTTCTCATTAAATGTCCCCAAGCGTGTTGATTGATTTTTTTTTAGATACTAATACATTTTATAGGAAAAAAAGCAAAATGTCACCACAGTTCTGCAGCAGAGAATTCAAGTCAGGTGAAAGGTCAACTCTTAAACCCCCAGGAACAGTGGAATCCGTCTGGCATATCAAGAGGGTCCACTATGAAGGTGAAGACCCGACTGGTGAGTCTGTAGGAGTTGGAGAAATTCTCAAAGCCTTTTTTGTTTCCTGACTCTTCCTAGCCATGTTTACCAGGTGGCCTTTGATGATACGCAGCTCTTGTACCACATTGCTTAGATCTCCACGCAATCCCTCTAAAGCACTTTTTATCTCTCCTAAAATGACTAAAATGGGTTTGGGTGACCCATTCTCTTCAGGGAGGCTTTTGTTTGCAAGAATATTATCCCTGGACACAGAGGATAGACCCGATACCTCTTGGGTGGAAAATGCTACCCAGTCACTTTCGGAAATATCGACAGTTCTGTTTTCTAAACACGTCGGGTTTCCGGCAAGATTGGAATTATTAGGGAAAAAGTCCAGCGCATTGATATGGCTGATCTCCTCTTCGTCCGAAGACACCCCAAAGGGAGCAGGAGGGTAGTTGACTCTAATCTTCATATCTTTGAAAAAAATGGAAGAGGAGGACTTGCCCTGCGAGGGCCAGAAGGGTGATTCGTCAGAATGTTTAGGCAAAGAACAAACGACGTCCTCCACGGTAGCAGAATCAGGGGATGAGATGGAGAAGGAGGAAAAGAAGGGGGGTGTTCCTCCGGAGCTGGTCAAATCTGAAAGTTTTGTCAGTGAGAGAAAAATATTAAACAAAAACTATGGGTGATTACTGCTTAAAAATACAACTTATTCTAGAAAGTCTCACCAGAAAAGAGTAGGTAGAAAAGCATTTGAAATAATCATGAGACCTAATCAGTGCCGATTAGGAACAAACATCATATACACACTGTAGAAAACAGTGCTAGAGAAACAGCATTAGGTTGCCTCAACAAGCCAGATTTACTCCAGAATATCAATACAAATTAATACAAATTTGGAATCAATCAATCAATGGTTTTTATTGAGTGGTTACTGGGTGCAGAGCACTGTACTAAACGCTTGGGAGCATACAGTGCAACAGTATAACAGAGTTGGTAGGGAATAATTCAGTCCTCTAGGCTGTAAGTTCACTGTGAGCAGGGAATGTTATATTGAACTCTCCCAACAGCTTAGTATAGTGCTCTGCACACAGTAACTGCTCAATAAATGTCATTGATTGATTTTGTGCAAGTAAAATGTGATCAAGGAACTCTTGGGCCTCATCCTAAATGAGACAAACACTCTGTTAGCAAGTAAAATACTGAAAGCCATTCCTGGATACAGTTTTAAACCAGAAGGTTGGTGGCTGCATTAAACTACAAGTTGCCACACATAGAATGAGCTCTATTCTCCCCATTGCCAACAACTCTACTTAATGTGATTCCAAACAAGGGACTCGGTTTTCTGTTATTTTGTTCCCGAGGATAAGAACAACTCTGGAAATCTACCATTTGCTACTCAGCATCCCTGAGGAATTCTGAGAGAAATGCTTAATGTTTTATCAACAACTTCAAGGTCATCACTATCCACATCGTTACCATAACCCAGGATCAACAATTGGAATGTATTATATAGCTTTAAACAAACACTCTTCTTGTTTTCACACTGCTTTGTTTTTGCTCCCATTTTATTTTCCCCTTTTGTCCTTGTTTGCTTTTGGGGTAATGGAGATGTATCTCCGTGAGTGATAAGGAATCCCACACTATTCCCATTTCAAAGTGGTGATTAGCATGTAGGTAGAAGCAGGGACCTAAGGCCAGGCGATTAAAGAGAATTTCTTTTGGTTCCCACTCAACAAATTATGGAGAAGCTGTGATTTAAGGAGAACTTCAATGAAGGAAGGGAGGTAATTTACCGGAATTAAGGTGGGAAGATATTCAAGCAGGACTATAAAATATAAGATGGAATATAAAAACTGAATAGAATAAAGAGAGGTAAGTGAATGGCAGGAATGTGGTGTTAGACTGACGGAGCTGAAGGCAGAATTACCTAATCATTGGGAGAGAATGAGGAATTGATTTAAGTATGAGGTTCATGTAGGTTGAGTGTGAGTAAACTTAAGCATGAAACAAAGGGAGTGTCTAAAGTGTTAGGAAAAGGGAGAGAGAGGATGAAAGCAGTGAGCAGGAAGACACTTTGGGTTGAAGTATTTGAAACTACTGAAGAGGAGAAACAGTAGAACTAGTTGTGTTGTGGAGGACTGTTAATTGTTACAGTTTTGGTGCCTTTTATATGAGAGAACAGCAGGATTAATGGCCTCTTTTGGTGTCCCACTCAGTTTCTTTCACTAGCAAAAGGTGAGGAGAGAGAATAGTTCTGACAGGAGAGAGACTAGCTCTGACAAAAAACCAAGTTCCCACAACTCAAGCACAAAACGAATGTGGGGTTGGATCAGAAATATTGAGGAATACCAAGCGACAATACAGAAAGAGTAGAAAATGTTGACCCCAGTTTGGATTAGAGAGACAGCACAATTGATTGGAGGTGGGGAACTATAAAAATAATTTGTGTGGCTTAGTGGAAAGAGCATGGGCTGTTGTGAGACCTTGGGCAAGTCGGTTAACTTTTCTGTGCCTTAATTCCCTCATCTGCAAAATGGGGATTCAGTACTTGGGCTCCAATGTGAGCCCCATGTGAGACCTGATTATCCTGTGTCTACCCCAGCATTTATTACAGTGTTTGGCACATAGTAAGTACTTAACAAATACCACAATTATTATTTCCAACAGCCAACAATAATGTCACACTTTTTAACTTGAAATCCAAAAATAGTTAGATATTCCTGGATTGCTCATATGCACCTGTAATGGTTTATCAAAAATGGAAAAGGAAAATTTTTCAGTAATTTCAGTTTGAGAGGGTTTTTTTTTTTTAACAGTATTTGTTAAGCACTTTCATTCATTCATTCAATCGTATTTATTGAGCACTTACTGTGTACAAAGCACTGTACAAAGTGCTTTGGAGGGTGCGATATAACATTAAACAAATTCCCTGCCCACAACGAGCTTACAGTCTGAGATGAGCACAGTCTAGATGTGCCAGGCACTGTTCTAAGCACTGGGGTAGATAGAAGCTAATCAATTTAGACATAGTCCATGTACCACCTGGGACTCAGTATTCATCCTCATTTTGCAAATGAGGTAACTGAGGCCCAGAGAAGTGAAGTGACTTGCCCAAGGTCACACCGCAGGCAAGTGGCGGAGCCGGAATTAGAATCCAGGTCTTTCTGACTCCCAGGCCCGTGATCTACCCACAGACTCACGCTGCTTCTCACTTGGAAATTCCCACTTGTTCTAAATACAATTCATGATTTTTCAGGAGGTAGATGGTTCTCATTAACTGAACACCTTCAGAACTCCTCATTGTGCAAAACAGGGACAGCTTTTCATTATCCACTCCATCTGATTATTATTCAGAATCTTTATGCTGATTTACAATACCTGTTATGTCATAAAGTTATATCACAGGATTATGATGTCCTGACATTTTCTTTCTATAGAAAATGTCACATTTTAAGAAACCTAAGTGGCTTTTGTTTGTTCACTCGTCACTCTCATTAAGATACATTAAAGAACTAGGATTGGGGGCACCCTAAATTGTGCATAAGATCTGAAACCTGAAGCAGTGTGGCCTAGAAGCAGCGTGGTTTAGTGGAAAGAGCACCGGTTTGGGAGTCAGGGGTCATGGGTTCTAATCCCGGATCCACCATTTGTCAGCAGTGTGACTTTGGTCGAGTCACTTAACTTCTCTGTGCCCCAGTTACCTCATCTGTAAAATGGGGATTAAGACTGTGAGCCCTATCTGGGATAACCTGATAACCTTGTATCTTCCTCAGCGCTTAGAACAGTGCTTGGCACCTAATAAGCGTTTAACAAATACCATCATTATTGTTATTATTAGTGGAAAGAGTCTGGACCTAGGAGTCAGAGAACCTGGATTCCAATCCCGGCTCTGCCAGTTGTCTGCTGTATGACCTTGGCCAAGTCACTTGACTTCTCTGTGTCTCCATTTCCTCAACTGTGAAATGGAGATTCAACACAGTTCTCCCTCTTACTGAGTCTGTGAGCCCCTTGTGGGACAGGGACTGCCTCTGACCTGATTAACTTGTATCCACCCCAATGCTTAGAACAGTGCTTGACATACAGTAAGTACTTAACAAATACTCTGATAATAATGATAATAATAATGTTAGTGTTTGTTAAGCGCTATGTGCAGAGCTGGGGTAGATACAAGGTAATCGGGTTGTCCCACGTGAGGCTCGCAGTTGATCCCCATTTTACAGATGAGGTAACTGAGGCACAGAGAAGTTAAGTGACTTGTCCACAGTCATACAGCTGACAAGTGGCAGAGTTGTGATTCGAACCCATGACCTTGACTCCCAAGCCCAGGCTCTTTCCACTGAGCCATGCCGCTTATTATGATAAACAAAAGTAACCCTTTTTGCTCTGGTTCTGAACTAGAGCTAAACTCATTCATTCAATCGTATTTATTGAGCACTTACTGTGTGCACGGCACTGTACTAAGCGCTTGGGAGAGTACCATATAACAAACAGACACACTCCTGCCCACAGAGATCTCACAGTCTAGAGGAAAATGGGGCTAAATGGAGGGACTGGATTATTTGGAGGGCTGGGGTTGATTAAGACACAAAATTCCTTTTCTTTACGGTGTGTTTTAGACGGGTATATTAGATTAGATCCATATCGATAGAGCTTTGTGCTTTCCTAAACCCAACTCCTGCTGAAATCGTTGTGGGCTTAGAAGCCTGGGGTCAGCTTAGCCTATTTTGCTACCCCACTGGGCAGAACAGAGGCCCAGGACTCCCTACAGCTCTTTTAAACCCCTCTGACCAGAAGGAACTGGAAGATAGCTTTTAGCAGTTGTTTGCTGAAATGATTTCTTCACATTTCTTTTGGAGGATCGTTAATTGTTACAATCTGGGTGCCTTTTATATAAAACAGAAAAATAGCATGATTAATGGCTTCTTTTGGTGTCCCACTCGGTTTCTTTCACTAGCAAAAGGTGAGGAGGGAGAGAATAGCTTTAACGAAAGACCAACCCCACTAGCCAAATACCAAAGCACAAAATTGAACAAATAATAAAGGAATAGAGTGGTAGGTCGAAATAAAAATTCGTGCCAATGATGACAACAGGATATGTGCGGATTCTTTCTACTGCCGATTAGATAATACATCCTCACTAGAAAAACAAATCTACGAAATGTAGAATTAAAATTTTTGACCATGATTGCAAAGGGCAAATCTAATGGCAGATTTTTTTTAAAAATAATTTCTAATACCTCCTAGGTCTTAAGGATGCTAATCTGTCTTATTACGGAGTTAACATTAGAAAGCCTTGCTCCTAGAGGTTTCTGCAGCATCGCAATGATTTGGTAGAAGACTTGTAGTCTCAGCTAAGAACAGAATGTCTTTGCCAGGATGTTTTGTAGCCTCGAGAACGGTTCTTGAGTGGTCTCCACCCTCTTGCCAGCTCTGGGGATTGTCCTGAGGCAACCCAAGACCCCAAGCGCTTTGTGTGTTTGTGTGTGTCTGTGTGTGTTGGGAGGTGTGGGGAGGAATGGAGCCTGAAAGGAGAGCTCTGCCTATCCATCAAGGGCAAGGGCTGATGTCTGCTTCCTGGGGTGGGCGCGGATTGTAGGGGTAATGATATGTGACTTTAAAAACACTCCTCTTATCTGCATTGCTCAATCCCTGCTCATCTGGGGTGGAAACTTAACATCAGGCTTGTTCAAGTCAAAAATAGATCTTCCTGCTGAAAAATTATCTGGAAAATAATGCCTGTGTGGACATGGTCTTTAAATCATGCAGTTAGTGTGGAAAGTAACTAGCCCCCCACCCATCAAAAGGAGAGAGCAGGCCGCTGAGGGGAAAGAATCTGAAGGTAAAGACAAACAAAAGGAGAGGAGGGGAAGGAAAACAGAAAGCCCCGTTGGCCAGGAAAAGCCCACCCTGAAAAAAATAAGGAAATGAATGAGAGAGATAGGAGAGAACCTAGGAAAGTCATGAGGGGAGAACTCAGAGAATGCAAAAGAAAGTCATGACGGGAAGAGAAATAAGGTTCAGGGATGTAGAGGAAAATCTAGCAACAAAGAAGTCATCCTGAGGGGAAACAAAAAAGGAGGGACGTGCAAACGGGCAGTTGAAGGGAAAAAGCCAAGATATTAGGTTATTATACATTCATATATGTTATAGAGTCACCTAGGTTACTATAACTCTGACAAATAACATATATGAATGTTACCTAAGACAAAAGGAAAAAATGAGACCTCATATAAAACATTCAGAATCAAAATGGTTGATCATTCTGGCAGTGATGTTGCTCTTGACGGATTCCATCACTTTAAAATATTTCAAAAATTCAAGAATAAGAGTACACTTTCCAACTAGTATTAGAAGAATCATTTACGGTTCAATCAACATATTTCACTATTGCAGCAGGAAGATACATAGGGAAAAAAGATTAATGTCTCCATACTCAAGTAATTTCCATTCTAATGGAGACATCGCGAATGCTTCAGCGTGGCCTAATGGATAGAGCCCATTCATTCATTCAAGTGAATTTATTGAGTGCTTACTGTGTGCAGAGCACTGTACTAAGCACATGGGAGAGTGCAAAATAACAATATACAGACCCATTCTCTGCCCACAATGAGATTACAGTCCAGAGGACTGTAAATTCTCAGCCAGGGCCCGAGAGTCAGGAGGACCTGTGTTCTAATTCCATTTCCACCACTTGTGTTATTTATTAAGTGCTTATTATGTGCCAGGCGCTGTACTAAGTGCTGGGGTGGATACAAGCAAATCGGGTTGGACATAGTCCCTGTCCCGCATGGGACTCACAATCTCAATCCCAGTTTTTCAGATAACTGAGGCACAGAGAAGTGAAATGCCCAAGGACACACAGCAGACAGGTGGCAGAGCAGGATTAGAACCCATGACCTTCTGACTCTCAGGCCCGTGCTCTATCCACTATGCCACTTGTCTGCTGTGTGACCTTGGGCAAGTCGCTTCACTTCTCTGTGCCTCTTTTACCTCCTATTCATAGGTGTATTTGCCAATAGTACATTTTATTGAAGTTCGGCATGATAGGCTGCACTCAGACAAATGGGATATTTTTGCCGGGAGACTGCATCCTCATCCATTCCTCCTACTTGGACTGGGAGGCCACTGATTGATAACTCTATATAAGGGTGCTTTGGGCTTATTGTTACCCTCCAAATCAAAGGCTGCTTGCCTGGATTCTTAGGAGAAAAACATCAGTAGATCGATAGTATATATTTAGTGCCTCTGTGTGCAAACAATCAATCGATGGTATTAATTAAGCACTGACTTAAGTGCTTGGCAGAGTACAGCAGAATTAGTAGACGTGATCTCTGCCTTCAAGGATCTTATAGTCTAGCTGGAGAGAGAAGAACTAAAATAACTTGCAAATAGGAAGAAGCGGTACAGTACAAAGGTAGGCAGCTAAAGGGGGATGTGAGTATCTAAATCCTTAGGTGGTGTGGAATTGGCAGTTGTAGGAGGTGAGAGATTAATCGGGGAAGGCTTCCTGGAGGAGATAGTCTTTCAGAAGGGCAATGCCACTTGGAAATGGAAAAGCATAAAATAGCTAGCAATCTGGCAGGCATGACGATGCCAGACTTTCCTTGGTGTTTTGTGCCTTCAGAAACCTTATTTTGGACTGTCAAATGCAATTTACACCAATTTTAGGTTGGGACTCACCTTTAGGTTTGTCCCTTGCAGATTTGGCCCTCAAATGGAAAATGATCTTCAAAAAAATACACTTGACAAGTTAAGCTGGCTAAATTTGACAGAAATAGTCATGAATTTTGAAGGATTACTGGTGTGACTAGGCCCAAAGATTGCTTTTCTTGCAAAACTGCCTAACTGAAATGTACACTCCATTGTCAAAAATTAGTAGTAGAACTGGTAGAATTCATGGATTCATGCATTCATTCAGTGGTATTTCTTGAGCGTTTACTGTGTGCAGAACACTGTACTAAGCGCTTGGGAGAGTACGGTATAACAATAAACAGAGTCCCTGTTAGACCCTAAACAGGTCTAGAAGGGGAGAAAGACATAAATAGAAATAAATACATGACAGATCTGTACATAAGTGCTGTGGGGCTGGGAGGAGAAGTGAAGAAAGGGAGCAAGTCAGGGCAACTCAGAAGGGAGTGGGAGAGAGAGGAAAAGGGTCTTAGGGAAGGTTTCTTGGAGGAGACGTGCCTTCAGTAAGGCTTTGAATGAGGCCACAGTAATTGTCCATCAGTGGTATTTATTAAACATTTACTGTGTGCAGAGCACTGTTCTAAGTGCTGGGAGAGAATCCCCAGGTGAGAATTGGACATAATCTCTGTCCCTCTGAAGGGCTCACCTACTTTTTAGTGATGTCTGAAGCAGTGCGTTGAAGACTTCCTAGAGTTCATGCAAGTTGACTAACTGCCCAACACTGATTGGCTTCCAAGACAAAAGCCCTAACTTCAAAATGCCATTAGAGCAGATCAATAGCTCAGACCCTCAGGATTCTGATTCCAAACATAACAGTAAAGACACCCGGGAGGAATAGAATAGTGGTTGTTTCCGTGACAGCCCTCCTCGTGGATATGGATGTACCAATTTTTCCTTGTAACAGCCCATCATGGGCCTATCATTCCTGTATCTTTGAATCTTTCTAACAGCTCTAACTTTCCCTCTAATAAAACTTTATGGACTTCTCATCCATTAATCTATCCAACCTATTATCTCAATGAAAAAGCTAGGTTGACCATGAAACCACTGACCACTAATCCCTTGAATAGTGGAAAGGGAGGAGTGCAAATTATTTTTCACATTTCTCCTGTAGCTTTCTCTACTCTTTCACGTGGCACTCTTCTCGTTGAAACTAATCTGTGCACTTCTGGGAATCTCAATATAACAATTTTGGTTATTTTCATTTATGGGGTGCCTTTCATCTGAGCCAAAGGTACTTTCAAAACATTATGTTCATAATGGCTAGTAAGCATTATTACATCCAATAAGGGACAATACGGTTAATATTTGGACGAATGCCTGAACCAAAAATTGTACTTGCACTATTCCTCTTCAAGGAATAGACAAAATTACATAATACGGGGTTCAAACAGTTTTCAGGCATCAGACGAGAATTGGGATCTTACCCCAGTATCTCATTCATCTTGCACCGCATTGCATCCTTCTTTAATGTTTTCAGAGAAGAGGGTGTGAGAGAGGGAGAAGACTGAGATAGCATACAGTTCAGTCCGGAGACCAAAACACACACAAATATGAAATTTCTTCCTTGCACAGACCCAGAGTAACTGCCTCAGCTATCAAACAGGAAGCTCTTATTTAATGCTGGTTGTTTCTAATTTGATCTCCATTTATGTGGCTCATTGCCTGTGGTAAATCTCTTCCCCAAGTGCTGGTAACCCAAGATATCAATTATGTCTTAGCACCTTTATCTAAAGGAGCGGCTTCCTAGCTGAGAATTACCACTATGGCAGGCTTATTGTGCAAGCCCTAGGTGAAAAAAGAGGGAGAGAAAAGGAGAGATGATGTAAAAGGATAAAAATAAAAGCTTAATACACACACCATGCAGGGTCATAAGACTCACCATGTTGTGTGTAGGGGTTGGAGCCCACACTATCCACCGGAACAATACTGGAGGCCCGCGGACTGAAGTTTGGCAAAGCCGTTTTACTCATCTCTGGATATTGTTTGGAAGAAGACAAAGTCGATTTCAGATACTTCCTACTTTCACTTCTCCTGGAAGGGTGAAACGCTTTCAACACAGAAGAAACATAAAGGGTCTCAACAGAAGCCTGGGGCTTGTGAGAAAATTTGTCTGAGGTTGAGAACTTTAAATTGGTATTAACAAACTCTTCTCCATTTGGGGACCAAATATCGTGCATCATTCCCAGTGCTTCAGAATCGTTCAGAGCCGAGGGCTTTCCTGGAGGCAGCTGTAAAGGTTTTCGGTTAGCAAAATTTGAAATTGTTATGTCTGGTCTCCTCCCTGACTCCAGATTTCCTTGGGCAAATGAGCTTTGTTCCATAGAGGCAGGTACTGCTTCTGTAAAGCAACAAATCAGAATTTTAATTTTATTTTAAAACCTACTTCTTGTACAGTAGCATCCAATCTCCTCTGGTTATAAGACTTAGACCTACCACTGATGTTCCGGTCTACTTTTTGAGCAGTTTCCTCGGTGTCGTGAAGGTGCCAAAATTAACATCAAATCACAAGCAATTAAATCCTAGAAAGCTATCCATGATACCTAGAATGCAATCAGTTTTCTAGCATTTTAGCAATCAGTGCTCACTGCAAGGCAGCTTTGCTGGATCATCATCTTCAGTGGTATTTATGGAGAACTTACTGTGTAGAGAACCCTATACTACACGCTTGGGAAAGTAAAATATAACAGAGTTGGTAGACACGTTCCCTATCCGCAGTGAGCTTGCAATCTAGAGGGATGGTACCAGGACTTTCCGCCAGCTGCTTTATAGGAAACCGAGGTGAGGGGACTGTAAGCAAGAAGGAAGAGAAAGCATTTTAAGCTTTTAGTGAGCCACAACCCCCAAATGATAGTGCACAGCTGAAGTCTTTGGCAAGATGAACAGGGGCAAACCAACCATATTGACTTGCAGCCTTCAAAAATGGAGTAGTCTTTTTTAGCAGAGGTTTGGAACCATTCCGTATACTAGGCCTCCCCCAGTTCCTTCTGGATCACAGACTGGCTGCATCCCCTTATATCGCCTACCTCCACAGAGTAAGATTGGGTTAATTAGGACTAGAAGGCTGTAATACCCACAGCATAGGCCAAAACTCAGACTGGAGAAGGTAGACGTCTGTCATGACTTAAGGCAATTAGGTTACATAGGAAAATGTAGTAGGGGTGGGGTCCAGGAGAGAAACACAATAATAATCTTATGCTGGGAAGCAATGTGCCTAGTGGAAAGAGCACGGGTCTGCATCAGAGGATGTGAGTTCTAATCCCAGCTCTGCCACATACCTGCTGTGTGACCTTGGGCAGATCACTAGCTTCTCTGTGTCTCAGGTCCCTCACCTGCCAAATGGGGATTCAATGCTTGTTCTCCCTCCTACTTAGACATAGGCCCCATGTGGGACCTGATCACCTTGCATTCCCCCCCAATGTTTAGTACATCGCTTGGCACTTAGTAAGGGCTTAACCAATATCCCATTTGTTAAACGCAAAGCTTAAAGGGAATCTAAAATTTAGGTTCTGCCTGGCCTTGAGATGTTTGCTTTGGCAAAAGTCCTGTGTCTTGTTAACTCTGGAATAGTATGCATCCTGCTCCTTTGATAAGGTACCCAAACAATCCTTGTTTGAGTAATAGGAAGAAAATTAAATCCTTTTTGAAAGTAGGAGTGGATGATTGCTCAAACAGTGTAAGACAATGAGCTCTTCAGGGAAGGGCACAAGATGTGGGTAATCTGGGTAAACTCTCCATAACAGGGGAGCAGTGTAGCCTAGTGGAAAGAACATGGACTTGGAAGTCACAGGACTTGAATTCAAATCCTAGCTCCATTGCTTAACAGGGAATCACTTAACCTCCCTGCGTCTCAGTTTCCTCATCCAGAAAATGGGGATGAAATACCTGTTCTCCCTCCTACTTAGTCTCTGAGCCACACAAGGGGCAGAGACTCTGTCTTTTCATGCATTCGATTGTATTTATTGGGTGCTTACTGTATGCAGAGCACTGTACTAAGTGCTTGGGAGAGTACAATATAACAACAGTCTCTTTCTCTGCCCAGAGTTATCTTGTATCTTGTATATTCCCCAGTGCTGAATACAAAATTGGACACAGTGAGCAGTTTGCAAATGCCGTCATTATTAATTATAACAAGAAACTTTCAGGCAAGCTTTTCTCTATCACTGGAGAGAAAAACAAAGACCCATCTCGAGGCAGCCCTCTCTCATCTCCAAATAAAGGTATGTGGTCTATTAGTGCTGTTCCAGATAATAATAATGATATTTGTTAAGTGCTTACTATGTGCCAGGCACTGTACTAAGCGCTGGGATCGATACTAGGAAATCGGGTCGGACAGAGTCTTAATATCCATTTGATAGACGAGGTAACTGAGGCCCAGGGAAGTGAAGTGACTTGCCCAAGGTCACACACCAGATAAGTGGCAGGAGGGATCAGTTCACAAGCAAGCTCCAGATTGGAATTCCAAGCCATTAGGACCCTCTCTGCGGATTACGAACATTCTTCACCGATGCCCTTTTCATTTTTCTGTTGTTCCCACTGCCTTTTTTCTGGTTTGCCCTTTAATGTATTTTATATCTCATCATATTGTGATTCTAATAATAGGTGTTACATTCCAGTGGAGTTGCTCTGTTGCTGTGACCAATTCTCATGTTAGCTTGATGCACAAAACCCTATTATAGATTACAAAGAGAGTCTTGGCAGGTATGATGAGATTAAAAAAAAAAAGAAGCAACCTGTTGAAATGTATTTCTGATTGGTTTAAAAATTCATGACTGGAGGGATTCCTGTTTTAGTAATTATGCTTCTCAAAGGAAAGAGTGCCTCGAGATAAAACAAAGGCCAATATGCTATCAGCAAGAGTTTTATATTGTTAACGTAGTAGATAGATTGAAAAAATGTACTAATGCACCAATTTAAGGTAGATACGGATGATTTTTAAAGGCACGGTATGTCTAGCTAAATAATATATTAGAACTAAGTGTTTAATTCTTTCTGCGGGTTCGTGTGTGAACTGAATAAATTTTGAATAAATAGCTCTCCTAGTAAACAAGTTGTAAGCTTCAGGAAGGTGGTGACTGTATGTTTCTGATGTACTCTTCTAAGAGCTTAGGACAGCGTTTTGCCCTCGGTAAGTGCTCGGTAAATGCCACTGAAAATGATGACGGGAAATGGAGGTAGGAGAGGGGTTCGTACTGCTCAAATTTACATCGTGGTTTGAAAATGGGCAAAAATATAGCATGATTAACTGCAAATGAATAATGCTTTTCTACCTTTCCAAATGATAAACGAGGGCTAACTGGTAATATTGGAAAGTGTAATATATTCTTGTTTACTGACAGTTTTTTCGTCCCCTGACGTACATCCCAAATGTACAGCTCATCCCCCACTCACTAGGTGATTCAATAAGTACAATTACTACCTCTTCCTTTGCTGTCTCTGCCATTCCATTCTTAATGCCTGGCCTCCTATTTAAAGGCTGATAGGCATAAATGAGATTTGAAAAATTTGTTTTCAGCTTCACTTTTCAGCTTTTTTATACAAGTAGTCAAGAAGAGGCCTATCCATTCCATTCCTAGCTTGGGCAGTGGCTAGTGAGCAGAAGGCCATCTGCTAAAGGTCAAAGATTACCTGTGCTTGGCAGCAGCGGCATGGGAGAGAGTGGAGGGCAGAGACTCGAGTTGACTGCACGGAAGGAGGCGATGGTCAACCACTTTTGAATTTTTACCAAGAAAACTCTAGGGATACACTACCAGAATGATTGCTGATGGCAGTGGGGTGCTCTGGGAGAGATTTGCTCATGGCGTCGCTAAGGGTCAGAGACAACTCGACGGGGTAAGACAAGACTATGAAGACTTTCCGAAGAATCACTAGAAGGTAAGTGTACACTTCTTCACCTCTAAGTTGGACAGTTCTTTTAAAATCTTTGGTCCATAAAAGTTTCTATTTGGGATTTGTTTCCTTTTTTTGCATCATCTAGAATCATATTCACTGGAGGGCCAGGAACTCTAACTCGTGCCTGTGTATTTTTTTTCCAGTGCCAGAGCTCTGTACATAGTAAGACCTTAGTATCATTACTACGATTACTATGTCATTTATATGTTCTGATGCTAGAGGTGGAAATTATTAGCCCACATTAGTACATTAAGAGATAACTCAAATTATGCTACCTTCTGCGGACAAGGCCAGGAATATTGCTTAGGTCTTTTGTTGAATGTACTTTATCCCCCCAGGGAATTACATCTAATGCATATTAGTTAAAATTTAACGATTTCTAAACTGAATATTATCTGAGGTCATAAAAATAATAGCAATAATAATTGTAGTTATTTATGAAGTGCTTCTATGTGCCAAGCACCGCACGAAGCACTGGGGTAGATCCAAGATATGATAAGTTGGACACAGTCCCTGTCTCACATGGGACTCACAGTCCAGTTAGGAGGGAGAACAGGTACTTCAGTGCTATTTTATAGATGAGGCAACTAAGGCCCAAGAAAATCTAAGTGACTTGCTCAAGGTCATGCAGCAGCAAGTAGCAGAAGCAGAAATAGAACCCAGGCCCGCTGACTCCCTGGCTACACTCTCTTTCCACTAGGCTATGCTCCTTCTCAGTCTTTACAAATCTTACCAAGGATTTTGATTTAAAATGAAAGTAAAATTTTTCGTTGTTTTTCTAACTTGAACCCCTAATCTTGAGGTGCCAATAGGATTATTTGATTTTAAGTTGGGTGTACATTTTTAACTACTGGGGGCTAGCGATACTAAATTTTAATTTTTAATTTTCCAGTTACCTCAAAATTGGGAGAAAGCAAGGGGAGGGATGAAATCTAAACTGCTTTTTTTCATACTTTGCAGACCCATGTTATAACAAAACCTGTTGTGGTGTTTCTTATTTATGACTGCACATGCTTCAAAATGATATGATGCTAATTATAGTCTAACAATAAATCGCTTTAATTTTTAAAAAATTAAATGAAAGATGTGCTTCAAAACAAAACCAGGAAGAACACATCCTTAGTTTAAAATGCCTTTCACTGGAAATATGTCTAAATATGATTAAATTTACACCTATCAATACAGAAATTCAAAAAACAGACTACAGACAACCATTTGAGGTTCTCAAAAATCAAAATTTATCCGTAAACAAAATAAGTTTCGTCCCTAAGGTGAAATTTGAGGTGCATTACACTCTAAGTTCCTTGTGGGCAAGGATCTATTGTAATGTACTCTCCCAAGTGCTTAGTTAGGTGCTCTGCCCAAACTAAATGCTCAATGAATTTATTGTGTTAAGCACAACAATCTAGAAATAGACCATAAATGCAGTTTTTGTTTTTAAAGAAAAAGTAAATAGATTAGATTTATCAGAACATGTGGTGCGAATTTTTTCCCAATTAAAGTTATCATTAATTCTTTACTGGGTTTTATTTTGTGTGTGTGTGTGTTTTTTAATTTGGGTAGAAACAAGTTTAAATTTCAAAAGCCTTTTCTTTAGTGATGCATATCTGATGGAGTCTACATAGTAAGTATTTCTTCAGTAAAATTATCCCTTACAGGAGTTTGCAAATGAGGCAGTTAGTTGAATGAACTGTCTGATTTCACATTCCCCTGTTAATATACATAACAATGACCAAGATAACCTTGCTTAATCCACAATTTAATAAAATTCAAATCCTGACTTTAAGGAGAAGGTTCTTTCTGAGTGAGAAATTTGGTGCTTAGTCCAGGGGGCTGATTATACAAGGAAACTAGAAATTCTTTACAGTGTGAAAAGGGAAAATCCCCAGAAAAAAGAAAAAGAAATACTTATGTTGCAGTTTTAAATGACTAGCCTTTCCAGATATCACTTTTCAAAATATAGATTGATTCTCTTGTTGACCAAAGCGTGATTGGCAGGTCCTTATATATCAACCAAATCAACTAAATTCGTGTGACAAAATTAGGATGGATTTGTAATTCATTTAATTTCATTTTAGCAGTTAAGGAATCAAGAAAAACTTAAAATTTTTTATAGAATTCTCACCTTCCCCCCCCAGATTTAATCTTATTTTAAAAGAAATTATTTGGGGGTTAGAAATCAGGTTAAATTGAGTAAGGCCCTAAAAATGCATGTTTATGATTAAGACATAAAAAAGACAAAGTGAAAATGTATTGGAAATGTTTGTACTTTGCTAAATTTGAACACGGAAAAATGGAAAGTTAGAATAAAAAGTTGTTTTTTTAATTTGGAGAAATGTCTTTTCACCTCATTTCTTCTATAAACCTTCTTTAAAGATAAATAATATTGAGTACTAGAGTAACCAGCCCAAGTAATATCTACAATTAAAAGTATCAAGAGAACCATCATTAGTAGTAGTAGTATTATCATTATTGTATTTTGTTAAATTTACTGTGTGTCAAGCACTGCTCTAAGCACTGGGGTAGATAAGATTTAATTAAATTGGACACAGTCCCTGACCCACATGGGACCCACAGTCTAAAAAGGAGAGAGAACAGGCACTGAATCACCATTTTACCGGTTAGGAAACTGAGGCACAGGGAAGTGAAATGCCTTGCCCAAGGTCACACAGCAGGCACCTGTCAGAGTCAGGATTAGAACCGAGGTCCTCTGACTCCCAGGCCTGTGGTCTTTCCAATAGGCCATGATACTCTTCCATCCCCAAATTATATATCCACTGTCATTTTGCCATAGTTGGGGGAATCAAAGTATGCAAATTTTATATTTGTGCAATACAGTACTCCTCATCTTCCCACACAAACCCTCACCTCTCCACAACATTCCTAGACAACGTCACCGTCCTCCTTGTCTCACAAGCTCAGAGCTTTGGCATTAACCTCAACTCATCTCTCTCATTCAACCCTCATACTCAGTCAGTCACCACATCCTGTCAGTTCTACTTTCACAACATCTCCAGAATACGCCCCTTTCTCTCCATCCAAATTGCTACCGCCCTGGCTTAATGGCTTATCATCTCCTGCTTCAAAATACTGCATCTTTCTCCTCCCTGGCCTCCCGGCCTCCAGCCTCTCCCCTTACTTCGCTCTGCTTCCTGGATCATTTTTCCAAAAAAAAAAGTTCTGTGCAGGTCTCACCTCTCCTCAAAAATCTCCAGTGGCTGCTCTGCATCAAGCAGAAACTACTGCAGCGCGGCTCAGTGAAAAGAGCCCGGGCTTGGGAGTCAGAGCTCATGGGTTCGAAGCCCGGCTCTGCCACTTGTCAGCTGTGTGACTGTGGGCACTTAACTTCTCTGTGCCTCAGTTCCCTCATCTGTAAAATGGGGATTAACTGTGAGCCTCACGTGGGACAACCTGATTACCCTGTATCTGCCCCAGCGCTTAGAACAGTGCTCTGCGCATAGTAAGCGCTTAACAAATACCAACATTATTATTATTTAAGGGACTCAATCGGCTCCCCCGCTCCTTCCTCACTTGGTTCACCTCCCGCTACAACCCAACCTGCACACTCTGCTTCTCTAGTGCCGACCAACTAGCGTACCTCGATTCCATCTCTCTCACCGTTGACCTCACGTCCTCCTTCTGACCTCAAACAGACTCCCTCTTTAAACTGGATAGACCACTGCTCTCTCCATCTTCAAAGCCCTGTCAAAAACCCGGACTACTTTCTCATTTTCCCTCCCTATTTACTTTCCCTTCTGTGTTGCCTATGTACTTGGTCTGCACCCTCTAAGCACTTGGATACTCACCCCACACAGCCCCACGGCACTTAGGTAATACATATCCTTATACCCTGCTGCATGCCCTCTCTGTAATTTATTTTAATGTCTGTCTCCCTGATTAGATTGCAAGCTCCTTGAAGGCACTCATTACTCTATCGTATTGTACTTTACAAAGTGCATAATACAGTACTCTGCACATACAAGGGTTCGATAAATAACCACTGATCAATGGATTGTAATACTTTCAGAGGAAATGTAACTTAGCATCAGCAGAAATATTTGATGAGCACCTACACTGTACTTGGGATGCACACAATAGGACGAGTTGCTTGGGAAACCTAAACTAGAAGTGCTTCTACCCTGGTTAGCACTCTTAGTTAGATCAGTGAAACCAGGATATTACGCATAACAGCACTAAATGAAGTAAGTATAGTTTCCTCCCTGGAGAGTCTGTTCCCTCAATCTAAAAAGCCACCGTGCTGGTCCAGGCCTCGTCATAGTCCAATCTGACTAGTACATGAGCCTCCTTACTGGTCTCTCTGCCTATAGGATCATCCCTTTCCAGTCAGTACTTCACTGTGCTGCCCAAATCAGCTTCCTATAAAATTGTTCCGTCCACATCTCTCCACTCTTCCAAAACCTTCAATTATTACCCATTCCTTGCCACATCATGCCTAAACTCCTAACAGATGGTTTTAAGGCACTCAATCAATTTTCTCCTTCTGTCTTATCTATTCTTGTTTCCCACTACATCCCAGATCACACTCTTTGCTCCTTCTTAGCTAACTTTCTCACTGTGCCTTGTTCTCATCTCTCCCACCACTGACTCCAACCCCACACTCTTCCTTCTACTGGAATTCCCACTTCATCTCCAAGAGTCCACAGCTCTCTAAAAGTTCAAAATTCTCCCCAGTTCATTTCAACTCTGTGATGTATATCCTATTTCCTTCTATATTTCCTCTTTATTTCTATCCTATTTATTTCTATTGCTTTAACATCTGTCTCTCCTGGTAGAATGTAAACTCTGTGAGGGCAGGGACCGTGTCTACTAAACCTCTTTTCCTCTTTTATAAGCTTAGTGAAGTGTTCTACGCAACAGCAGTTGCTCAATAAATACGGAGGACAGATGGATGGATTGGAAACTCTGCCCGAGATTCGGCTTAAATGACCAGTAAATCCATCACTCAATCGATCAATGGCATATTGAGTGCTCACCTTGTGCAGAGTACTGTACTAAGAGTTTGGGAGAGTACAATACAATATAGGCAGTACACTCCAACCCTACCCTCAAGGACCTTATAGTCCAGTGGGGAAGACAGACACAAAAATATAATACAAATAGGGCAATGGCAGAGTACAAGGATAGGTAAGCAAGTGCTGTGGAGGTGGGGGTGGGGTGAGTGTCATCCCCCCAGAGTTAGTGACTTTAACATTTTCATTAAATCTGAATCTTGTTTTTGAACCAAAATCATCATCATCATCTTCAGTGGTATTCATTGAGCGCTTCTTTGTGTAGAGCACTGGACTAATCGCTTGAAGAAGTACCATACAACAGAGTTGGCAGGCGTGGTCCCCAAGAAAATAGCAAAAAGGTTTGTATCTGTTATTTTGACCTACTCCTTTGGCCCACAGTTCACATCAATTATGAAAAGAAAGGTGGTGTCTACAAAATACCCCCACCTCACAGCACTTATGCACATAGCCTTAGAGTCTGCCATCAGTTATTCAGTGAGCTTAGGGATCTCTGCTTAGTACAAACCTGGAACTCAAAAATTCTATATCAAGGGTGTGACTGTGTTGAAAATGAAATTTTTGTTCTTAGAATTAATTTTTAAAAACGGAGTTTTTAGGGATACGTGGTTACCATTCAGCTATACTATTTCCCCAATACAAAAACTGCAGATTCTTCACTTTGTTTCTCTTCTTTTACATCCTCATGAAAAGAGAGGTGGTGTCTACAAAATACCCCCACCTCACAGCACTTATGTACATAGCCTTAGAGTCTGCCATCTTCCTGTCTGTAATTTATTTTAATATCTTCTCCCCATCTAGACTCCAAGCTCCTAGTGGGCAGTAATCATGTCTACCAATTCTGTTGCCTGGTGTGCACCCAAGCTCTGCACCCAGTAAGTGCCCAATAAATACCACTGACTGAATGCTTGGATAATTTTGTACTGCAACTGTGACATTTTAAACCAGTTTGGTTTTTTTAATCTTACTAAGCCACTAGAATGGAAGAAAGGGAATTTCATTTTGTTCTTAACCAACTAGGTCAGGCACTGCCTTGTCTATTTTGTCTGGTTTTCTGGTGTTTAGTCTGATTTGTGGAATAAGGGAAGCAGCTTGGAGAAGAGCCACCGTTGCAATTTTGGAAGAAGCCTACTATCTACAGGGAATTCAGGCTACATTCTGGAACACTTCTGACTGCAACCAACAAGAGAAGAAACTCAAAAGTAACTCCAGACCTTACCCCATATCTTCTGCATGAAAATTCTGGCAGGTACAGACATGACCAGGAGTCATGATTTTCTTATTTTTTTTTTTACAAGGAAACACTCAGACAGGTCCCTTTAATATCCCATGGACAACCCACCATTCAAAATGAGTAATTAGGTGAAAGAAATTAGATTGCTCAGAGAAAAGGATTAAAGATTGCTGAAGTGTCATGCTTTTAGTAACTGCCATTTTAGTCATACCTCACTTGCCTTCCCCCCAAAATGAGTCAGATATGTCAGACTTTTAAAGATAGTGTCCTATTTCTCAGCCTTCCTTGGATGTTTCATCTGTGGTTAAACTGCTGTTTCTACAACTAAAATCAAGCAGCTTACACCAATATCAGTTTGTCGATGCTTATTAAAAATTAACTATTAGTTTTCCATTAGTTAGATTACAAACCCCACCAAGTTGCAGCTATGTTACTCGGTGAGCCTAGCACAGAATTGGAATTCAAAAATTCTATATCAACGGTGTGACTGTGCTGAAAACGAAATTTTTGTTCTTAGAATTAATTTTTAAAAACGGAGCTTTTAGGGATACGTGGTTACCATACAGCTATCCCGAGTATTTCCTCAATACAAAGACTGCAGACTCTTCACTTTGTTTCTCTTTTTTCCATCCTCCAAAATGACTCCAGACCTCTGTTCTTTCATTCTATGATATCTTCCAGCCTCTACAGCTTCCATCTGCCAAGTCCCAATTATCTCTTCCTCGACTCTCATCACCTACCACCTCCTGCATTCGGGCTGGATGAGGAGGGGAGCCTCTCCTTGGCGTTTGGAGGTAGGGACCAAGAAGCGGTTTGGTTTTTGCTACACTTCGGTGGAAACTGGTAGATGAGGACTGGAAACAGGGTAGGAGCGGGAGAAGGAGGGAAAGAGAGATGGGAAGATAAGTTCACAAACTTCAACATTCCTGGCGGTAAAGTCCAGGTTGAAGCCTTTTCCCTTAGGGCCTCAAATAACAAATTGTAGTGAGTAAAGATGGAGAGGTGAAGTTCAGGGACTCACTTTTTTCTTTTTACAAATGGTATTTAAGTGATTACTATGTGCCAGGCACTATACTAAGCAGTGGAGTAGATACACGCTAACCACATTGGACACAGTTCCTGTCCCACATAAGGCTCACAATCTTATTCCCCATTTTGCAGCTGAGGTTACAGAGAAGTGAAGTGACTTGTCTAAGGTCACAGAGCAGATGAGTTGCGGAGCCGGAATTAGAAAGCAGGTCCTCTGACTCCCAGGCCTGTGACCTTTCCACTAGGCCACACTACTTCTCTTGTGGCTACTAAACATTCCCTCTGAGACAGAGTTCCAGCAAATCCTCCCCGCAGCCAAGGATGTGTTGATTACAGGGCCTTGTCCACAGGGCAGCCCAAGAAACACAGTTCCACGGTGCAGCCCAAAAGGGCCATGACCCCTTATACCAGTGGCCAACTGAAGAGCAAGCAGTGACCAGAGGTCAGCTCTCTGGGGGCCACCTTCTCCGGACGAGTGTGGGTCAGCAGCACCAAGGCACTTGTACTGATGCCTGTGTCCACCCACTTGAACTGCTTGTGGGTGAAGGGGTCGTGGGATCTAGCTAGTGTACTCGATAGAACATGGGCCTGGGAGTCAGATAGTCATGGGTTCTAATCCTGACTCTGCCACTTGTCTGTTGTGTGATCTTGGGCAAGTCACTTTACTTCTCTGGGCCTCAGTTACCTCATCTGCAAAATGGGGATTGAGACTGTGAGCCCCATGTGGGGCAGAGTCTGTGTCCAACCTGATTTGCTTGTATCCACCACAGAGCCTAGTACAGCACTTGGCACATAGTAAGTGCTTAACAAATACTCTAATTATTATTATCTTAGTCCATCTACTTGGCATTCATTACATAGGCTTTGCCTTTTCCTGCTTCTAATCCAAAACAAATGCCATACTCTCCTTATTCCACTTAACTAATTCACATCCTTCCTTCATTCCAGGAAAACTTTCTGGCCTAACCTACCTAACCCACTACTCCAATCTCTAGAACTCCCTCCCACTTCATATCCAACAAAACCAGAGCAATGCCCATTCATTCATTCATTCAGTCAGTCAGTCAGTCAAATTTATCGAGGACTTACTGTGCAAACCACTGTAGTAAGCACTTGGGAGAGTACATCTTCAAAGCCTTTGAAAAATCACATCTCCTCTAAGAGGGCTTCCCCATCAAATTTCTAATCTCCCCAGGTTATAACCCTTCATCTGTTTCTTTAGTATTCATACTCTCCCACGTCATTTCCCAAACCTAACATTTCCTGTTACTTAGACACTAATTTATATACCTGTCCTGTTTTCCTTCCTACCTACAAATTCTTTTAGAGTTTGTTGCCCCTAATAATAATGATAATAATGATGTTTGTTAGCACTTTCTGTGTGACAAGCACTGTGCTGAGCAATCAATCTTATTTATTTAGCGCTTACTGTGTGCAGAGCACTGTACTAAACATTTGGGGGAGTACAATACAACTGAGTTGGCAGGCACGTCCCTTGCCCACAAGGAGCTTACAGTCTAGAGGGGAGACAGACATTAAAATAAATTAATGTGTTAAATTGATGTGTAATTATAATAAATTTCAGAAAAGGACATAAGTGCTGAGGGTGGGGAGAATAAAGGGTATAAATCCAAGTGTAAAGGCAAAATCAGATCAGACACAGTCCCTGACCTACATGGGGCTCACAGGTTTAGGGGAGAACAGGTGTTTAATTGCCATCTTACAGTTGAGGAAACTGAAGCACAAGCACAGAGCAGTTAAGAGATTTGCCCCACGTCACACAGAAGGCCAGTGGCAGAGCCGGAATTAGAACCCAGGTCTCCTGACTCCACGAGGCCATGTTGCTTCCGATCCTTTGTCTTGTCTTATGCCACTGAGTCGTCTCCGACCCAAAGAGACGCCATGGAAACATCTCTCCCAGAACGCCCCACCTCCATCTGCAATCGTTCCGATCCTTAGCCTGAATTTAAAAGGGACGACTGCACATTCTGAATCACTAGTGGTCTTGGCTTCTTCTTCGAAATGGCTGTCATAATGCCACATAGCTTGTGGTCTCAGATCGAGTCAGAAATTGCATTTGTGCAGATGACGGAGCCAAAGCCAAGTTGACAAGACAAATAATACCTCAGTTTAGATTAAAATCAAGCCCACTGGTGGAAAACACATCGGGAGGGGAGTTTTTATAGAAGAGGCCCCCATTAAACATGTGGAACATCCTTTGGGACAGCTACTTGGAATGAGTTTGGATTTTCAGGAGTATATCCCTATTTATTTTGGAATTCAAAATGCAACATCAAAGTGGCGCAATAATTTGGTCCCTGCAGGATAAATACAACAAGGTGGCATCCTTAACTGTAGTTACAGCTTTCTAGTCTTTCCCTTCTTTAATTGGCTTTTACTGCGGGCAGCTCTGACTCTGACATTAAATTTACAGCAGTGGAAAAAAATGAACCTTCATTTTTTTCAGGGTTTTTTTATTCCCATTTGCACGGGAGGCATTTTACATATCGCAATACATATCGCACAGTCTACTGATACAAATTATATTATCTCATTTTCATTTACTGTATTTTTCAAAGGAAAGACAGAAGGGGAGAACAATGAAATTAACTGGAATTTTAAACAAAGGAATTGCTTCTCAAGCATAAACTACCCTAGAAAGAACCTGTTATGGCTGATATTTCATATTATTAAATTTAAAGTTCATATATTCAATAGTATTTATTCTGCTCTTATTTATTGAGAGGCAGCATGGCTCAGTGGAAAGAGCTCGGGCTTGGGAGTCAGAGGTCACGGGTTCAAATCCCGGCTCAGCCACTTGTCAGCTGTGTGACTTTGGGCAAGTCACTTCACTTCTCTGGCCCTCAGTTGCCCCATCGGTAAAATGGGGATGAAGACCGTGAGCCCCACGTGGGACAACCTGATCACCTTCTATCCTCCCCAGCGCGTAGAACAGCGCTTTGCACATAGTAAGCGCTTAACAAATGCCATTATTATTATTGTCATTATGTGCAGGGCACCGTACTAAGCACTTGGAATGTACAATTTGGCAACAGATAGAGACAATCCCTGCCCAATGATGGGCTTACAGTCTAAATAATGATAATTTGGGATTTGTTAAGCGCTTACTATGTGCAGAGCATTGTTCTAAGCGCTGGGGTAGATACAGGGTAATCGGGTTGTCCCACGTGAGGCTCACAGTTAATCCCCATTTTACAGATGAGGGAACTGAGGCACAGAGAAGTTAATGCCTCACTGAAAAGTTGAGTATAAAATAATTTCCACTTATTGGTCTATTTTCAGCATGACCTTCCTGATGCTTTTTATTCCTTAGAGTGGAAACATCTTTAAATTTGATAACGTAACTCTTCTTGACCCTTTAGCTTCTACACATTTCGTCCACCAGAGGTCAGAGTCATCTATCATCTACTTAGAATAGCCAAAGAAATGTTCAAAGACCATCTTTTGTGATTTCAACGAAAGAGCAATTGGGGTAAATACTCTCCGAATAAGGAGCCTGTTTTTCATCTAAAGATCAAGTGATAATGAAATATGAAAGGAAGACTCAGAAATGGTGAAAATAGAAGACAGAAATATGTCATTTTCTCACAAGTTGCTAATTACAACTCATAGAAATCAACCTATAAAGAATTACAGTTCGACTGACACCCAGCCTTTTCAAATGAAGGGCAGGCAAATTGCACTAAACGAGCCTCAATTTTTTTCCTAAATAATTTTTAGCATTTATATGTGTGATTTCTTTTGCCATTCATTAATTCACTATTCAATAGTATTTATTGAGCGATTACTATGTGCAGAGCACTGTATTAAACGCTTGGAATGTACAATTCGGCAACAGATAGAGACAATCCCTGCCCATTGACGGGCTTACAGTCTAATCGGGGGAGACAGATGGACAAAAACACGGCAACTTAATCACGGTAAAATCACCGTAGCAAAGTAATGTGTCTACCAACTCTGTTAGAGTGTCCCCTCCCAAGAGATTAGCACGGTGCTCTGCACATAGTAAGCACTCAATAAATTCAGTTGGTTGAAAGTACTCCTTCCTTCCAGGCTACACTAAAAAAGGATAACTGGGAAGGATACAAAATTTTCCTTGATGATTTTTAAGCTAGGTCTCTACTACTCCAAGAATTAATTCTTGGAAACATGAAGTTAAATGTTTAGCTTTGCTGTCTATGCAGCCAATGGGAATTACTCATTAATATTTATAAGAAATCCCAGATAACTACATTGGGTGTTGAAACCAATCAGGATAGCTGGCAAGACAGAACTGATCTCCATCTGTAGAAACCTTGAGAGAACTGATATTTCAAAAGTTCCTACATGTGGATTCTCATGTGAGAAGTCACGGCCATCTAATCACCAGAGGGAAATGTATTAGATTTCAGATTCGAGTACAACCAGTGATATGATTATCAGGGACTCCAGGGATCAAATTGTTAATCCTTAACCCTACCTATTAACAATACACATTACCAGGGTTTTGTGCTTGAATGGCTGCGGGCTTTCTAACCGTGCCAGTATTTCAGCAGTCAGCTTTCTACAAGGGTTCATTAGGCAGTCTATGGTTGGACCGTTATTTTTTTGTGAGATAGTAGTATTATTTCCCTCGAATTGACAGGGCTAAGGCTAGGAAAGATAGCCTTTTCCCTGGGGGTGATTTTAAAGCGTGGGAGACAAGAGGGGAATCTTTACATAGATGACACTTTAAGCTCGACATAAAAATGAGACTCCATAATTCCCCCTCCCAAACTCTCTCCCCCACCAAATTTCCCATCACAGTTGACAACGATAGCATCATGCTCAGCTCTGAAGCCCACAACCTTGGCATGAACCTTGACCGCTCCCGGCTTTTCAACATCCATATTCAGTCAATTGTCAAATCCTGTGGGTTCTTCCTTCACAGCATTTCCAGATCCTGCCCCTTTCTTCTCCATCTCAGTGATGATCACATTTGACCAAGCTCTTACCATATCCTGACTTGACTACTGCATCACCTTCATCATGCTCTCCCTGCATTCAACCTCTCCCCTCTACAGTCCATATTTTACTCTGCTCCTTGGATCATTTTTCTACAACTTTCTGCAAATGTCTCTCCACCCCTCAAAAGCTTTCAGTGGTTTGCTCATTCCTTTCTACATCAGGAGGAAACTCTTGGCAGTTAGTTTTAAGACAGTCACTCAGCTCTCTGCATCCTACTTCCCTACTAGGGAAGCAGCGTGGCTCAGTGGAAAGAGCCTGGGCTTGGGAGTCAGAGGTCATGGGTTCGAATCCTGGCTCTGCCACTTGTCAGCGGTGTGACTATGGGCAAGTCACTTGACTTCTCTGGGCCACAGTTACCTCATCTGTAAAATGGGGATTAACTGTGAGCCTCACGTGGAACAGCCTGCTTACTCTATATCTACCCCATCACTTAGAACAGTGCTCTGCACATAGTAAGCGCTTAACAAATACCAACATTATTATTATTACTTTCCAGCTACTTTCTCCCTCTACACACCAGCTTGGTCTTTTCATTCTTCTCAAACTACCTAAAACTGAGGTACCATGCCTTCTTCTCACCTCTCCTGCTCCTGACTCTTTGTTCCAGTGCTCTCTGCTTCCTGGAACTCTTTTCTCCTTTTTATTCACCAGACTGCAGCATTATCCATAATAATAATAATAACCATGATAATCATGATAATTGCAGGATTTATTAAGTTCTGAGTATGTGCCCAGCACTGTACTGAGCAGTGGGGTAGATACAAGATCATCAGGTCCCACAAGGGGCTCACATTCTAAGTAGGAGGGAAAAAGGTATTGAATCTCCATTTTACCAATGAGATAACTGAGGCAGAGAAAAATTAAGTGATTTGCCCAAGGTCACCCAGCCAGTAAATGTTGGGGCTGGGATTAGAATCCAGGTCCTCTGACTCTCAGGCCTGCCCTCTTTCCACTAGGCCATGCTGCTTCCCAGAAGGGTAACTTCAAAGTCCTTCTGAAATTTCATCTCCGGGAAGGCTTCTCCAATTAATTTCTAATCTCCCCACTTTATATCCCCCAAAGACTACGTTAGCACTCTCACACCATTTAATGATGATAATACTAATAATGATGATTATTCTGGTATTTGTTAAGTGCTTACTGTGTGCCTAGCAGTGTACTTAGCAGTGGGGTAGATACATGATGATCAAATCCAAAACAGTCCCTGCCCCACCCAGGCCTCACAGTCTAAGGGGGAAGAAGAACAGGTTTTGAATCTTCATTTTACAGATGAAGAAACTGAGGTACAGAGAAGTTAAATGACTTGATCAAAGTCACCCCTAAGCATTTAAGTATTCATGACCTCATAGTACTTATGTACATATTTTATATAGTCTATTACTTCATGTTTTCTGTAGTAAAACTGTCTCTTCAGCCAGATTGTAAACTCCTTGAGGTTAGGATTTTGATTGCTAATTCTAATATACTTTCTCAAGGGACTAGTATGTTCACTGCACATAGCAGGGACTCAGTAGATACTTCTGATAGATTGAATGATGAAAGGTTTGTGAGGAGAGGAAATTAATTTAAAGTTTAAAATGAGGTTTGGGGATTTTCTCTGGATTTATCCATGGCTTTTCTATTCCCCATTACCACATATAAGTAAGAGTTGGCAGCATTTACATTTTGTGAAATGAAAATTTCAAGCTAGGAGCAAATTCCTTCCTTCCTGGTGATTCTACTGCTCATGTTTTGGCGACCTCCTTATTTCACCATGTTACCTGAGTCCCAGGAATAAGGAGTTTCTGGCTGTCCTTTGGACAATTCTGATGCTGAAGAGAGGTTGGCAGGAGATGTTGGTGGCCAAAGAGTTTTTGCTTCATCATCATAAAATATGATCAGGTCCTGATGATAAAGGAAAGAGAAAACAATTCAATTCATCAATCAACCATATTTATTGAGTGCTCACTGTGTGCAAAGTACTCTACTAAGAGCTTGGGAGAGTAGAAAAATATAATAGAGTTGATAGACCCATTTCCTGCCCACAAAATGCTTACAGTCTACTGGACAATAAATATTCATTTGATTGCCTCACTTCATCAAGTGGACAAGAAGATAACTTGATATTGGTGGCATTTTAGTGCTTACTATATGCCAAGCAGTGTACTAAGAGCTGAGATAGATTGAAGATAATCAGGTGGGACAAAGTCCCCATCCTACATGGGGTTCCCAAACTAAGCAAGAGAGAAAATAGGTGTTGAATCCCCATTTTACAGATGAGGAAACTGAGCACAGACAAGTCACTTCACCAAGTGGACAAGAAGATAACTTGATAATGGTGGCATTTGTTAAGTGCTTACTATATGCCAAGCACTGTACTAAGAGCTGAGGTAGATTGAAGATAATCAGGTCGGACACAGTCCCTGTCCTACATTGGGTTCCCAATCTAAGCGAGAGAGAAAATAGGTGTTGAATCCCCATTTTACAGATGAGGAAACTGAGCACAGACAAGTTAGGTGACTTGCCCCAGATCACCCAGCAGACAAGTGGAGGCACCAGGATGAGAACCCAGATCCCCTGACTCCCAGGCCTACATTCTTTCCACTAGGCCTTGCTGCTTCATATCTCTCTATGCTTTAGAGTTCCTTCATGTGAGGTGACCTGCTTTTGACTCTAAGGCCCTCAGGAGAGGGCATCACACTTGTTTAATTTGACTCAGCTAGTTCCCATCACAGCCCGATGTCCTATTACCCAGTCAGGGCCAGGTTATGTTCTGTGGAACTCTCACTGGCAGGTGTTTCCCCCTCCCACAGTTTCAGGCGCTCTCAGTCCAGGAAGACTGTGGCTTCTAGAAATCTGGCTGACGGGGCACTGCTAGGCATGGGTGGCAAGTTCCTAGAACTCTCTGCTACTCTACCTGGGTACCTCATGATAACCATCAAAGGTATTTACTGAGTTCTCGCTCTGGGCAGAGCACTGTACTAAGCACGTGGGAGAGTACAGTACAACAGAGTCGGTGGGCACGTTTCCTGCCAACAAGGAGTTTACGGTCTAGGGGGCTGCTTACTTATCATACGTCACTCAGGCTGGGACCCTACATTTCTCTAGATCTTGTCTTGTCTTACGCTGTCTAATCACCTCCAACCCACAGCGGCGTCATGGACATATCTCCCAGAACGCCCCACCTCCACCTGCAGTTGTTCCGGTAGTGGATCCATAGAATTGTTTTAGTAAAATTCAGAAGTGGTTTGCCATTGCCTCCTTCCGCTCAGTAAGCTTGAGTCACCGCCCTCGACTCTCTCCCTTGCCGCTGCTGCCCAGCACGGGGGTGTTCTGGCCTGTAACAGATTGCCTTCCACTCGCTAGCCACTGCCCAATCTAGGAATGGAATGGATAGGCCTCTGCTTGACTCTCCCTCCTGTAGTCAAGACCTGTAGAGTGCTGGAAACTCTCCAGGTGCGACCCTGAGAGGGGCCCCTAGTGATAGGTTAGGTCTAATCTGGAAGTCCAAAGAGGGCATTTGCTCGTTCAGGGGGAAAGCTTGGCTCCTGATGTAGACCACTTGTTGGAAATTCAGGTAATATATATATTTAGGTAAATATAATAGAAATTCAGGTAATATACATATTCATATGTAAATCCCACTCCTTCAGGGCTGTAATCTATAAAACCCCAGTCTTATCAACACAACAACTATCCTTAGCACATATGAGTTTTTTTCTTTCTAACTTCAGCGCTTATCTAGACATGTATATCATTATGTGGATTTTCATCTGAATGTAGCCGATGACTTATTCGGCTATTTGGTCCTGATATTTTTGAACTACTTCCTGTGTATCCTTGTTCTTTCTCCTCTTCGCACAATTTGGAAATGGTTTCCACCTGCTCCACAATTAGATTAAGTGTTTAGCGCACTGCTCTGCACACAGTCAGCGCTCAGTAAATTCAACTGATTTTTTTTTAAGGCAGGGAACATGTGTCTTTCTTCTATTGTACTCTTTTAAGAATTTAGTCCAGTGTCTTACACTAAGCAGGCATTCAAATATCATTGATTGACCGACTGATTGATTGATGTATTAGTTCCCAGGTTTCATCTTGGGATCATTCATTCAATCAATCAACGGTATTTGTTAAGTCTGTGTGCAGACTAGTACATTAAGTGTTTAGGAGAGTACAGTATGAGAGTTGGTAAACCCAATCCTGCCCACAAGAAGCTTACAGTCTAGGGAACCTGTGAAAAATAAAACAACTTCACAGTCCAGTCTTCAACTTTCATTCAACCAAACCAACCATTTTCACTTACTAATTTTTGTTAAGGGCTTACTATGTGCCAGGCACTATACTGAGCACTCATTGGAACTACAGGTGAGAGGCAGGGGAGGGAGCTTTGATGAAGGGAAAAAGACAGTGTTGGAAGTGGGAATCAGTACGCAGGAGCCCTCGGACAACCAAGTAGAACCAAATCCTGTGTAAATCCAGAATCTCTGGGACCTTGCTACAACAATAGAAATTGCCAATTAGAAGGTGTACATGTGTTGTGCTCTTCTTGACTGAAGAATGAGTGTAGAATGTGTGGAAAGGGGGGAGACATATGGGACCCCATCTTAGAGAAGCAGCTTGGCTTAATGAATAGGGCACGGCCCTGCAAGTCGGAAGGATCTGGATTCTCATCCCGGCTCTGCCACAAGTCTGCTGTGTGATCTTGAGCAGGTCACTTAACTTTGCTGTGCCTCAGTTACCTCATCTGTAGAATGGGGATAAGAGTGTGAGCCCTATGTGGGACATGGATGGTGTCAAACCTGATTACCTTGTATGTATCCCTGTGCTTAGAACAGTGCCTGGCACATAGTAAGCAATTACCAAATACTATTATTATTATTTTATTATTATTAATGGACCCTTTGATGGAAGGAAATCTTCTTGAGAATGCTGGCCCCAGAGCAGCAGCCCCTTTTGTGCTGAGATGAAAATGCCCCGCCTCGAGCCCCTTTTGTTTTGGTTGAACTGCCATTTTGATCTGCTTTATATTTATTCAGGACTAGCCCTTGTTCAACCCCTCCCTCAGCTCTTTTACTTGGAAAATCCTCTTCTGGTTTCTGTTTCATATGGTAGAGGCAGACTCAATAAAACTAAAACTGACCAAATCAGAATAAGATGACAAATCATCCGGCTTATCAATACAGACTTCCCCTTGGAAAGTCTTTTAGGATCTGGAGCCAGCAAGAAAAGCGGATCTAGGCCGTCTTTTTGTTTCCTTTGAGTCAAGGTGAGAATAGAATCTCTGAGGGCTTCTGTTTGGAGGTTCCAGGACTCTTTTAGCGCCACCATCCCTAACCTTGAGTCTGTCGGCTCACGGTTTCCTCAGCCTGAGCCACCCTGCAGCATTCCCCTCCTCCTCGGGTCTGCTCCTTGCCACTGCCTCTAACTCAGCCCTTGTCTCTGCAGGGTCACACTTGTCACTTTTAATAAGAGGATCTTTCCTCTGTATCCCTCCTCCTCACCCTTCTCTCTCTTTCTTTTTCTCACTCCCACTTTCTCTTTCCTTCTCTGTCCCTCTCTCCATCTCCCTGTCCCTTTCCATCTCTTTCCCCCTCTCCCTCCTTCCCTCTCTCTCTTCTCTCTCTCTTCCTCATTCTCTCTCTCTCCCCCTCCACGTTGCAGCAACATTAGCAGCCTGTTCAAAGCAAAACCTTGAGGACAAGGAGGGAGCTGCTAGTATTAATAACTGCATAATGAGACATTTGGCTGGTGATGGCAAATGATTACCAGAAAGCAGAGTTCGCTGGAGCACTGTCCAGGACCAGGGCGGGTGCCAGCTGTCCAGCAAGGTGAAGCTGGCACTCAGCTCCGCCACCGCGCCACTGTCCCTGCAGCGGACTTTTATCAGGTTCCTGCCTGGAGGCGGCTTTGGCCCCGGGGCGACGGAAGCCGGAGGGTTGAGGTGGAAGTCGAGGGCTGGAGCAGCCTGTGAATGCTATGTTTAGCCTTTTCCCACCCAGGATGAAATTACTTCCCAGTGCAAATCCGGACCTGGATCGGAGCAGCCTGGGAGGACGACCTCTTCGTTCAAGCCATCAATCAATGCTATTTATTCAGTGGCTACTGTGCGCGGAGCCCCGTTTTAAATGTAATAATAATTGCAGCATTTGTTAAGGGCTCACTATGTGCCAAGCATTGCACTAAGCGCTGGGGTAGATACAGGTTAATCAGGTCTGACACAGTGCCTCTCCCACATGGGGCTCACACTCTAAAAGGAGAATAGGTATTGAATCCCCATTTTACAGATTAGGAAAGTGAGCCACGGGGAAGTGAATCGATCCATGATATTTACTGAGAGCTTACTAAGTGCAGAGCACTGTACTAAGCGCTTGGGAGAATACAACAGAATGAGTGGGCACGTTCCCTGCCTATAATGAGCTTACAATCTAGAGGAAGAGACCGTCATTAATATAAATAATTTCCAATATATAAAGATTTGTACATAACTGCTGTGGGGTTGAGCAAGTTTGAAGTGAAGTGACTTGATCAAGATGACCCAGTAGGTAATTGGCAGTGGCAGAATTAGAACCCAAGTCCTCTGACTTCCAGACCCCTGTTTTTTTCCTTAGGCCCTGCTGCTTTTCTGGTGCAGGCTTGGTGCAGGCTACCGCCGGAGAAGCAGCATGGTCTCTTGGAAAGAGCACGTGCCTGGGAGTCAGAGGATCTGGGTTCTAATCCCGGCTCTGCCACTTTCTTGCTGCGTAAACTTGGGCAAGTGACTTAACTTCTCAATGCCTGTTTCCTCAACTGCACAATGGGGATTACCTGGTCTCCCTCTTATTTAGACCACGAGCCTTGTGGGGGAAAGGGATGGTGTCTGACCTACCTTGTACCTAACCCAGAGCTTAGAACAGTTTTTAGCACATAGTAAGTGCTTAACAAAATATCATAAAACCAACAAACAAACCAACCTCCAGCTCCAGGAACTCCTCCAGCTTGGGTTGAGGTTTCCGTCAGTCAGTAACACTGTTTGGAGACTAGGGTAGGTTCCTCTCCCAACCCCTGAGCCACCTGGCCTGCCGGCAGAAACCCTTCTCAGGTTGGAATCAGGATCAGTCAGTGCCACCCTGGGGCCCGCAGAAAATCCATACCTACATGATCTCTTCGGGTGGTTCAGTGCCCCCGCCACTGGCTCAAAGCCCAGGGCAGTAGCCTTTCTTTGCCCATCTGACCCTACCTGAAAGGAATGTTGTGGTTTGCAGTAACCATGAAACTAGCCGACATATTTTCACCCGCTCTTCCCCGCGCTGAGCCAATTTTGTATTTGGGGCTCACAACATACCATCTTCCAACTCTTCTTCTGCCACAGATATGTAATTAAGGATGACCCCAAGAATGGCCTCAGTAGTTTTTCCTCAGTCTAGAGAAGGAGACAGACAACTACAGACATCCTCAGTAGTTGGAATGTAGAGGATTATCCGTCATATTGAAAATTGAGTGACGAATACTGTCATAATCGCTCTCCTTCTTGTTGGTGAGAGGGGCTGAAGACCCAGTGCATGACTGATGGTCCTTTTCAGATACCCCGAACCATTCAGTCGCTCCCGACTAGACGGAAGGTTTGCGGTCAGCTTTAATTTTATCTGAACCAACTCACATGCCTAACTGTTGCCATGGAAATGATTGTGACCAAAATTTCGACATCACCACCTCATTGTAGCATCAAGTCTAATACGAGGATCGAAAAGGAGAAGAAGAAGATGATGATGATAACGATGAGCTCTGAGGGGGATTGAAAGCCCCTTTCTGAACACAGATAGCTTTGTTAATTAGCAGATTCAGTGAGAAAAACAACTAAAGTTCAGAAAAAACGGATTTATATCTAGAGGTAATAAAAATGAAAGCCTTCTTTGGGAATTAAAATGTCGCTCAGCCAGGAGTCCTACTGGAGAGTTCTATTTTGTTAAGAGCTTTATGTGTTGTTGTATTTTGAGTCAAACTTCCTCCTCGTCTTTAGAAAAATGAACTAATTAAAGCCAACTTCATCCCAAACTGTTTTTTTAAAAGGTAGTATTTGCCCGTTTCACCCTTGCTGATTAGAGACATAAGCCTTATTAAATTTCCTTTCTACTAAGAACAAGCCCTATTCCCCTTTTGCAGAGATAGGGGTGGGGGGAATGGGTGGGTGAGGGGTGGAGAATGGGGATGCTTGATCTCCTGAAAATTTCCCTTTTCAAGATGTATCTCCCTTACACTTAGTACGGTGCCTGGCATATAGGAAATGCTTAAAAAATACCATAAAAACAAAAAGGTTGTTTAGGGTTAATCAGTGGGGGCTGGGAGAGACGCAGGAAAAAGGGAAGAATCCCATTCCCGTATTACTTTGCACCAGGCCAAAAGTTAATGAACAGAGCACGGGCCTGGGAGTCAGAAGGACCTGGGTTCTAATCCTGGCTCTGCCACTTGTATGCTGTGGAACCTTGGGCAAATCACTTCACTTCTCTGTGCCTCAGTTACCTCATCTGTCAAATGGGGATTAAGACTGTGAGGCCCTTGTAGAACATGGACTTTGTCCAACCTGAGTAGCTTGTATCTACCCCAGCACTGAGAACAGTGCTCAACACATGGTAAGTCTTTACAAATACGATCATTATTATGCTCCCAGCATTTAATACAGTGCTTTGCCATTGTAAGTGCTTAATAAACATTTCCGGTTGATTGAGCAGGAAGAAAATTTATGGATGCTGTGGTGGAGAGTTCAAGATGGTGAAAGATGCGTTTCCAACCAAGAGGGTGGATGTTCAGGAGAACGATCATCACACCATTCTTCCAAGTATCTTTATTGAAGACAAGGTCCTGGGCTAAATGGACCATTGGTTTAACGGGGTAAGTAGCTGCAGGAATAACAGCGATCAGTTTACTCAGCACTGCAATAAAATGCAAGGACATTGATTTACACTTAAAACCCATAAGGAGCTCAATATCTAGACGATAGGTGACTACAGCCTGACATACAGGGAAAGACTAACAGAGTAATCACCACAGGAGCAACAATAATTCAGCAACAACAACAGTAAGTATAGCAATTAATTATTGCTAGGGAGGAATAATTCTTAGCCTCTTCTCCTTCGCTTCTCTAATGCCAACCTATTGACTGCATCTCAATCTCATTTATCTCATCTCTGACTCCCTGTCTATGCTCTTCGTTGGCCTGGAACTCCCCCCCCCGCCCCCATATTTAACAGACCACCACTCTCCCACCTTCAAAGACTTATTAAAATCCCATCTCTTCCAAGAGGCCATCCCTGACTAAGCCCTCATTTCTCCTACTGGTACTCACTTCTGCATCCCCTATGCACTTGATTCTGCACACTTGGTAATAATAATAATGTTGGTATTTGTTAAGCGCTTACTATGTGCCGAGCACTGTTCTAAGCGCTGGGGTAGACATAGGGGAATCAGGTTGTCCCACATGGGGCTCACAGTCTTAATCCCCATTTTACAGATGAGGGAACTGAGGCACAGAGAAGTTAAGTGACTTGCCCACAGTCACACAGCCGACAAGTGGCAGAGCTGGGATTCGAACTCACGAGCCCTGACTCCAAAGCCCGTGCTCTTTCCACTGAGCCACGCTGCTTCTCCACCCCACCTTCTGCCACACAGCTCTTACATACATATCCCTAATTTATTTTAGTGTCTGTCTCCCCCTCTTGACTGTAAGGCTCTTTGTGGGCAGGGAACATTCCTATCAATTCTGTTGTACTGTACTCTCCTAAGGGTTCAGTTCAGCACTCCACACACTGTAAGCACTTAATAAATGCACTGATGGATCAATTCATCCATTGATGGATCTTCCCCACTTAAAGCTTAGCTGTTTTCCATGAAAACCGGAAAAACTTCCCCAATATTCTTCCCACCTTCTGCTCCTGTGAGGGCTCCTCTGGGGTAATGGAGGAAGTGGAGACGGAGGGAGGAAGCATTTTTTATGGCCTTAAAGAGAAAGTATTCAGAAACTGAATAAAATGATCCCAAAAGTTGCTTGAAGCCTCCTGATTCTGTAAGCTCCTGAACTGAGTTGGTAACTCAGAAATTGGAGATTTAATTTCTGTCTGTGTGAGAGATTTAATTTAATTTAAATCAGAGATTTAATATCTCTCTGGGTGAGAGACCAAACAGATTCAGATAAGAGACAGTATTCCCATCACAAATAACAAATGGTCAGTAAATACAGCTGCTTGACTGATGGATTGATTGTGGGCTTTTTGCATGATTCCAGGTGTGTTCGTGGGTGGTGGTAGGGACCCCTTAAGCCGGCGACCGATCCAGAATCACCCGTATCTTAGCCTGGCCCTGGGAATTGGGAGTTTATAAAGGAATCTGTATAATTCTCTAGGGTCTAATATAGTGCGCTGCATGTAGAAGACATTCGTAATGATGACCGACAGGAAAAAAAAAATCAGCTTCCAGAAAAAGCATGATTATTCCCTACGGCAGATTCTCGGGATTTACCTCGGTGGATTTCCAAGCATTGGTTTTGAGTGGTAGTGTTTCTTGGGATGTTGCGCTTTTGCTTGGCATCTGAAAGGATTGGTTCTGCTCTTGCTTCACTTCTGTCTTGTGGGCAAGTCCTGGCGATGAAAGATAGTTTTAAAATGGATTTGGAAAAAAATAAAAAAAGCAGAGGTGATGATATGCAAGTGCTAAATTTCCTAGAGGTAATCAGTGGGAAAAATTCCCCTGAAGCTTCATTTAGTCCACTAAATATAGCATCACTGGCCAGTCGGTAAGTATAAATAGTAACAGTGTTTGAGGATAGCAAACTCAGGTAAAT